>NW_027137827.1:2400982-2598834 GCF_000149305.1 Rhizopus delemar RA 99-880 | reverse complement strand
TACCATATCTTTCGTCCTCACTACGGCAACGTCCGTATTCAAAAATCTGTCTTTAAAGTACTTAAATACGAACTGCCAGATTTTGTTGAAAAGATCGCCTTCAGAAAAGTTGTTCAACTCAATTCTTTCGGCGTTTTCGAATACTTCAGCAACTTCAATGACAGATTTTTGAATCCATCTTTTGGTTGTGCTAGTACCAAATTCAAATTTACTTTCGAAGGCGTGATCATAAAAATCTTTAGGTTTCTTGAATACGTCTTGATCAAATGAGGCCAAGTAATTTCTTACATCTTCCTGACAGTTACTAATTTGTACGTTATGTTTAGTTTCGCTATACGGTGAAGTAATAACAGAAACCAATTAATAGAAGACTGTATGAAACTATTAATGTACAATAACAATAAGATAAACAACAACACTAGTTCTTGACTTCAATTGCTTGAACGTGCAAAAATAATATGTTCGACACCCAAAATTAATTTTAGCGGGAAGAAAGCCTTTTTTTTATTATTTCGCAACAATCGATGCTTTAAATAACATATTAAAGAGAAAGGTAATTGGGGAAATATACAATTGTGAAGAGCATTCTGGTGTTTTTAATTAATAAAGTAAATAATGTATCAATTGAGCATCCGTTTTCATGTTGATTCTTTTGGTGTTCTTTTCTGTTTAGTGTGCTGGCATATTGGGTGAACAATGCGTCCAGAGATCGTCTTCTTGAATGTATCCTGTGAGAGGAGAAAATAATAGGTAAGAAAAATAATGTCGGTCAATTGTGACTTCCATTCATTCAATTCCCGATGCGGTGAAGCTGATTATTTTCCTTTCCCCTTATTTTCTTTTATATCTTCTTTAACAACGTCCGTTAGAGTTATCCGATCACACCGAAAAGCTTACCATTAGAATCGCCATGAAAAGGAGCATCGTTTGAGTATAAAATAAGATTTAAAAATCAAAAGGAATCAAAGGCGACTCCCGAGCAGAATACGTCTTCGTCATTCCTCAATACTGGGAAGAACTGGCGCTTTGTAATTCCTGATTTCACGAAGTTCTTCTTTGGTAAAAAACTTCTTTCCAAATAGGATCCGAAGTTTCAACAATTAAGGAAAAAGCAGGATGCTCGTACTGATATTTATTAATGACTTGACAAGCTGAATCTTCTACAAATTTTCCACTTGATAATCTCCATTTGCTATTATCATTTAGTTGACTGATCTTTTCAATTATTCTAGCTTTTGTTTCCATGAAAACCAAGATGTTATGCTTGCTATTAATTGAAGATGATTTCTCAGAGCTTCTTGATGATGATGGAGTTATTGCTGACAAGAAAGACGGTGAATCTCTAATTATCTTCAGTTCGTCAGAGATTGATTGCCATGCATTTCTACTTCCAGAACCTTCTTTCATTTTATATTTCAAGTTATCAAGCACAGTCTGGAATTTTCGTTTCCATTTCCCAATAAACGTGTTCAAGTTACCACCTGTGTAACTGCGGATGATCAAGTTTTTTGCTTGAATAACGAATTCGTCCCAATTCACATGATTCTCTTCATTAACAACATTTTGTAGTATTACTGTTACTAGTATATTTTCCTTCTAATATAGTTTCATGACTATTGCAATTACCATGAGCAAGTAATGATAATTAAAAGCTGAAAAAAAGTTTTGTGCACCAGTTTTGTCCGCTACTGTATATAACTTTTTTCTTACTGTTAAAACACACATGTTGCTTTATAAACAATAATAATATTATTATCAATAACATTGCATTTTATTAACGCTCAATTAACTGGTGTGGGTGGTGGTGGGGAAGCCAGAATCCAAGCCGTGAGACGATGACGGCCGTTAAGCGAGCCTAGCGAGTAGGTCGGCTAGTAAAAGTTTTACAGAAATAAAGAAAAAGAGGAAAAGGTTAAAGATTTGGCACTCTGCCAAAGAAGCAGTCATTTTTTTTTACATTGTGGTTTAAATTCATGTACAATTTTTGATCATTTTATCTACTTATATAGACTAGCTTGGTTTTACTTATTATGGCCGAAAAATATTAAAACAGTACAATAAAACAAGGATACAGTTGTACAAAGTACAAATTTATCTATTTAGAAACGTAAATTGATTATGATAGAGCATCTTTTGCTGGCATTGTCTATTTATGAAATACTGTCAATTGTTAATTCGGTAAAGGACTATGGATTTGATGTTAGTTTTTGTTACCTGCAAAAAACAAACAGAAAAAAAGGGAAGCTAAGAATTGTACATTATATTTAACTTTTTACAAATTCTTGTCGAGACCATCCCAAAATGCTAATCTCGCTCTGCAACACTTGACAAACTTTCATTTGCTCTCATAGGTGATTATGTAGATCTCATAAAGTTTCTCTCTTTTTTTTTTTTTTTTTTTTTTTTTTTTTTTTCTAAAAGGTATAGTACAAATGCCTGTTGCTACATTGCTTTTGAGAAACAAAGTTGACAAGCGTTTTTTTTTTTCAAATTGAATGTCTCAAAAAATATTATTAGAGTTGAATCATAAATGAAAAGGTACAGATTCATGTTTTTTTTTTTTTTTTTTTTTTTAAGATAGTAATTTTTTTAAAATATAACAATTTTTTTTAAAAGATAATAATAAAAATCACCCTTGAATTACTCTTATAAACACTTTTTCAAGTCTATAGGATATGAGTGGTACCCCGAAGGGCGTTCCGTTCACTGTCAGGTTCTAAGTCTATGTCTGGAATGTTCTGCGAAAGATATACCCTATTTCTAGGGATCACCCTCTCTCAAGCAAAGCGTGACCGGGTCTGTTACTTCGCTCGTTGTAGCTTCAGATATCAAGACATCTTCCGTCTAGCACTAGGATGAACAGAGCGGGTATTACTTTTACTTGAGTTCCCATTCCTCCTTAGAGCTTACAAGTTCCAGCAGATCATCGTCCCATCCTGCCACAGATTTCAGAAGCACAGCAAAGAGGTCATAAAGAGATAGAAAGAGAAGAGATCACAAACATAATAAAGGGGCAACCAAAAGAGAGCTTTTACAGGAAAGGATTGCTACCAAGCGGGCCATGCAGACATAGAAACAAGTACAAAAGCAGCCTTAAAGAAAAACCATTTATATTGACACAGGAGAAAGTAAACTATTAAACTAGAACAAGTTAATAAAAAGGATACTCCTACTATGAACATTACTAATCAGCCAAAGAGGCAGCAAAAAGGATATTCTTGACCAAGACTAACAAAGACAGACAGAGTAAGCTATTTCAAGAATGTTAATAAAATAGTTATAAAGTACAAAAGGAATTTTTTTATACCATTTTATGAAGCCAAGATATGATTTCTTTTTTAACCACTGAAACTAATGGAATGACGCGTTTAACATTGAATGAAACCAAAGGGACCATAGAACGATAAACAAGAGAGCACACCAATTTTTTATGTTAACTGAGACCATACAAAGAGGCAGAGAATAGATGTATTATGTGGGCCATATATTTTTAACGATGGTTAAAGGCCAAGTTGATAGCAGATAAGAGATTTTAAGAGGCCAATGAGAGAGAGAGAGAGACATGTTCGAAGCACAAAAGTAGCAAAGCATTTGTTTGAGAAGAGAAGTTTTTGACAAAAGACCATAAGAACCAAGTTTAGATTTGAAAAGACAAAGTATTTAGGCCATCAGTTTTAGAGAAGAGTGATTGTTTGATAAAGAAAAAAAAAGTTTTTTGGACAAAAAGAATTCTTTAAATATTTTTTTTATTTTTTATTTTCACATTCTTGATGAGGCATTTTTCTTTTTTCTTAGATTTCTATAAAACTTTAAAAAACTTGTTTATCCATAAAGAGAGGGTAAACAAAAAGACAAAGCCACTCTAGACTAATGAGTAAACAAACTTGAGTTTTTTTTTTTTATTTTTTTTTCAATTACAATCATTAATATCCCCTACATACAGCAACTTGCTTAAGGGAGGTTTTTCTTTCTTTCTATTCTCTTTTCATTGTTAAATGAATGACACTCTATAATAAGCAGGATGATTGATTGTCTATTTCTTTGTCTGTACAACCATGTTCTGCATAAATTCACATGAAATTTAAAGACCTATCGTTATCTTATTTTATTTAAAGGTATTAAAAGCATACAAGCAAATAGAAAAAAGCTAGTCCGCGTCTTTCTTTTAGCTTTAATCATATCTTGTGTGAAATGCATTTTTTACTTTTCTTTCCTATAAAAATATACTTTTTTTTGTTAATTAGTTTAATTAAAAAAGGGAGAGGATACACAAGTTTACGCCGAATTTCGTGTGTAACAATTTTGTATAAAAAAAATATTAACCTGTCCCCTATTGTTTAGGACACATGAACAAATATTACTTTCTTAGTATGAATTCACTAGCCGACCTACTCACTACGCTTGCTTAACGGCCGTCATCGCCTCACGGCTCGGATCCTGGCTTCCCTCCACCACCCACACCAGTTAA
The DNA here is from genome assembly GCF_000149305.1 of Rhizopus delemar RA 99-880. NCBI lineage: Eukaryota > Fungi > Mucoromycota > Mucoromycetes > Mucorales > Rhizopodaceae > Rhizopus > Rhizopus delemar. Next base: position 2,594,366 of record NW_027137827.1, on the reverse strand, counting down.
TAAAATGCAATGTTATCGATAATAATAATAATAATGTTATTATTGTTTATAAAGCAACATGTGTGTTTTAACAGTAAGAAAAAAGTTATATATATAATGATCAGATGTAAATTGAATGGGATTATCGTTGTGATATTAGCAAAGTAAAATTTCAGGATAAACAACATTTTCAGTCTTAGTTGAATTGATGTCGTTTTTTTTTTTATCAAGCGATACAGAAAGTCCAGATATAGATGTTACTCTTGATAGGGCGACATATAGCTGGCCATGAGTAAAAACGGGTAAGCAAAGGTCAACTCCAACAATTTTAAGTGATTGCCCTTGTGATTTGTTGATAGTCATTGCAAATGAAGGTCTTACAGGAAACTGCTTTCTAGTCAAAGTGAAAGGATGCTCATTTTCAAGAGTAGACAGAGTGAAATGTGGAATTACTTCAACGCGGCCATCAATACCTGGTGGTTTTACTTTCAAAAGAAATTCGCCAATACTCAATACAGTTACTCGTGTGCCATTGCATAAGCCTTTTTCTGCATTGATATTTCTTAATATCATGACAAGCGTTCCAATTTTTAATTCTAAAACAGAAGGAGGCTGTCCATGAGGATTTAAGCTTTGAAGGTATTTAGTAGGCATTTGGCGGTCCTCAGAGCCAGTTCAGTCTTCTTGAGTAATGCGATCAACAGCAAACAATGAAGTTTTATTGCCAGGCAATTGGTCTAAAACATATCTATTGATCTCATCCACTAAATCATTTTTTTGGTGCGATAATAGTCCTTTCTTGAAAAAATTCAGGATCTAAAGTTTGCTTCATAATTTCTTTTGGATAAATTGAATCGACAAACGTGGTAAGAAAGTGATATTGCGCAACATAATGTGGCAAGAATATTTTTCCATTTAGAAGGGAATTGTAAGACATAAAAGGTTTACAGAAATAAAGAAAAAGGGGGAAAGGTTAAAAATTTAGCTCTCTGCCAAAGAAGCAGTCATTTTTTTTTTTTTTTTTTACATCGAGGTTTACTGATTGCTCGACCCTGTGCCAGTTACAATAATATATTTAAACCGAAATAGACATCACAACCTACAATCGATTATATGATGTGACTAGTAAGAAGTTATACAATCAGGTATATTATGTGATGAATCACAATTTGTAGAATTATTTATATTTTATGTCAGATTGCAAATTATAAAGTTGGTTATATATTGTGTCATAAAAGCATTAGCAATAAGTTTACTTTTATATTATAATTAATATTAGTATGTAAATTTGTATATAGTTTGTGATTGAATATCACCATTAGAAGCTGTTTTTAAAGCTTGCGGCTGTTGGCAGTTACAATCATAAATTAAGCCTTGCTTTGTTGTTGGTGGCATGGTATCATATATTTTTATATATTTACGTTTTCTTTTCCTTCTACCTTTTTTTTTAAAAAAAAAAGCTATTTCAAGCAGCTCGAAGCGTAGGACTAGACGCCCGGAAGTAGCAGCTGAAGAAAGACGGGAGGTATAGCGTAGGTACCTTGATAAGGATGAGAGATAGAACAGGGAAAGACAGCAAGGACACCAATACCTAAGAGAATTGTCCAGGGCCTTGTTGGACATTCTCTCGATGGAAGATTACAACGAGGTAGTCGCGCAGTTCGGTCGTGTTCGCGACTGACTGTGGAGGGCGAATGACTTGGCCTTATCTTTATCACGGATATTAAAGTATTGCTATAGTGTGCTTCGAGTATACTATGAGATGGTAAACTACGTCTTTGACATCTAAATTGTAAAGCGTTTTCTGGTTTGGACTCTGCGTCGAGAACAACCGGAAGAGCGATTGCTGTTTTTTTCTTTTTCGTTGGTCGTGTACCGAGGGGCCGGGGCCCTACCAGACATCCAAGAATTGTAGTCATTGAAAACAAAAATAATGCGTTTAATTTTGTATGGAAGCGTGATTGAGTATTCTTTTGAGATAATCTTTTATATATGAATTATTTTCAAACATTACTCTCTAATTATTCATGTCTTAATCAGTTCGAATACACACGCATATATTTCTTGTTTCAAGTGTAAATAGATCCTTTATACTGCTATAAAAGCTAGTTTCTCCAACGGCCTCAACAAAGAAGGATAGATATTTTGAATGGAATATACATATGGTAATGCCGGCTCACCCAACTCGATCCAAGTAGACAAAATTAAATACATTTTACAAAGACCCATAATTTATTTTTTCTGTAGCTGCTCAAAAGTAGGAGGGGAGAAGAAGGGTGTTCAAAGACATCCCGTCCTCAAATTTGCTGGAAAATACAATGGTGCAAAATTGTTTTGAGAAAGTGTACAAAGCTGAAGCTAGAAACTGCGCGAACTTGAAAGCGTGCAGCATTTTTCTGAAGGTGTGCAAACGATTTATGAAAAAAGTGTAGAGTCACTTTTTTTTTTTAGAAACTTAGGCTTTCTTTTTTTTTTAGGATTACTGTTAATTTAGACTTACGATGCCAAAATATTACTGTGGTAAAGATTGTAAATGAATATGTTACTGTCTTTATAAATTGCTGATCTACCATATATTAGAATATTGTGACATTTTCTTAACTCATGATAGTTGTAAAGTATATATTAATGCTTGAACATTATATGAAATTTCTTATTTCTGTTTTTATATAGCATCTGTCAGAAAAGCACACAATGCGGGAAAAAACCATATTTTAAATGTTAGAAACTACTATGCCGGTAAACACACGCACAATTCATATCAAAAGGCTCTTATTAGACTCACTACCTTTTCTTTTCTACAGAGATCAGTCAAGATAAAGCACAAGCAATTATTGATGAAATTACTAGAGCATATGAAAACGCATCAGCAGGTTAGATCACAAAAGAGGAAGAATGGACCTGAACTGACTTTTGAATATAGTGCTACCTCCTCAATATGCTGGCTATCCTCAGTTTGGATCATGTAAGTCTTTCTATTTTTGCTAGAGTATGAAAAATGACTTTTTGGTGTATCATGTAGTTGGTCCACCTGGCTTTAGACCTCCACCACCCCATATGATGCCCAGACCTGGGTTTCCTCCTTTTCCTCCTCCACCTGGGCAATTTATGCCACCACCACCTGGATTTAGACCTCCTCCTCCAGGTAAAATGACTAATTAATAACTCATGTTCTCATTCATCCATAGGTGCAAGGCCTTCTCCACCACCTGGTATGTTTGGTACCGGATTACCTCCTCCACCACCTGCAGGCTTTTATCCACCTGGACAAGCACCGCCACCACCACATCAACAACTTCCACCACCTCCAGCCCCTTCCTCGTAAAATAAATTATATTTTAAAATGCGTGTCTCTGCTTGGGGATTGCATTTACCTTTTTAGGATCACGTGTCTGAAACAAACCAAGTAAATCCAGCCCTTTTTTTTTTTCTTTTTGTTTCTTTTTTTTCTTTTCTTTTCTAATTAAAAAAAAACATGGGTTCATTCTTTTCTAAAGAAAAGGTAAAGTGACAAGCTGTTGAATAAGAGAGAGATACTTACAATGGCTTTAGACCAGTTCGAATGATTTCGAAAAGATTCTTTCTGAACTGGACACTAAGATTCAAAAAGCAGAAATAAAATTATCAGAATTGAAGATACGTCAAAGAAGAGTGAGCTTTATGTGGATTATTTACTCACTGATTGTTTGGATTATTTGTATTGTTTATTTAATAAGAAAAGTATATGATCCGTTTGGTATGCCACACGAATACGTGATGGCTGTTTTACCTGTTGTCTTGCTGCCTGCAGGGTAAAAAATAAGACAGTTTTATGACGTGTTTATGGACTCATGGTTTCTATAGAATTTACTATATTCGAAAAGGATTGATTTACTATTTTGACCGAAAGCAGAAAAAGGAAGAAAGCAACTTGTCTTTACTTCGTAAAGAACAAAAAGAAAAGATTGAAGAACTCAAAAAGAAGACTTCTTATTATACAACTCAATCTTTACTTGAACGCTATGATGATGAAGCAGCAAAGAAGAAGAAGGCTGAGGCTGCAAAAGTAGAAAGTGAAAAATCAAATTTACGTCAAAGAAAGCCAGGTTTGTTTTTTTTTTTTTTTTGTTTGTAAAGAGAAAAGGCGTATTGAAGGTTTAATTAGTTACTGCACCTGTCAATCATAAACCCGTACCACCTCCACAACCATATCCTTCTTCACCTATTCCTAACCAATCTCCTAATCAACCAAGATATCCTTCACAGCCTATGATTCCACAACAACCATTAAAATCTCAACCTCAATGGTATGATAAATTAATTGATGCTTTAGTGGGTGATGCAGGACCAGAAACGAAATATGCCTTGATTTGTACTCACTGCTTTGCTCATAATGGATTGGTATTTAAAGAAGAATATGACACGATTCGTAAGTAAGATTAAGAAGATGAAGATGTAGTACTTATTGATGATAGAATATGTATGTCCTGTATGTAAGCAATTTAATCATTCACGTAAACCAAAACAAGTTGAACCAAAAGCTATCTTGGCACAAACAAGCAAAGAAGAAGAAGAAGAAAGAGAAGTGATAGACCAAAAGGAATCGGTGAGTCCAAGAGCAGTGAGAAAAGCTATTAGAGAACTAAAAAAGGAGATCGAGCAGGATAAAGAGAATGGCACAGAGACAATTGCTGCTCGAGTTAGACAACGACATAATAAGAACAGTGACGTAAACATCGATGAGGATGAAGAAAAAAGCGAATAAAATAAAAGTATTATTTTTATTTTAATGACATTGAATGGATTTATTAATAGTTAATTTGCCATTACCAAAGAAAAAGTGACCGAATCCTGCACCCAATACGACGGCTATCATGAGATATCCATTATAGGTCATAAAGACCAACATCAACCAAAAACTAATTCCCACTAGAATTGCATAGATCACTGACCTAACCAACTCTCTTTGGTGAGATAGTCTTTTGTATTGTTGATAAGCAAAAACGACATTTTCTTGATTTTCTTCTTCTTGCTGTTCACCGTTCATTGTCGTTTGCAGTAATTCTGCTTCATGCCATCGATTATCAAGTGCAGTAGAATAAGCACGTATTCCTTCATAAGCAGCAGCGATTAAAAAGATAATGACACAACTCAAAATGAAACTAGTGGGTCCTGATATATGCCACCATCGAAATACAACACACGTATTTTCAATTTGCCAATTAAAAAGCATCTAAAAAAAATGAATTTAGTTTATTGTTATTCAAGCAAAAAAAAGGGAATGCTTACATTCATTTTACACACAGCACCAACAGGCATCTCATGTCCTCCTTCATGTCCCGAGTGACCCTCCATTTCTTTTAATAAAAGATTCAAGAAAAAGAAAAAGAAAATATAAAAAAAAGGGAAATGACCTTATACGTATTTTCTGCTTGCGGGATTTTTGCTATCTCTGCATTAAAATAATTAGCCAATCAATTTTATTTATTCAAAAGTAATGTGTACTTTTTTTTTTCTCATCTTTCTTGCGTGAAGAATGCTTCATGATCCTTCCTCTAGGCTCATCTAAACTTTTAATTGCTCGAAATCCAACTAGTAGACCATGATTGCCGTCTTTATTGTGTTTTTTTTTTAAAATCGTCTCATTATTTTTTTTATAAAGTTTTTATATTAAAAAAGAAAAGTAGAAAATGAGAAGAAAGGATTTGATTAGACCTTTTTTTATTATTATTATTAAATCATGAAAAAAAAAAAGGAAGTAATTGTCGCTTTATTAAAATGTTTTAACGGAGAATACAATCTGTTCAACCGGAAACAAATGACGTTTGTGTTCCATTTCTCGGATGAAGAAGGCGGAGTTGGTTGAAATAGTCTAGAGAGAACAAGATGTCCCTAGTTTTTATTTTCATTATATAATTTAATAAGTTTGTTTTTGATCAACTTGATATCCTCCTTGGTATGGCTGAGTTGTTTGATAGGTGTCATAAGTATGCGGTGTTTGGTTATCATGAGCATTGGGTGACTGTGGTAAATAAGTATTATCCGAAAAGGTGTGTGGTGAAGAATAAGCATTGGGTGATTGAAGTTGATGGCTATGTGGATCTGATTGAGGATAATCTTGTTGGTATGTAGTATAGGGTTGTTGTTGTTGTTGACTATCATTTACAATATAATCTTCATCTTTAGCAAATGTATCATTTGCCTTTGTTGTACTACTGTAATCATTCAAGTCAAACGTGTTTGAGCTCTTGGGACTTTGAAAGAAAAAGCTGGCGATAAAGCAAATAAAGGTAGCCAATGTACAGCCAACACCGAACCCGATCATATAAATAGCTGCACCCCAATTATGAGATAACCCATCTACTTGTTGCTCCAGGGTATCAAGACCTTTTATAAATATCGCAAGTACGAGAGCTAAGCCAGCAGCTCCGATAATGAAGCCTAGTAAGCTTGCAAGTGATCCAATCAATGGAACCAAGTTGTTTTCTCTATTCTTGCGTAGGAGTAAAGTACCTATTGACATTTAACAAAAAGAATAATAATAAAAAGGATTGTATTTACAAGAAAAGGCCACAAACGCGAGAAGAGTTGTTGGCAAGATGATGACGATGCATTTAAATAATGAATTGAGGTTTGAAGAAGATGATACAATAGATGCATAACGAGATAACATGGAAGAATTGGCCCTATCGACTCCACATGCTGTAGCTAATTGAATGGCATCTAATAAGAAAAGATTAGGATAAAAGAATAAATGGGAATTATAGTCATTAGTTTACCAAACGAATAGGCAGGTACATTTGAAGTGCAAGTTTGAGGCATAGAAGTATTATAATAGAGACATGAGCTATAAACACCATATCTTATTGATCTCCCGGTTGTCGCATGCTGTACTTGAACCAAATAGATTTTATTCAAAGTGGATGATGAAAATGTAGTGCCAATGTTTGCTAATATAAATAGCACAATTGAAATAGCACTGAATAAAAATGAAATGAAATGCAAAGCCATTATTTAAGCTTTTCTAATTTTTTTTTTTTCTATAAAATAAAAAGAAAAAAAAAAAAAAACTTTTCAAAAAGAATTCTTTGATCTTTTTTTCATGAAGTATAAAAAAAAAAAAATTAAAACTCGATAATTGTACAACGTGTATGTGCAACAACGCCCGTCTCAGATCCAGTAACTTGATTTATTTGTATACAGATTCAATTGATTTTTAAATCATTTAGTAACAGACAATTATTCTTTTAAACACCAACATACTCTGACAGACTTTAAACAGCTATTAATCTTTTATTCTTTAAAAAATAATCGAATCGGATAAACTTGTAGCCACATTGCTTTATCCGGAGCACCAAGGTAATTCATAAGGAGTCAATAATGGCTTGAGAGCACGCGTAACCCCGGTCAATAGATAATTGAGAAAAGCGTAATCTATTTTCAGCTCTAAAATAATGTGGTGCTTTTATGTTAACAGAAAAATACTAAAAATAAATAATTTACCGAGCAAACTTTATGAAAAAAAAAAAATACTCTTTCAAGCCTATAAATTCCCCTCCTTCTTTCTTCTTATTAATATTTTGGTGACTAAACAATCAAGATTGGTTAAAATAACCTAATTTATTCTGTACATTCTCCAACAGTAGAAAAAAACAGTGCGATTTATGCAGTAAAGCGTGTATTTCTTGGTGCTTATATCATCACACGTGAGCATATTTACACATGGTTCATGTTTAGTGCCGTTTATGCTGTTAACATTTCTGATCTCTTTCTCACTTTCTCTTCCTATATTTCCATAGCAACGCGATGATACTTTTCATGTTTTGAGATCAAATCAGATTCCCATCTTACATCTTTGGATACTAAAGATTGTTATCAATATTTGTGAGTTTAAAGAAAGATGCAACTTGCATTATGATTGGAACAAAAAAGCTTCCCCTTAAAATTCAGTTCCTTGGTAGCCAATGAAATATCACAAACCAATTTCAATGTTTAATCACAAAACATGTGCCATTGTTTGGTATTAAAGGACGATAGCAAAGTACATTTCTTAGTTGAGGTTGCTTAGATAAAATATAAATGCGAATATGTGCTCAGTAACGAATGACTTTTAAATAATTTGTTCTACTTGTGGAATGCAATGACTGCTGTATAAGTTCATCTCTTTCCTTTTTACTTTATTGATTTGTGTTATATAATTTTTATTTTTGAACCCTTCTATTTATATGGGGTTTTCTTACATTAGTAAATTTGATTTCCAAAACCAGTATCATTGCATAATATAGTATTCCTAAAAAGCAATATCGCGACAAATGAAATCAACTTCACATAACTGATATTGCTTGTCTAGAAGTGATAACGCAATTTTCAAAGTGGATGTTGCCTGCTATCCAAAAATCATATCACATTTTCCAAATTAGATGACACATATTTTGTAATTGATTCTTGATCTTCAATGGTCTTTGATGTCTTTTTTCATTACGTTATGATTCAACAAGATTTAACTACTCACAGTTTTTTATAAAGATGGGCAGAGGAATTCTGTTGATCAGAGTGGCAAATTTAAACCCATGGACAACATTATCAGTCAAGAACAATTTATTCTTAAGTCACATACTTTGCATACTGACTATTTGCAGAATACAGCTTTTACGAGTACTTTGCGAGTCAATACTGTGCAAGCAGATAAAGAGAGAAAACGATGAGGACTTTCGTACGAGAAAAATGACTGAGGAAGTATACGTATACTTGATATACTGCTCAGGACCAGGCCACAACTTTCAAGCTGAAGATTGAAAAGTGTATGAGCGTATCAGTTACAGTGAAACAGTTGGATATACATATTTATGCTATACAGGGATGAGTGAAGCAGTATGAAGAGTGTCTTGATAGCATTTTAACAGGAAGAAAAAAGGCTGCGGATGTATTCTGAGTGAGGAACACAAAATGGCGATTGCCGATTTTATTGATGCTAATTTCTCTGCTGCTGTTGTCGAAGCAACTAGGGATTAGTGAAGAAAGCTCAAGGATCTTAAATTTCCCCGCAAAACCATTTATTAATTTATGAGAAATGAATGTAATTTGTTATTGAAAAAGCAAAGATCCAGTTTGTTGGAAGAAACAACCTAGCAAAGATCCAGGAACGATATGACTGGGTTCGCGAATAGAAACAAGTCGTTATAAATCTCTTGACAAGCTGCGAATTTTTCAACAAGTCTGCGTTTCATATTTATGTACAACGCACAAGAGCTTGGTCCAAGAAAGGTTCTCTCGCTGTTGCCACTGTATCAAACACAAGAGCAATAACCATATCAATGCTAAGTGCTATCTCTGCCTCAGGGTTAATCAGAGTTAGATTGAGAGTACCTAAACGTAATAATGAGAGAAAAACTGGTCAGGAATCCGAAGGTTTGAGCACTGGCGCTGTAATGATCATTTTATCAGCTTTCTAAAAGAAACATTAGACGAAATGGATAGATGTCCATAAATGAAGGATCGTTATCTGGTTATGGATAATGTACCTATGAAAAAATCTACGGATATTATCAAATCTTCTTAAGAAGACAAGAAGATGGATTTTCCTATTTGCTATCTTTGTACGCCAATACTTATACCATTTTCACCGAGATAAAATGATAATTGCTTTGGGCTAAACTGATAAGCGCTTTGAAATCAATTAAGAAAAATTTGAAATATTTAGTCATGCAAAAAGAGGTTAGAGGCTCTATTCTATTGCTAAGCATCTTTCAAAAAAGTTTACAGAGTGACATGTCCATCGTTGACAATTCTTTTTGATTATCTTTGAACAGGATTCCATCATTCTAAGAGTGATAGTACCGCCTGATTCAAAGGGCTATCTTTTAACACCATACTTTATCTTTAACTGAAACAGTTCGATTGGATTGAGGAAAGATGAATAGGGTGCAAGGTATATGCATCTATAGCCTCTTTTCTCAATAAAGCTTCTCACTGTTGCGGGATTGTGTATAAGAGCATTATACATTACATGGTAGAACTACTCTGCTTCATTTTTATCAAACACGCCTATCACATTATTTAAATAAGCAAGGTATTGTTCTGTTCTTGCAGTCGTTTGCACAATTTTGTCACTAGACTTTCTATTCTTGACCCGGGTGGTGACTATGATGAGCTTTCTCAAAAAAAAAATCAAGCATGCCAACATCTGAAACAACTCTAAGAATAACAATTGAAATGCCTTAGGCTGTGGAAGCAACCATCTTTGCTGCCTCTCTCTTTTTTTAACCGCTCTCAGATGCGTGACGAGTGAAGATCGAAACCAGGATCATTCCAAAAAGACACAATTCTGTTCGAAATCCATTTATTGATCTACTACTCACTTGAGAACAGCAGTTTTTCTCCTCTAGATGGTACCTTCGAAGATCCTTGCAGAATTTATCTTTTCTAGCTTATTGATGGACAATATGCGATTGTTTTTGGCTGTAAACTGTAGAAAACAAGCAATGTACATGCTTTACCATGTAACTTGCTACAAGACAAAAGCTAATGAAACTCAAGGCGATTGAAAACATAAAAGCTCAGAGGCCCATCAGGATAGATATCATCAGTATCTTGATTTGCTAAAAGGTAACAAATAGAAACAAGCTGTTAGTCGACTAAAAGCTTCATTTCATTTTTTGTAATAAACATCATTTCAATTTAAAGGTTCCAACCTTATTTACACTAAACATTACTTGATCTTTGAATAGGTTTCTTTCTATATTCAAAGAATTTTATCTTGTCTGGATCGCTTAAAATCTCATTAGTTATATATGTTGGTAGAGTTAGTATATGCTAGATTATCGATTATAACTTTGCAAACATTTGGATTGCTCCTATTTTTACAGTGTGAGCAATCGCTTTGTTCTGATATAATTCTTTTTTTTTTTTTTAGAAAAATTTACTTCAAGAAGGCTTTTGGATCCTCACATTTGGTTGTTAAACTTGCATAGTCAATCGTAACAATGCATACCTTTTCTTTTGTAGAAGTATGCTTAATCGTGTCTTACAAATGAATCGATATTTATTTATTCTCATAAATAATAGAAAACCTCTTTTTCTTACCCTGTATGTCTTCAACTGCACTGATTTGTGACAACAGGCCTTCTTTTCTTTTCATTTATATTGCAGAAAACAGTGGCAAAGATTTTTCTCATCAGTGACATCTCCCTCAAGTTCTTGCACATCTGATCAAGTAGACATACTCGCGTTTTACCATCTTCTTCATTCTTGGATATTCTTGCATAGCCTACTATACAATGCCCATCTTCTTGCAAACTTTTGACAAGTATTTGATATTAAGCCAAGTGCTCTACAATATCTTCTACTACATCGTCTAAGCAACGCGTTGTTTCTGGGCCAACAATAATATACACAATGTGTCTTTACAATAAACTCATCTTAACACATAAAGCGAACAAAACAACAACTTCTGCTAGAGTTTGTTTACTCTTTTCTTCACTCTGCCTTTCATTGAATTCAACTTCTTTGATCCCACAATTTGCTGAAGCTTTGTGCTATCTTTTCATTAAAACCATCGGTATGTTTTCATATGATACTCAAAATGTTGTTCATTGTTAAGCTTTTCAAGTCATATAGTTGCTCATTAAATAGATTTTTAGTCAAGTACACAGCATATAAAAAGTTAATGATTTGTGCTGTATTGACTAAAAAAAAAAGTACATGCAAAGTATTTGGCATTTATATGAAAACAATAAGAAGTCAATGGCAAGCAACTGCTATTTATTTAGAAAAAAGGATAAGGAATTAATGATTTAGCGTGAATCCTGAGTTATAATGTCTGACATAAGTTAGACTGAGATCAAATAAGTAATAAATAAAGGTATTATTAATGACCAAATACGACAAATATATAAAATCTATAGGAATAATCTAATGTTATAGGATTATGATACTTTAATAGGAAATGATTAAGAATAAGCAACGCATTCTAACAGATGTAAAATATTATATACTACATGATTCATGTACGCTTCAGAGATCTATTGTCAGTTTAAAATGTTGAGTTTTGTTCAAATTCATATGCAGCATTCTTATGATCATAAGCAAGGCTGAATGAATAGCAGTGTTCTCTTTTGTTGATGAAATAATGGCATGAGTTTGTGACTTTGTTTTTACAGTTTTTTTTTTCTTCAAGTGAATACTTGACTATTGAATATCTGCTGTTGATGAATCATCGGCGTTTAGATTTCTACTAAAAAAATCCTAGTACACATCAATCCGTGACGTTCAAACAACGATTGGGAACAAACATCTTGATCAATCACACGTAAAGATGTTAATAAAACGTTCAAAAATAAAAGGGAGTTTTTTTTTTCACTTGAGCAAAATTCAATATCAATCGGAATTGATTTTCATGTGCTTCAAAAAAGAAAACAGTAAAGTGTTGCAAAGAAAGTTAGATAATTGTGCCTTGTGTAATGTGTTGGTTTGCATTGATTGCACACACCCGTCACCCAGTTTTTTTTTTTTTTTTTTTTTTCACTCTTTTTTTTTCCTTTTCTTTTCTTTTCTTTTGTATATTAAATAAATATAAGACAATGAAGTATAATTTAAATCAAAGTTTGAGAGAAAGAAGATATTGTGCAGCAAATACACCATTCTTAAATAAATACAGACAAAGACTAAGTAATAGAAATAATAAAGGAAAATAATATGAAAAGATATTAATATGGCTATAGTCACTAGTACTTACAGTGATAATTCAGTCATATCACAATTAACATTAGAGAAAAGTTTAGAAGGTCATACAGGTTGTGTAAATACTTTAGAGTAAATAATCCAATATGTGTGTCTAGAGAGAGGGGAACTCTATTTACATTTTTTTTTCCTTTTTCGGGGAACGTATAGTTGGTCTTCCTCTGGTGAATTTTTACTTTCCGGTTCAGACGATACAAGGTTGAACATATATAATGTATATAATGATTATTCACTTCAACTCTCTATCCAATCTGGTAGATATTCATGTTGTATTTAAACTTTCACTCTAAAAACGTCAATATTCACAGGTCATTCCGCAAATATTTTTTCTGCTCACTTTATGCCAAACACCTCTGATCATATCATTATATCCGCAGCAGGTGATTCCGAAGTGCGGATCTTTGATTGCTCCAAGGAAACGCCGCTCACAAATATGTATGTATGCCATGAAGATCAAGTTCGACGTTTGAGTATCTTTAATAATAATCCAAATGAATTTCTGACTTGTTCTCAAGATGGTAAAATACCACATGTTTCGATCCTTGTTACTCATACAACCCTGTAGGCACTGTGAGACATTTTGATCTTCGTGAGCCTCACAACTGCTCAAATCATACCACTCGATCTTTCATGACCGCATTAAGAGTACCCACAAGACAGATACCAAGGCCTCAAGGACCAGGTGTATCTCCTGGCTGTCCAAAGCCACTGGTTGATTATGGAAAGCATAAAATTGATTTGAATACCATCTCAGTCAATCAATTAAATCAGCATTATTTTGCAGTGGCAGGTCAAAACGAATATATCTATCTCCATGATAGAAGGATGCCATCGAGATCTGATGTACCAGGAGTAGATTGTGTGAGAAAGTTCACTTCGACATCAGATGCATTTAGGAGAAAGGGAAAGCATGTAACTGCCGTCAGATTTAGCGATTACAATGGTTATGAGGTACAAACATCATCTTTGTGAGAGAGAGAAGGAGGCCATGCTAATATAAACTTCACAGTTATTAGGAAGTTGGTCATCTGATGGTGTTTACTTGTTCAATATCAACGATTCGCCTTTAGAACCATTATCTACAAGCCGCACCTATGAATCTCTGACAGAATCACGAAACCTAAGGAGTCATACAGTACTTCGAACACCCAGACAGTACATTGAAGAATACAAACGAAGAAGGACATTGAGAAACGAAGAATGGGAGACACTAATAGACACGTTTAAATGCAGACCTTACCCTGAAATCATCAAAGCAAGCAAACGTCTTTTACATCATTCAATACGTGACCATTTACAGTTGACAAAATGTAGCACAGAAAAGATATCTTATAGAGACAAATTGATTGAGGAATGTAAGCTGACTGAAGTGAGTGCACTGATCATATCCGCTCTCACCCGTATACGAAAACTGATGGACTGTTCAGCAGAACATACTCCCATCAGAGATAACCTATCTACCATCACATCCACCAACAGAAGCCTTGAAGACTTCACCAATCATGATTTCTTGATGGCCAAGGAAGAATTAGCTCAAGCAAAAAGAATCGCGTCACATACCTGGCGAGGACAGTTTGGATTGGCCATAGGTTATTACTATGCAGGTTGTCTCTTGCTGTCATTCCAAAACTGTCCTCATCGAAGGTTGTTTATTCATCAGGCTCGATTGATTCATCAAAGGGCCTGTCGTAACTTTACTGCTCTTGGGTTGAGTGATTATGCGAATAAGAAGGATTTATCGTTTAGAGTGATGCGTGAAATAGAGTGCTCTGGCTGGTTGAATGGGTTCAGACATGAAGTGATCACCATGTGTCGAACGGCAGCAACTGCAAATAATTTGTCTCAGCCTTTGGAGATTCAATGGGGGTATCTGAGTCGTATGGTGATTGATGCAGATATAGATGTATCCATATACGACGCTAGTGATCAAGAGGAAGAGGATGTGAACATGACTCTTGATGAGGCAGATCTTTCCTCAGACAGCGATACTACCTTTGATGAAGAGGAAGAGGAAGAAGAGGAAGAAGAAGAAGAGGAGGAGGAGGAGGAGGAGGAAGAAGAAGAAGCAGAACACAATGAAGATGATGAAACGATAAATATTTACAGCGATTATGAGCTGACAGATGATGATGACTTTTTAGGTGCAGATGCCTCAGAGTTTGCGATTCACAGATTAGCTATTCACGGCTTTATCCTCAATCACTTTTTTCCAGATGATTTGGACCTTGGTTCAGGCAATACAGATAAGAATATACATCCTGATGCTGATATTGTTCCGCATAGAATCAAATATACGGGACACCGTAATATTGAGGTAAATGATCCGAACAGTAATCAACAAAACCCTGACGCTTACTCATTATAGACTGTTAAAGAAGTTGATTTCTTTGGACAATCAGATGAATATGTTCTTTCTGGCAGTGACGATGGATTACTGTTCATATGGGATAAAAGAACAGCTAGAATTGTGCAAATTTTGAAAGCAGACGAAGAGGTTGTTAATGTATCAAAGGTAAAAGAAAGCATGGTGTTCCTTGTATTTATAAACTTATCATTCTTGATTACAGGGTCATCCTAATTTACCAACACTTGCTGTAGCAGGAATTGATTCAACCATAAAGATTATATCACCAAAAGCAGAACCATTTTCAACATCCAGACTAAATGAACCCAGTAAACCTTCATCTTATTCCCCTTCTTCACGTCTATATGACTTGGATCAAATCATCAGTAAAAATCAAAAAATAAGAGGTATCAATGGACAAAATGACATAGAGTATTTAAGCAATATTTATAAAGCATCCGATATTGTAACAGCAATTGGGATGAAATTGGAAGAAAGCAGCAGTCGAGATTATGAAGATACTGAATAATAAAAAGCATGTATTCTTCATGTCTTTTCTTTCTCTCCTTCTTTATCATGGAATATGTGTCAATAGATGATTTTATTAAAATGATGTGATAGATGAATGATCTCCTTTTTGGATTAAAAAGTCGTATTCGATTGGAGATTATTTACAAATGTTCAAAAGCAACACATTAGGGGGAAGCATTTATATTACAAAAAGGAAAAGCTTCTCAGTATCTTTGCAATTTTCTATCAATGTTGTATAACCATTCATCTGGAATTGATGGTACTATCCTATCAAGTAAATCATACTCTTCAAGCTTCTTCAGCTTAATTTCTTGATAGACAGCTTCTGAGTAATCATCTTGATTGATCAATCTCTTTTGCTTTTCTTCTTCCCAATCTTGTAACAATGCGGTTGTATTGAAAACCGAGAATGGCAATAAATATTTTGAGTTCTTTTGCTCTCCTTCTTCCTCATCGTGTTCATCTTCTTTAGAAAACTCTGATATCGATGCTCTTTTGCTCTTTGGTGTGATTAATGAATTCAGACTGGAAACACTTGTTCGTCTACTGTCACTCGTACTCCTCCGTCCTCTTGGTGATGAATCATTTGTGTTGGCGATCTGTGCTGCTAATGATTCGATATGGTAAGGTAACTTGGGTTCTGCTACTTCATATCTGTATCGCTGCACACATCGGTATATCTGTAAAGGATTTAATTTATCAAAGGTATACACAGTAGAGGTAAACGTCGCCACATCAGTCAATTGAGACAAGCACTGTAATAGTTGCAGCAATTGGATAAGAGGTTCAAAGGCATGATTCAAACTGGATGGCAACTTGTGATTTCTGACCCACTCCTCCACTGTAGAAAGGTTCAAACGTATTTGGAGTGCCTTTGAACGGCACAAATACCGCTTGTGAGATAAAATGCGATTGAACAGCTCACATGATAGGTAATAAAAAAATTGGGCCATGGCTTGAATGACAATAACTGGTAAAACATGATAGGATTGTAGTATGGATTGATAGTGTCCCAATAACTGCGTCACTGTCTGAGGACACATTTCATCTATTATCTCCAAGCTACCATTACTGTATCTTTGAAAGAAAAATCGTTGCCAATCATCTGAAAACTCGGTATGTTCTTGTATCGGATCATATTCCATCAAAGAAGCTTCCAATGTCTTTTCTAGCTTTTTCTGGCCATCTTTCACAAAAAGGATGTATGCTTCTGCAATTAATGTTGACAATGCTTCTTGAGCGTTCGATGTACAAATACATAATCCAGCATCTTTTTTTAAATAACCAACAAGTTGACAACAATTTGCTATCCAAAACGACAAGCAATATATCTCTCGATATGAACCCTAATAGAAAAAAAAAAAAAAAAAAAAAAAAAAAAACCTTTTAAATAGACATTCATAGGAGATGCGGAAAATTAAAGTTTACTTTGATCACTTTTGATAACCGAGTGATAACTGCATCTAATAGCTCATTTAATAATTCTCTATTAAAGCAGTAATATGCAAATCGAGCACACAAGAAGACAGTGTTTGCTGGTGCCCAAAGCTCACTGCTAAGTTTGTCTTGATATCTCAAAAGTTTGATATCATCTGTAGTTAAGTTAAAAATTTGGTCTACAATGAGCGAAACCTGATCATACGAGAATACAAACATTTGGTCTGGTAAGCAGTGATCCCAATCAAAGTTCACTGAACGTTTTATCCATCGTATTTGCCAGTCATCACTCTTTTCATCTTCAGTTCCCACCGCACCTGAACACGCTCGGTTGATTTCAAATGGTGCATATTGCTGTGTGTCGCATATGAATGAATCCTTTTGCTTTGATGGCTGATCAGAATTTAAAAAATATGTACAGCTGTTTATGGAATCCTGATCATAAGGGTCATGTTCTATTGAATTGAATTTATCAACTACTTCACAAACGTCACTCGCCTTTGGGTGGTTGCTTTGATTTTTCATTTTTATATGAGTTAGGATGAAGGATTTGATTGTTTCACAAATAGGGTATTCAACCATCGTTCTTCCACTTTTGGTGATTGTTATTTCAGCATTGTGTTTCAATAGCAGTTGCACAGACTCTGCTTGGTTTCCACTAGCACCCCACATCAGGGCTGTCCATCCTTCTAATCGAGGGAAAAAAAAGGTGTTAGCTTATTTTACTCACACCAAATGCCTATTTTGGTTACTTTTATCTTGCTGATTCACTAGAATGGAAGGTTGCTCTAACATGAGACGTAAACAGTCTATCTTTCCAAAATATGCTGCATACATAAGAGGTGTGATACCCAAATGCTCATTCTCAGTGCTGTTCAAATCCATGCCGAGTCGAATCATTCTTTTGAGCATCTCTGTCTTTCCTTTGCAAACCACGACAGCCAAGGATTTAGGAATAAAACAATGTGGGATATCTGTGATTTCCAGATCACCCAACAGTACTCGACTTAGCAAATCATTTGCATTTTTTTCACTTTGTCCGTCTTCTTCACTGTCCATGCTCTTACAAATGCTCTCATGACGACTTTGGGTTGTGGGAGGGGAGGGCAAGGGTGCCACAGTGTGACGTTGCTGTCTTTTTGGTGAACGGGGCACGGGCGAAAGTGCAGGTGGGGTCACTGGAACAGCCAGAGTTGAAGGTTTGGCTGAAGATAACTGAGAAAGCATACTTGAAAATTCTTGAAAACTATCTGCAATTTTTGATGTAAGCTCTGCATGACTCATGCTACTATTAAAAGATAAATAGTGATCATTCGCATTGCTTCTTTTCGTCATGGCATTCTGGTGTGTGTTAATGGACAATAGAGCGATTGGACGCTGTGAGGATGACATAGGTCTTCTTGACGCAATACTTGGTTTGTTTGATAGTTTCAATGATGCCATCCTGAAAGGAAGTTGATAATAGTAAATGAGTCTAAATAAAAAGAAAGTAAAAGGATGGGGAAAAAAGGAAAAAAAAAAGGAAAGTGAATGGAAACTGGTGAAATCAAGAGAATGAGGGAGGGTTAATTAACTTGTCTTTCCCTTTTAATGTTACACTCAATAGACTTTTGAGTCAAAAACAATCACAAAATGTTGAATTAAAAAGGTATGAATTGTTAAAAAATTCTAATTCCATTTTTTTTTTAAAAAAAAGGAGTCGTATGTGTCTTTTATAAAGGGGTAATTTAAATTGATATGTTATTAAGCTTGCATTTGTTTCGGATAGTCAAAATGATGATTGACAAGGCGCAGAGGCTTACCAAGTAACTGAAAGTATCACCAATGTACCCATATAAAGTAGCAACCCGCTTCTGAATAGGTAAATAAAATAAATAAGACTCTGCATTTAACGAGGCGACTCTTTGGCTGAAAACACCATTCATTGTAGACTCAAAGATACCCGAGAGACCTTGTGAAGCACATCTGAATAACGTAAAGCCATTTTCAACTGCTCTTATACTATTCGTTTGAGCATGATAAGTTCCAACAGGACCTAAAGATGGAGAGTAACGTTAATATTGAGTTCGCATCAAACAGTAACCAGAGTAATATACCCCATGTCCAACTGGATTGTAGCATAACATCAACATTAAGCTTACTTGCTTGACGGATAAAACTTGGAAAATTATAATCATAACATATTGCCGCCCCAATTCTACCAAAATCCTCCGTGTCCACAAATTGAATGATGGGTTCCCCAGGGGGTTGCGTTTCCTAATGAAATGTATAAGATTAAAATAAATTCAATAATGCAAATTCAAAAATCCAGAATAAAAAAAGAACTCACCACCATAGGAACTGGATGTGCCTTGTTATAATCAATAGCAACGTCCCCTTCTTTGGTGATTAAAACAAGCTTATTTTGCTCTACAGGCGCAAGAAGCCCATAAGTGATAGTAATATACACCTGATTTTCAATGGCAAATGTTTTTGCACGTTGTAGAAGCTGTGCTTCCTCTTCCTTATCCTTTGCTACTACTACCAATTCTGACCATAAAACCAATTTGGCACCTGCCTAAAAGAGAAACATGATATATGTCAATTGAGGTTCATTTTTTTGCTTTATAAGAAAAGGATAAAAGATGCTTACATTAATCAATTTGGTGGATTTATTAAACCAGAAGTCATAATCAGTAATGAGCTCAGGAAGTGCGGATCCACCACCTACAACACAGCCTACAGGTTGATTTTTGGGAATATATTTTGGATAGGTAACTTGATAAAAGGAGCCTGTACTAATATTGGTGCAAGCGCCACCATATGTGTAAATGATGGTCATGAGGGCCACATATAAAGTAACAGGGTGCTTCAAAAATGCCATGCAAGTCTTTTTATAAACATGCTGTCCCTCAATATCACCGTCTTCGGCTGCAGACTCTTCCAATAATGGTTGATGCTGATCCTTTTCTGAAGACGACAAGAGATAAATCGGATAGTTTGGAAGCTCTAATAAAGTCGTTGCAAACAAGGCAACAAAGAAGTCAAGGATAGGTCTACCAGCAAATGAGGTGGCCTGTGCGATCTCTGGCCAGTTGACTAAGGCTGTAGATAGTGTAAAGTAGTCTCCAAGTCCTCCAAAGCTCTGATAAAGAAACCATAAACTTGTCCATGCACAAGGGAAAAAAAAGACGCGAGTCCAAATGCAGCGAGTGTGTTTTACTAAATAGCTATCGCCAATAAAAGAAATAAGTGGTATCCAATTTATCAAAAATGATGCTACTACATGTTTCAGGATAGCAAAAAGATTAGTAATTAGATGATTAAGAAGAAAGAATATAAATTACAGATAATAAGAGAGGCCTTTGGGAACCCTGGACCATATTCAGGATCAGCAAAATTTCCAATAAAACACAAAGCAAAAGCCAGGCTGCTGACTATATAGACTATAATAATATGCGTATAGTGTTGGTATCTAAGATAACTCAAGACAAGAGGACAGTAAGTCCATATGAAAAAGTGGAATTGCTTGATATCCAAAACCAAAGAATCTAAAAAAAAAGTTATTCACTCGGGCAAAAATAAACCTATTTTATTTCCAGTTGCCTACATATTTAAAAAGAGTACAGGCAAAATCCAGTGCTCTTTCAATTCACGGTTTATTACGTCTTTCATCCGATTTGATTTTTTAGGGGAAAAAAAAAGAGATAAATTCTCACCATCTCATTTTTGAAACAAAAAAATGAACTGTGGGACCTTTGTGTTCAAACACAATTGGTTTTCATTGGCAAAAGGGTTGCATGATTTACCGTTTTTTAAGAAAAAGAAAGAAAAAAGATTTCTGTAGAAAAACAATAGTTTGTTATGATTCATTGTTGCTTTAAGAGTCAAAAATGCTTTATGTCTTTTATGCAGATAGCTTCAAGTGACCATCGAACCATGTAGCAAACTTTACAAAATGAGTATCAATTCCAGCTTCTTCAAGACGTTTGACTGATAAGTGGGAGTTATCGGGTCTCGAGACTAGGAACATGTTAAAAAAAAGCTATTAAAACATCAACTGTTTTACCTGATGCTGAAGGATCAACCGTATTTTGAGGAATAAGATGGTCCATAGGAACATTCAAAATGCTAGCAAATGTTTCTATTGAATGATGCATTGAATATATTTAATTTCACTATTAAAGCATCTGTACTTTACCACACATTTGATACTTTGTCATACTTTCTTTAGCAGAGAAATGGTAAATACCACGAATGTCTTGCTTATCATTAATCTTTTTGACTTTATAAATTCTCATTTAGTGTATGTCTATTTTGAATTACTTTTTCCTTTTTTTATTACCAGCTAGATCCTTAAGCACTCGAGCCACATCAGCCACTATTTCAATCATGAGCTACGGATATGCCTTTAATGAGTTATATTTACCATTCGTAGGATATCTTTGAGCTACATTATCAACCTTGGAAACTTTTTTAGACTACAATAAAGAAAGTTATTTTCAATTTCCTTTTTTCCTTTTTCTTTTCTTTACAAGAACGGTATCAATCAAAACATTCACTGCCGATTCACCATTGTATTCAGTAGCACCGTAACTAAGAAGAGTTCTTTGAGTTGCTAGTTATACGCTGTCATTAATTAAATACTTACAGAATGGGCACACGAAGGATAACTGCGTCAGGGTACACTTCTCTAATAACTTTTTCTCCATCCAATTTAGTCTGACCATAGAATTGAAGAGGATTGGGCTTATCATCAACTTCATAAGGAGGTGAGGTACCATCGAACACATAATCGGTGCTGATGTAAATAAGCATGACTCCTTTTGACTTACAGATGGTTGCCAAATTTCTTGGTGTTTCCACATTCAACTAAAAATGGTTTGCTAAGAACAAACGTATATTTAGACACTGTTAAACTCTATTTACACGTAATACTCCAGATTGGTCTTTCTCTGCGACATCAGGGCGACGTTCAGCAGCACAGTGAACAAGGACTGAAAAAGAAAAAAAGGTTAAATACTAGATATGCACTTCAGCTGTCATTGCCATTTTTACCATCAGGTTGTTGCTCATCAATAAAACTCTTCACAGCTTCAACTTCAGTAAGATTCAACTTTATTTAAACGGTTACTCAAATTGGAATACACATAGTGTGTGATATCGCTAATAAACAAAGCTTACCTTAACTAAGCTGCCACTTGCCCGTGAAAAAGCTGTGCCGACCACTGCGAAATAAAAAAAGGTTCACGTTAGCATAACGAATTCCAGTAATCGATGTTCTTGTTTTTTTATAACCTTCACAATTAGCATTTTCAAATGCTTTAACAACTTGTCTACCCAATAAACCGGATGCTCCTGTTACGACTGCTTTCATTTTAAGTTCTAAAATAATAGAAAAGAAAAGAAAAAAAAAAAGCCGGAACAGCTAGATTGTGTTACGGACTATTGAAAAGCGGAAGCGGTGAAAACAAATGGATCAAGTTTACTACTAAAAATTTTATCAATTCGCATAATAATACAGGTAAATTTTAGAAAACCAGTATACCATTTTCAGAAAGTAAAGTCGCATTTTTACAAACTTTATAATATAATATATACAAAAATTGACTAGTAAACGCGACATTTATTTCTAAAAATACTATGTCTTATTCGCAGTATAAGCATGTGACTTCAATTGCCTGATCGAGGATGCAATCGCCCTCTTTCTCGCATGAAAACTGACAAAATAACTCCGAAACAAGGCTTTAGAGAGGTCGTTTCCTCAGTTCTTTTCGCTCTTTTTCTTGTAGCTTTTCTACTTAAAACCTCATGGATAACATTAATAAGCTAGAGGCAGGATCTACTAGCCTAAAGAAAACAACTCTCAATGATTCTGTTGATAAGTATAGGGACTCTGATACAAGTGAAATTCCTCAAATCCAGATTGTTGACGAACATCAGAAATTCAGGTAGTTGTCTAATGAGTAAAGCGTATCATACACTAAATGAGCTATTTAGTGAACATCTTTCTGAGTATATGGAAAAGTGGGGTTTATCTGATGCAGGCTTCAAATACAATGTTGTAGCTGTGTTTGGATCTCAAAGCACTGGCAAAAGTGATGATTTCTCGAGTATTATAATTCCATTTTTATCCAACACATTAACATAGGCACTTTGCTGAATAAGCTATTTGATACAAACTTTGCAGAAATGAATGAAGATCAGCGTCAACAGACAACAAGGGGCATATGGCTTTCTCGTGGTCGAGGTATGCATGTGTTAGTAATGGACGTCGAGGGCACAGATGGTCGTGAGCATGGAGAAGATCAGGATTTTGAGCGCAAGTCTGCCTTATTTTCTATGGCGACGAGCGAGGTAATTATACTGAATTTGTGGGAGCATCAAGTAGGTCTCTATCAAGGTGCAAATATGGGACTTTTGAAGACGGTGTTTGAAGTCAACTTGCAATTGTTCCAAGATCAAAAAGGGTAAAATGACTATAGCAATTGATTTGCATTTCTGACAAAGAAAACCAAAAGCAAGGAAAAGACATTACTGTTAATTGTCATTCGGGATTTTATTGGCACAACCCCCTTGAGCAATCTGTCGGAAATACTGACAGCAGATCTTGAAAAGATTTGGGAAGATTTATTAAAGGTAAATAACAAACTTGTTGATAAGAAACAAGAAAAAGAACTCATATGTATACAGCCTAAAGGACTTGAATACTGCAAAATTACAGACTACTTTGATTTTATGTTTATTGGGTTACCTCATAAAATATTAATGCCTGAAAAATTTGAAGAAGAGGTAGTAAAGCTTCGAGAAAGGTAATTATACACAAAATTTATAGGTTCTCTTCTTTATCAAAGCTCTAGATTTAATAATCCCAATAACCCTAATTTCGTATTCCGTCCTGAGTATCACAAACGTATTCCTGCAGATGGTTATCAACTCTATGCTTCAAGTATATGGGATAAAATATTAGAAAACAAAGACCTCGATTTGCCTACGCAACAGGAATTACTAGCTCAATATAGGTGCGATGAGATAGCTAATGTAATTCTGTTTATTTAATATCAGTGGTTTGTGTATGAGCTGATATATCCTACTCAATTTTAATAGGATGTCTTTACAAAACTCCACGAAGCTATTGCACCATTCAAATCGTCTGTTCTTGAAAAAGGAGAAATATTAGAAGATTTGGGTGAAAAGATGAAGCGACTCCATCAAGAAACGCTCCAGTCTTTTGATAGACATGCTTCTCGTTACAGTCAAAACATTTACCACAAAAAACGAGCAGAGATGATGACTGAGTTGAATGCATATCTGAATGTTTATTTCGTAGGACAATTAAAAAACTTGCACAAAAAGGCAGTTTGGATATTTGAAAAGGGCCTTCAGGAGCAGTTGAAAAACACTGAGTATAAATTTGCTGAAATAGTCATGACAAGCTTAAAGGAAGCAAGCTCTTTTTTTGAGGATGGCGCAAAAGGTATATAAAAAAATCTACTTATCGCGAGAGCATAGGATTCTTTATTCATCTATATAGCTATGATGCTCGAGGGCACCGATTGGTCTTATGTTCAAGAAGAAGGGCTTTTAAAGGAAGAATTAGATGATATAGCATCGAAAGTTCGAGTAAAGGAATTCATAAAAATGAACAGATTATTAGAAAAGCGAGTAGAAGCTGAACTCGCTGATTTGGTTACACTGGAACTTAATAGGCCAGCTTCGAACATGTGGCATAAGATCATTGATGCTTACAAATCCACATTGGCAAATGCCGAGAAAGTGTTGGAAAAACAAGCGCAAAGTAAGTATAACAGTCGGTTCTTGACTGAGTGCTGATGCATTTAATACAGGTTTTAATTTATCAGCCACAGAAATAGAAGAATCAATTGCAGATTCAAGACGAAAAATATGGATTATATTAAAAAGAAAGATAGATGAAGAAATGGTTGATAACCTTCTTCTCCTGAAACTACGCAACAGGTAAAAAGAACTGAGAAACAAAAAAATATACAAAGTACTAAACATATTTCATTTTAGATTCGAAGAAAAGTTTCGATATGATAACAACGGGCTTCCGAAAGTATGGAAACCTCTGGACAATATTGATGCTTATTTTAAAAAAGCTAGAGATGAGGTAGAAAAAAAAAGAGGTGTAATGATTCAAAGCCAATAGTGTAAAATGGTTCAATAGACGTTATCTTTGATTAAACTCTTTTCAAAAATCGACTTGAATTCAACCGAAATTTATATTGAACCAACAGACGATTTTGACTTTGAGCAATCGCTTGTTGTACTTAGTGAAGGAAAACAAGTTGATATATCAAATCGTTTCAAGCAAGAATCAGATGCATTTTATTTGGAAGCTAAACGGTCTGTAGTTACTACTACCACAGAATTACCCACCTGGGCAATTGTAGCAATAATATTCTTGGGTTGGAATGAGTTTATGGTTATTCTTAAAAACCCTTACTATCTTGCTCTATGTATTGTATGTATAGTAATCTGCTATATCATTCGTGCTTTAGACATGTGGTCACCACTTGAAAGAATTTTATCAACAGTATTCAGAGAAACAAGTAATATGGCAAGGAATAAAATCTTCGATACAACATATACTTGAATCGGAAGCAAATTTAAATTAGTGACCAAAAAAATTTTTTTTTCTTTTTCATTTTATAAATTAATAAAAATGGTGATGATATGGTTTTGCCTCAGGTCATTGACACATAGTGCCATACCTTAAGCTTAGGAATATATCATCCAGGTTATTCGAAATTATGAGCAAACCTTCACCGAGATCCCACCCCGAAAGGTGTTCACTCAAGGTTCCAGCTACTCATAACCATACTCGAATAATCTCCTATTCTTACTTGAGTTACTTAAGGATATGCGCAGACTAATTATGAGCCTTGGAGACTCCTACGCCCTAGTATAGTAACATTTTGTATTTTTCAGAGAAAAATGCAAGTGTAAAGAAAAAAAAAAAAAGTAAACCAGATATGGGTGCTCTTTTATAGACAAATCCAATATAAAACTCCGTAGCTTCGGGAATACTCTATTAACTGTCACAAAGTATCTCGAAAAAATTTTTTCATTCAACCAATGTAAAGACGTTATTTTAGGTTGACATAAAGAAAGCAGAGATTCAATAACATAGTCGGGAAATAGCTAGAATTCTCGTAAGGAAATATGCCAAACTCTCAAGATAATATGAAGTTGCTAAGCCACAATTAAATGAATTATTTTCAAATAGAAAATATCTGCAAAATGATTTGTATAACTATGACTTGTAGTCACTTGTGATCCTTTCTACTTTGTAAAAATCTAGAGGAATCATTTTGTGTATCTATCTTCTTTGCGAAGTATTAGTGATTAATGACTTTTCTATCAAATTTAATCCATCTGGTTGAGATTCTTCCTGTTACTCGTTTCTTTTTTAGAAAATTTGATCCCAATCAGATGAGGGAATATAATGTGATACAATGATCGAAAAAAAGAATATAAACATTTTGAAAGATCGATGGGACAAATTGAACTGAAATTGCAACATGCTTCCTATTCCAGACCGCAAAGCTGTTTGTAAACACATATTGACAAAACACAATATATGTCATGTGCATTAAATTATGGTACGCCAGGTTGGTTTAAACTTTCAATTTAAATACAGTATTTTGACTTGAAAACGATACGGATTACATTTTTTATCAGACGATCTGGGATTAAGCGATAAATTGATCGAGTGTTGTAGTAAGGGTTTTCTTCTCTTGAAACGACTTGAGATTTTTATAAAATGTTTCGAGCTTAAATCCAAATCATAATGGACTTCCATTCATTACAATCCAGCAACATAACTTCGACTAGTATTAGAGCAGAATATTGAATTAACTACTTGAGTAAATTTATTATTACAGAAAATGCACTTAAATCTGTTTAGATTTGTTTAGAAACATTCATACTGTGAGTTATTTTCGGATACGACAGATGGATGTTGGGACATAATTATCCAATAGGTCATTTTGAAAAGTTTCTTGATTTGGAGACTACCTCTCAGTTCAGGCAAACCAAAATGCAACCCCAAGTACTGAAATAAATTTGATTGCAATTATGAATCAAAAAGAAAGAAAGAATACATAATCCTGATCAAGTTGAGCACTTTATTCGTCTTTTGCAGAAAGAAGAGCTTTCAGTTTCAAAAAGTGTAGAACAATGTGAAGTTTTACGTAGTTCTACTTATATTTTGTTATGGAGTACAATGCAAACGATGGAACAGTGCTGCTTAGTAAATGTACCTAACAGAGTTCCTTCCGCTTCTAAAATCTGTTGTCAAGCAATTAGTACTGTATTATTTCTAAAGCTTTTTCCATACGAGAAATAAGTAATTGTTTTTACCGTCCTCAAGGACGACTTATGCGTGAACGCCACACTTTTTCAATAGCTGCAAAGAAATCCGTGCTTCTCATATGTCTACTGATTACATGCTACCTACGATCTTCACAGCGATTACAGCTATGCCTTCGCTACATATTGAACATCATTCACATACTCATGCTTTCAGGCACTTTATCTCCAAGCTCTTTATCATTGCAAATTACCATGTTTTACATGATATACATCACCGCTCTAAAAATTTTCATTGCATATTTTAAAATACATAGTTACTTCAGGCGCCTTATTATCTTAATTTTTGTTAAACTGTGTAACTAATGAGTTGATAGAAGAAGCGGATATAGTCCTTAGTTGTGCAATCTTCTCGGAATTTTTATTTCACCCTCAAATGCGCTTTGAAGTTGCTGCTTTTTCCTCAGTTACGTTTAAGCTAGACATCCTATTTACTTGCTTAAATGAGCATGCGGCGCTTCAAGATACCATAATTGCCCAAGTCAGATCAAATGAGATGTGAAAGAAGCTAAAAAATCCCTTATGGGAGCAAGGGCAAAAAAAGAAAAGGACAGAGGGTAGTAAGAAGTAACTTGTGAATAAATCACTGTTTGGAAATGGATTACAAGAAAGGAGGCCATATTATAAAACAAAAGTTGAGTTCAAGTCTTTTTGACTGGAAAGAGCTCATTGAGTACAACGGTAGCCAGAATGTCTTTGTTAACGAAAAAGTATCCACAACACCAGACCTAAGCATGATTACTGTAAAGCAATTACAAGCAGAACTTGCTGCAGCCAAGGCTGAAATCAATCGACTACAGCAACAAAACGCCTCCCTTCTTGAGCGGTTAGCTCAGGATCCACCTACCATTGTACCTACGTGCGTCTCTACTGCTGCCGTTTCCTGTTCACCTGCTTCCCATTCGTCATTACAACTTAAACTATCTACCAAACGTCCCCATCTCCAGAGCTTGAACCTCATCTCCACCAAAAAGCTTCCAAATCTAAATATGCTCCACCGCTTCCTAGCCAAACGGCTGTCGCTCACACTTTCGGTTCCCCTTCCACCAATCAAGGGTTTAAATACCTTTATCTCTCTATACAACCTCGCCTTTCCATTCGCCAAATATGTTCTTTACTTCGACGATTGCATATCAACAGCAACCGTGTCCTGGGCATTCACTATCCCGACCGTTATCTCGTTGGCCTCCTCATCCATAACAACTATGAAGCTGAAGTCCGCTCCCAATTGGAAAAATTCGAAATTCCCTTACACAACAATTACGATTCTTTGGATCCAAACAACCTTCGAGACCCTTACTATGACGACTTCGATCAAGATGAAAAGGAGTGTGCCGCATGGAGCGTCTTCGCTTAACGTGTAATTCGTGCTATCCATCGCCTCAAAGGCCCTGTTCAGCGCGCTGTTTTCCGCTTTTCCAAATAAGGCAAAAATTATAGAAAGTGATGGAAAGCGGGAAGAAGTTCTCTTTTCCTCAGTTATGCAAATTTTACCTTTATTTTGTTTTTTGCTTAGATTTAGACAGCATTACCCGAAGATGAAAACAATAAAGGTGAGTATCAAGCGCAGATATAATATATTTTCCTATTGTATCTTAAAATACAGTCAGGAAAATATAGACTGATAGAGTTCGCGAAATTCAGAAATACAATGGAGAAGGAAGAGTTCACGAATTTTAGAAACAATGGTAACTTTGATAAGCATCTCCATGGTATATACGTATATTTAACAATGTCTAAAATACAACCCATATTTTGCTCTTGTTATATTTTTTGCTTGTCTATATATTTCTCCAATCTATCCTAATAAAGTCTGTACTGTTATTGCAGGAACTGAACATAGCGTATAGAAAATGTATTTCTTCATTCCAAACTCTTTGTTTGTTGCTTAAGATAACTACCAAGTATTTTTATTCCACTTTATACAACACAGAAGTATTGGCTTTTATTATCATGCTGATTTTTTTTCTCTCAAAAATCAACTTGCTTTTTACCTTTGTTCAAGTTTCAAGCGTGCTTATTAGCAATACTGCTTTTTTGTTACTACTGTAATATGAACAAAATTAAAAGGATATCCTATCATGTCCTTATATAATATGTATGATTACATACTAACTTCAGTATTCGTTCCACGAAATAAAAATGATAGAGCATGAAAGCTAATACCGAAAGTTATAATTCTACTTTTTTTTTTTGGTTAACTTTTTTCATCTTGTCATATTTTACACATTAAGAAATACAAAAATGTCAGAAAATTTAAGGATAGAAGTTAATCAGTCTCCATATACTAATATATCTCTAAAACCTAGTTACAGGCACAATCCTTTTTCTTCAACACTTAAACCAAATTAGCTTTTAAAAGCATATTTGTATTACTCGAAAAATGAGATACATCGTTCTTGTATGGAAGAGATTAATTAATAGATTCAGCTACATTGTTTGTTTCGGCATAGTTACCCCAAACCCTTATAGTGGCGCTTGATTCAAGTACTAGCAAAACTCAATTAGATAAGGTGATTTGCTCTAGAGTAATGGTTCGTCTGCCGCTTTTTTAGTATTCGTCACTTTGTGTTTTAATAAATACCATCTTTCAGAATAAAATGGAGGGGCATTCCTTAAAGGAGCTCAGAAGGAACTTAAAGGGTTCATGCTTAAAAGGAACTCAAGCGAGGTTAGCCAATTAGGATTTGTGCTAAGAAGGTGATCAAGGAAGTTTAGTTACTCATAGAAGGAGCCTATAAGTTGTCAAAGGATGTGAACAAAATAAAAAGAGTTAGCTAATTTTTTGGATGTCACTGATTTTTTTAAATTGCCATCATCATAACTTTAGAGTATGTACATACAATGTATCAAAAGAGATCAGAAAAGGCTCGCAACTGAGGAACCATAAAAATAGTTACCACCGCTCCGATTTAAAAATGCAATACAAATGTGATAAAGGGCTGCTTTTTATATGAATAATGATAAGAGCAACAATCGTCTTTTTGTCTTGAAATGTGGCAGAGACGATAGAGAATTTACAGCATATTAAAAATCATTATAGTAAAAATAAAACCGACACATTTGGTGGCTTTATTAAATAACTATATAGTGTTGGTGTTTTTTAATTTATTATGAGATTTATGCAACAAAGAACTATAAATCACATTTCTTTTTATAAACTATACTTCGCAAGATGGTCATTTTAAACAAGAGTACTATTGAAACAGTTTTAAGCAGAAAAAAAACATTACTATGGTATTCGCATCTTTAGCGTTTATTATATATTGCATTCTAGCCAGCATACTATTAGCATATTGACAATAAATATGCTTATAAAATGTTTCCCAGACCTTTTTTCTTTTTCTCATTATTCATAAATGCTCCTTGCCCTTAGTTCATATAGAGTTAATTTCAACTTCATTTGCTCGGTTGGGATCAAATCTGGCAATTGAGAGGGACAGGACAGCACTGAATACTTTGCTTCCTCTTTGTGATAAATTATTACTACTTAAATGAAATCGGATAATCTATTAACATCAATGCAAATGCAAAGAACGATCTGCAAGCCAGACTTTTGCCAATCACTCATTATGGTCATTACTCTTGTCAGATGTCTAATCGAAAAATAAAATGGAGCTAGGTTCAGTCAGCTCTCAGATAGTAAATAGAATATTTGGAATATTCTTCCCAATTACGATTTACATGCAGCCAATTCTTTGTGGGCTCTTCCATCATAAATAACAAAAAAATAAGTGATTGTGAACCTCATAAACTGTAGGTTACTGTGAATCAATGGATGCCTATAGGGAACCTTGTGCTAACAGAAAAGGTTCTTCATCACTTTCAAATTTACCAATTACGAGTACTAATACTGATACGTCTCTGCAACGTATGAGTCACCATATTGAATGAATAGAAAAGGGGAAAAGTTGGTAGTATATATAAAAACGATCAGTTGATTAACTACATTAAGTCTGCGACTTTATGCCAACCATCCAGCCAGAGTTTGGGTTACAAAAAATTCTGACTTGGATTATATTGGTGCTTTGTTTGCGATGCTTTTTGATATTAATACAATTGAAAAAAAGATATTCTGACCAAATATCAATACACCAGTAAGGTCAGCTGTGCTAACTTGATACAAACTCTCCATAAAATACGCTTCAAGTTCCAATATTCCTCAACGCACATTGTATGCCGAGCATTAGCTGTATTTGTGAATACTTGTCGCTCAAAGTCATACAACATATTTACCTTTGCTAATCTGGACATTGGAAATGTTAGCTTCTCCTACAAAGTCAGTTCCTCAACTCTTTCTTCACGCTAATCCACTAATAATTTCAAGCAACAACACTGTGTTGCAAAAATATTAGTAGGTGGCCTTCATGGAAAATGCAATGATAGCCGAATAAAAGTGTTACCAAAGTCGGCCTTAGAATTATATAATAATGAAAGTATCATTGTGATCTTGAATAATAATTTGTTGAATTAAAGACTGAAAGCCATTACAACCATGCCTCTATCGATGAGTGTGTTTCAGAAACTACACAATTAAGCTTTCTCGATGACTTGTGATGCGATATCATTATCACCTTATTTCTGTACTCTTTCTCTTTATTATTATTATTAGAAGAAATACTTTATCTACTTGCTTTATATACACTATGCTGCAAGCAACTATACTTTCCTGATTCATGATTTCCGATTTAGATAAAATAAAAAACGGCAAAAGGTTGCTTAAATTTCCTTATACCAAATGTATTTTCCTTTCCTTCACATTTCGCTTAACACTTCTTTATGTTCCGCTTTAAATTGCATAAAATGAGTAACATGGCCTATTCGCATTGTTAATGCAGCTCTCGTCTTGTATTTTCAAAATTAGATCCAGTCTGCCCTCTTTACTTTGCATTATGTATGAAGTTAATACCTTTATATCTAAATCTTTTATAGCTATTGTATATACTATTATTTAATGAATCATGTAACAACTTTCTTCAAAGTAGACAAGGTCTTGTGAAACGTATGCTTTGTTAATCATCTTGTCATTACTATATTAATTCCTTCCTCAGCCCTTCATTTTATGAAAGAAAAAAACAAAAAAGGGTGGAGGAAAGAGCATTTTCATCTTTGTTTTTTAAAAATAACATGACCTTCAGTTTACTTCATTTTTTATTCTGCTTTTTGTGAAGTTTCAAAAAAAGGGAAAACTAAAATATGATTAAACTAATCAAGATGTGGTTGAAGAGGGCTTTTATTATGTTTTGAAAAGGTAATTTGATTGCATTTTTTCTTGTTTCTTTTTTTTTTACAGGAGAATCTATCATTCTTTTGAAACAATTGAAAATACGTTTTTTTATATAGGTTGTTTATTTAGTAATTTGCCTAGTAGGTGATGGTGTGCATGAATTTTTTGTGCCAAAAGAAATGCATGTGCATTCTTGTACGAGTAAACCACATGTTGCTATCGTTTTTACAACTGGATCGGATGTATTTATATATTCTAATTAAAAATAAACCTTTTTTTTTATTTATTTATCACTCTATTTAATCAAATTTGTAACAGATAGTGTATAATCAATAAACACGTTGGGAACCGTTTCTTTTCTTAAAGTCCGTATGACCAAATTTGAAGCAAACATAA
Organism: Rhizopus delemar RA 99-880; assembly: GCF_000149305.1. NCBI lineage: Eukaryota > Fungi > Mucoromycota > Mucoromycetes > Mucorales > Rhizopodaceae > Rhizopus > Rhizopus delemar. Next base: position 2,561,361 of record NW_027137827.1, on the reverse strand, counting down.
TACTCTCCCACAGCAACAGAATATTAATTTTTGCCGTGATTAACAAATACTAGTACTATCACTGTTAGTACCGCGTTTTTTTTTAATAAAAATACATTCTTCTCTAGGATCACCTTATTGTATTTGATGGCTGTGTAACGGTATCCCTGAACTTCAACCGTCTAAATTTTTCAGACAATCAGGAACAATGTCGTTTTTTGTTATTAGTATGCAATCATCCCACTTTTTTTCTTTTTTCTCACAAGAATTATAAACAAAGGCATTTGGGACAGTTCTTTTGGATCGAGGCCTTGTTATTCAGAGTGTAAAAAGAAAAGGCTTAAATGTCTTAAAGTGGTTGCATTATTTGGTAAAACTAAAGCAGCCTATCTTCATATTCCTGTTTTGTTTGTGAGAATCAGCTTTTTACTCTAATGAAAATCAATCTCCCTTTTTGTTGATATATCCGCGAAATAGGTTGTCCTGGTAAGACAAAAAAAAAGTACATAAGAGAAGAAAGGCTGATGAGAAGATAACCATTTTGTATCTGAAGAAGGTGAATTCCCTTCAACTTTATTTTATTGTTTCTCAAGATCTGCCTGAAAATATCGGTTCCTTAAAGCCTGTTGATTTTATTTGGTTATATTATTTTTATTTATATCAACCAAGAGCGATTGCATCATAAAATGGGGGATACTTGAAAAAAAATGCTTGTTTTGTTTCACAACATTAAACTTGATTGTTTGCCAGTACACAAACCCGTTCTGGAACTTTAAAACTATATTTTTTTCCTTTGAGTGTTTAGTATAAAAAAATAAAATGATGTACGTTGATTAAGGCTAATTGATAAGGAGATGCTTTATTTACATTTCTAGATAAATAATGCTTAGCATAGGTACTAAAATAGCGCGTACCCTTTTCTTTTTGACTTATTTTCAGTTTATTATTTCCTCTTCAATCAAAACGAAAAGTTAGTGACGTCACATGCATGTTTTTTTCATATATGATCACACCAAATAAATTTTGGGATAAAATATTGAGACAAAATTTTGAAAAATATGGCATGCAAGCTCAAGACCAAACACTACGTGTATACTTAAGCTTGGAATTTCAGGTTTTGACAAAAGAAAGATTCACAAGTTTATTTTAAGAATGTATTCATAAAATCATTTTCAGTATTCTGTTGCGCCGCCCTTAGCTTTGATAACTGCTTCACATCGTCTCTTCATGCTTCGAACTAATCGGTCTGCAAACTCATCATCCATTCTTTCCCATTCTCTCGTAGAGCCACCTTCAATTGCTCCAAGTTTTTGACGGACGATATTTTTCTCTCAATTTATCTTTCAATAGCATTCCGTATATGCTCAATGGAATTCAAATCAGGTCTTTGAGCAGGCCAGTACTCAAACCCCTTGATTTGGTGGGTTTCCTTCCACCATCGAATATAACCACCTGTATGACAGGAAGCACCACTCTCTTGGAAGATAAAATCCCTCTCCTGATGTGCCGTGATATTTGTAAACCAAGGATGGAACCTATTGGCCAAAATGTTGATATATGTTTCTTGGTCTACGGAACTGGTATCAATAATTTCTAAAGATCCGAAACCTCCTCTCCAAAAACATCACCAAACTATAGCACCACCGCCACCCCACTTGACTGTATATATTATATTTCTCTCATCATAGCGCTCTGCTTCCTTTCTAAGTACTCTTTTTCCGCGTTTACTGCCTACTACACAAAAGCGCGACTCATCAGACCAAGCAATGTCTTTTCATTGGCCTTTGGCCGAATGGATGTGCCCCTTCGCCCAGCGAAGCTTACTTTTGCGGTGTTTTGCAATCAATCTATGCTTGTGAGCTGCTCTGTACGATTTGAATCCGAGTCGATCGACATACGATCGAAGAGTTTCTATGCTAACAAAAACATCTAGCTTTGCTAATTTCATATTTATTTCATTAAAAGAGGCAAAAGAATCCTCTCTAATTATCCTGTTCAAGCGCCTTTCAGTTCTTTCATTTATTTTCAATGGTCGCCCAATTTGCCTGTGAGATAAAGGGCTGCCATAGTCATCAATCCTGGCTTTTATATTTTGTACAGTGGACTTGTTCAAGCCAACAAGTTCTGCAATCTCTCTAAGCGTGTGATGGATTCTAAAAAGATAAAAACCCCCATGCTTTACTTTCTTTTGTTTCATCTTCAGACATAACTAAAGGTCGGGTGCAATCTTTGATTTGAGTAGACATGTTTTTTTAATGTGTTGATGGATGAGAAAAAGGCAACTTTATTTTGTTATGTGCATAAAAGTTTCCTTAATAAATTTCTTTGTCCTATAATTTATTTGGGGTGGCTGTAAAAAGGTCTGTATTTTTCATTTGTATTTTTTTTTACACTACCTCTATTTTCCTTTTTCTTTTTTCTTTCTTTCCTTTTTTTTTCTTTCTTTCTTTACTTTTTTTCCTTTCTTTCCTTTTTTTTTTTTTTTTCCAATGTCAAGTATACATGAAGCTATAAATTTAAAACAGGGTAAGCACTTTCTAAATCTTGGTTTACTTTACTCAAAGTTTGGCTTTTTTTTCTATAGAATTAATTGATAATGAATTGGGAAAAAAGTACTATGAAGTTGAAGATGCATTTAAAGAGCTTCAAAGAAAATATGCATCCTTGGGTTCGTAGCCGCGCTTAAAATAGCGTGTCATTTTGACCATCTTTTTCTAACAAAGTTAATATAGAACGCGATTTTGAGAAATCAAAATCTGAAAAAGAAGAGGACAACATCATAAATCAACAATTACAAGATGAAATTCATAAGATTAAAAGCAGAGTTGCTTCAATGGAAGAGGCCGCACAAAATGAATTTGAAGAAAAGAATAATTTACGTACCAACCTGATACAAGAAAAAGGTTAGTTATAGAGAGAATAAACACCGCATTATGATGTTAATCTTTCAATACAGCTAGAACAACTAAGCTGCTGAAGGAAAAGGATTCATTTCTGCAAAAGGAAACAGAGTATATGCTTGCTGAATCCCATATGAAATCTGAAATCTGTAAACTTAAAGTAAAATCTAAAGTTTGGGAGTCCATATTCTTTCTTTTGGATCTAATTTTATCATTGTCAAATTAGTTAACAGTCGAAGATCTTCAAGCCACAATCAAGGATAAAGAAGTAAATGAAAACTCAGTTCGTAGCAAATATTGTGCTTTGGAAAAAGAATATGAACAATTAAAATTTACAACAGTAAGTAGCCAATGCATTTCAAGTTGGTTTCATACTTTTTCATTAACACCTAAGAATAGAACAATAAGATTGGCAGGCTACAAGTAGCGACATCAAATTTGGAAGCAGAGAAGGCTCGTACCGTTGATCAATTACATAAAGCCGCTTCCGAATTAAGTTCCACGAAAGATGTTCTGGCTCAAACAAAGAATGAATTGGAGGCTACTAAGAGCGAAAAGGAAGAATTGCAACTTCGTTTCAGTAGATTGGAACATTCATATCTTTCATTAAAAAAGAATCATGACTTGTATTTTGAACAACGCGATAAAGCAATGAGTGAAAATGAAGAACAGACACAAAAGTTTATCATGCAAATCACACAACTTAAACAACAAGTCAAACAACTGGAAAACCAATCACAAGAAGACAAGGATGTCTTTCGTGCACAGTTCAAACATGTCACTGGTATGGACATTGTACCTCCTGGCCCCTACAACGAAAGTGGTAGTCATTTGCTTGCTCTTATTAATGAATACCAAAAGACGGGAAAATATCCTGAGGATATATACAAGGACTTCTTTGAAATTCGCCAAAAATACTGTATGGTACTTGCAAAAGTTGAACACTCAACCACAGTTGCTGCAAATTTAACACACGAATTAAACAGTAAAGAAGCCTTGTTCGATCAACTCAGTAAAGACCTCGAGAGCTGTAAAGAACAATTAAAGATGTGCCAACAGTCTTGTGAAGAACGCGAAGCAAAATGCAGAGAAGTATCTGAACATCTCGAAGAAATGAAAGTCAAATTTTCAAAGATGACTGCTGAAAAAGCTAGACTTGAAGATACATTACATGACACTACCTATCAACTTCAATATTTACTTTTTGATGTTCAAAAACGTGGAGACCCTATACCTATGCCTGTGAAAAAATCTGCGAAAGTTTTATTGTCTGAATTTTTCCCACCCGCACCTAAGTTGCCACATGATGACTTGGTGTTTAGGAATGCTGTTGAACTCGTGGACTTGAATAGACGTCTCACTGAGAAGATGTACATCTTAGATAATGAATTGTCTACTGCAAAGAATACAATCATTAGTATTGAAGAAGGAAATAATTCTGAAGCGCTTGCCAAAGCCGAGAATAGGGTATCCGAGCTGGAAAAACAAATTGTCGATAAACACACACAAGTCGAGCTCCTTGAACAAGAGCTTAAAAAGCAAAAGAACCTCATAGAAGAAAAGGGGCTGATAAATGGCTCTAATCATGCTTTTGAATTATGTCTCACCCAGCTTAAAGAAACATCCGAGTCGTATGCAAGCTATCGTTCTGAAACACTTGTTGAAATTGACAAGCTGAAGCAAGAGCTTCAAACATCCCGTAATTCAGAAAGTGAAATCCGAAGAAATCTTGTGTCTCTTAAAGCTGAAATCATTTATTTGAAGCAAAAAGCAGAGACTTTATCGGATACAGTGCGACAACGTGAACAAGAGTTAAATGTAGAAAGACAGCAAAACTCAGTGATTAGTAACCATCTAGCTACAAAGGATAAGGAAATTGAAGAGATCAAAAACTCATTGATTGAGTATGACATGAAGTTTAAGCAGCTTCAAAATGAAAATTCGGATTTGCAGTTCCAGGTCAAGTTTAAGACAGAATCTTATGATCGTCTCAAGATGGAAGTAAATGATAGTAGCTCTGACAGTCTACGTTTAAGTACGTTGCTAGAAAGCATCAACTCTCGCATCAACGGAATCCACTCAGTGTCTACCGAAAGCACAGAAGTTTACAAGGATAAAACTGATCAACTGTCTAGTGATTTACAGTCTTGCTGTAACGCTGTCAAGTTACTTGAGAAACAACTTGAACTTGTTAAATCCTCAAATTATCAAGGAATTGAAGACAAATATAAGGAAGCTCAGGGTCAAGTACAATTGCTTAAAGAGAGGAGTCTTGAGTTAGAACGTAAAGTGTATACGATAATGGAAGAAAAGATTGTTGCTGAGACAAAGTTGTCACAAGCTGAAGACAACTTGAAGAAGATGAATAATAATGGTGCTTTCTCTACCGGCGCAAATAGCAATAATAAGTCCACATGCGATGAACATGATGAGCTCATCTCTGAATTGAAAGTTCGTGTTCGTGTTTTGGAGGATGAAAAGGATGAATATGCATCTATTGTGGAGGATCATATTAAGAAGGCCAATAGCTCCTCGAATGAGCACAAGGAGTATGCTGAGAAAGCTAATAGTGAGATTGAAAGATTGAAGTCTGACCTTGCTGCTCGTAACGATATGGTTTCTAAATCTCAAGAAATTGCCCAAAAAGCAAAGGAAGAGTACGATGCTTTACGTGAAAAGCTTCAGAGCACCCAAGATGAACTTACAGCTGAAAATGCAACATTGAAATCAGACAAGACACGCTTAGAAATTGAAGTAGAAGAGAAGAGAAAGCAAGTTGAACAGTTGAATAGTTCTGTAGAAGAACAGAAGCATGCTCTTAATGAGAGTCAAGAGAAAGCGCTTGAAGAAGAAAAGGCTCGTGAAAAAGCCGAGGAAACCACAAACAAATTCCGTGAAGTGGTTACTAAACTTGAGAAAGAACTTGATAGCAGCAAGCAGCAACTAGAGGGTGTCAAAGCTGAACTTGAGTCTATTAATGAATGTTATAAGAGCGAGTCAGCTAAGTGGTCTGAATTCCAAGAAAGCATCAAGAAGAGTCATGAAGTAGCCGAAAAGAATCGTATTGTAATTGATGGTCACTTAGAAACTCTGTTTGATAAGCTTGCTAAATGGAATGAGACCGTCAAGGACTCAACAGATCTAGAAATATCTGATCTCACCAGTGAAATTTACACAAAACTCAAGCAAGTCAATACTGCCCTTCGATGTGAAAAGGAAGCAAGTGAATTGAAATATATACATGAATCCAAGAGATGTAGACTTGTTGAAGAGGAGTTAAACAATGCCAAATATCAATTAGAATTGACTCACAAGACAATCAAGGAACTTGAAATGGTCTCTGATAATTTATCTCAAAATGACTCTGCCGAGATATCGCGCTATAAGCTTGAAGTTGATACCTTTAGATCTCAAAACATCATGTTACTTGAAAACAACAATCAGTTGAAGGCAAGGATTGAAAAACTCGAGACAGAATTATCAGACAAGATGAAGGAAATGGAGCCATTATCATTTAAGATTGCAGCATTGGAATCTCAACTTCAGAATGCACAAAAGAAGATTACGACATTCACTACCAAAGAAAAGGAATGGTCTGCCCGTTCTGCTGAAATCCTGTCTAAATACAATCAAGTTGATCCGAAGGAAGTTGAACGAACCAAGAGAGAGTATGAAGCAGCCAAGACTGAACTAGAAGCGACTACTGCCGAGTTGCAGTCATTAAGATCGTCAGTATCACCCCTAAATGAGAAGATAAAAGCCTTAGAAGCCGATTTAGATTCAACACGATCAAATCAAGCAGCTCTTGTTTCTAATGCTAATCAAAGACAACGATTTGCTATGGAGCTCAAAAACCGACTTGTTGATGCAAATAAAAAGAACACCGAGCTTGAATCAACAGTCGTGCAGTTACAGAAGCAAATCAAAGAGGGCTCAACTGATGTTTCTGTAAGCAGATTAAAAAAAATATCATCTGTATGCATACTGATTTTTTTTTCTTTCTATGTAGAAGGCTGCTATACCAGATGTACAGAAAGTCAAATCATTAGAGGAAGCACTGAAGAAAGAACAAGAAGCTAGGCAGATGGCTGAACAAGGAGTAAAGAACTTTGAGTCATCGTTGAAGAAAAAAGCAGAAGAGTACTCAACGCTCGAGGTATGTACTTTGATATAATTCTATCTTGTGATGATAACTGAATAATGTCATTAGACAAAGTATGCTGGTATACTGAATAGAGCAAGGATTATCCAAGCAGAGAAGGTAAACCAAACTAAGCAAAAAAAAAAAAAAAAAAAAAAAAAAAAAAAAAAAAGATGAAGAATAGAAAAATTAAAGAAGCATTATAAATAATAGAATAAGGTTTCTGAAGAGCTTAAAGTGTTGAAAGCTGAGCAGGAAAACAACACGAGAAATAAAGAAGCAAGCGGCAATGGGGCTGATACAACAGAGACAACTGCTTTAAAAGAAAAGATCGCTGAATTAGAGGCTGAAGTAGAGAGATTAAGCCAAGAACTACAAGAGGCCAACATCGAAATAGGAAGATTAAAGGTGAAAAATTCAATGATGCAAAACAAAAACAAACGCCTTCAGGATGAACTCAATGCCATAAAAAATGCAGCTTCTGAAGCAGCTATCGCTGCTGAGCCAACGACACCTGTTCAGAATGTTACTGAAAATATTGCTGAAACCATCACTGAACACGTAGTTAAAAGCACCATTGAACAATCCACTAATCACCTTACAGAAGAGCCAGTAGATCAACCTGCAAATCAATTAGCTGAACAACCTGTAGAACAACCTGCTGAAGCTGCTGAACAACCTGTTGAACTTGCTGAAGCTGCTGAACCTGCTGAACCTGCTGAACCTGCTGAACAACCTGCTGAATCTGTTGAGCCTATTGAGTCTGCTGAATCTACTAAACCTGTTGAATCTATTGAACCTGTTGAACAAGCGTTAGAAAAGAATGAAGAAACGGCGACACCTACTTCTTCCGTACTTGGAACAACAATCGAAGAAATGCCTGAAGCTGAATACACCCTGCTAACCAAGGCTGAAGATGAAACATCAGCGGTTTCTAAAAGCAAGCGTGAAAGAACTGAGGATTCGGAGCCAGGTTCACCTTGTAAAAAAAACAAAAGTTTGTAAATAAACAAAATCTATGAATTTTAATAAATATGGTGTATAATACATTGTAAGGGAAAAAGCCAAACAGGGTCATCACTAAAGCTTTCATTTGTTTGAAAACTTAAATTAGCATTTTTATTTTCAATGAATACCTTATCATGAAAATTTTATGGTAGGGTTCAGGTTTTAATTGCATTTGATGGATGAGCATCAATAATATAGTATACATCTTTTTCAAATGCTGCTTACATATATGCTGTTTCTGAACTTTAGCTTCCCAAATTCTTTAGATAATTTGAAACGTTTTTTTTTTTTTTTTTTTTTTTTTTTTTTTAATTTGTATATTATTTTTCATGCTCCAGCTGACCCCTTAACCTACAACAAAAGGTTGTGATTCCGTGTATCTATCAAAACATCTACATATGTTTATTTGAAACCTCAGAGGTTGTTCTCCCGTAGAAATTTCTATCGTATTTAGACAATGATTGCATTAGAAAATTATACATAGTAATTAAAAGTATAAGTTTGTAATATAAAAAATTATAGACTAAGAGGACATGTAAGTATAAATGCGACATGTTAAAAAAAAGAAAAAAGAAAAAGAATGTAATACATAGGTGAGGAAAAGGAAAGTGCATAACATATACATGTATAAAAGAAAAGCATAAATTTATAGTTAAATATACAAAAAAAGCATAATTATACCACAGTTAATATGGGTATTTCACATGTGGCCCTTATGAAATTACTGTGATCTTCAGGATCATCTTCTTCTATGCCTGCATACACCTTCTTTACTGTCTCACCAATTATACGCTATGAATATAATATGTTGGTAAATTAGTTACATATAATTGAATGCTATCTATATAAATAATCACCTTGACTTGAGCTAATTTTTCTAGGATATCGGGCAAGAGAAGAATCTCATCCGTCATATGGGAGAAGAATAGAAACTTAGATAGCTCCACCATACGATACTGGCCATTGTAACATAAGTCCATCTTGAAGACTATGGCGGTATGGTCTATTTACAATATAGGATTATGTATTCATATATAGTATTCATTTCAACTTAATTATTTATCTCACCTTCTACAACAATGCCAACTATCTCTGGATTTTTGACCTTTTTTATCATCAGATTGTCCAGAGCAATCTTCATTTCTTTCCCAAGCTTGACTGTATCACTTTCTCCTGTGCCATTAGCATAATTTCCTTTTCGTTTAACTTCAACAAAGAACAGCTCGTAGTTAATGGCAGAGGAAGGACTAAGATAAAGATAAAGGGCGAAGTCAGCCTTCATCATTTGTTTAGATGAGTGATTTGGATGAGGTTTCAAATTATAAGTCATCCTAGATTAATATAAGCAATTAGTAGCAATCAGAGTTAGGCAATCGTTTATTGTTATATACCATTCACCCTCAACTCCTTTTAACTGTGATAATACACAGTGTAATAAGAAAGGGCGGAGTGATTCTATAATGAGGGTTGCCTCACCCACGGCATAAAGCCTATCAGTTTGATTCATGACTGATAAAGCAATCGCACATGCAATTTTAATTTGCTTATTTTGGTGATTGACTTTTATCATATCAATTGCATTTTCTGCCTGTTCTGGATCTAAAGTCTTGACTGTCTTTTGCATGTTTCGGCATGCTAAGACAACTTCGTTCTCAACGAAATCAAACTTCGAGTTGTCCACGACATCTTTCAACACCAGCTCGGATTGTCCAGGTGTCAAACTATTTAAAACGCAACGGTAACTGTTGCTCAAAAGAAATACAAAAGAAAATGCTCTAATTCATTGAAAATAGCGATTAAATTTTTCAATGGTCAATCATAGTTTTTAGTAACTTACAATATACGATGATCACCCAATTTTTTACACATTTCTGCTCCTTTGAGTAACTCTTCATGAAATTTTCTAAGTATTTTAGTGATGCTGACACTGTTTAAAATCCACTAGGAAAAATAAAGCAGGTGTAAATAAATCTTACTTACAATACGCAAGAAGAAGAAACTACATACCTCAGCTTCATTCTCGCTGTCACCGAAATTAGTCTCTTGATACATGCTCGTAAGGTACACCTTCATGTATTTGGCTTTTGTTTTCTTCTCTTCACTTGCCCAGGTGGAGCCATTGGAGCTGTCATTACCATCATCTGCTTTTCTTTTACTTCCTGCTACTAATTTTTATTCAATTTTTTTTTTAAATTTGCAGCATGCATGACTTATTTACCTAATGATCCAGATGGGGTAGCTGCAATGGTGACGGGCCCAGTTGATTCGGCAAAAACAAAAACATCACCATCATTATTGTTATTTACAATAGTTGCTTTCTTTTTGCCCTTAACCTTTCTCTTGCGAGGGAGGAGGGACATCTTAATTTCCTATTTGTACAGTAGTCGCTCTATTTAAATGGCGTCTGATTTAAGGGCATTTTCTATTTATGAATGTATTTCTAAAGAACGGCATAGGTCCCCGGCATAAGTACCACTACACCACAATTCTATTTAAGGGTGCAACGCAAATGTCTTTTTATCACTAAATAGAAAAAGTTTTTATAAGTGATAGTTTTTGGAGCACTCTAACAATAAATTTTTTACTTTGTAAAATAAGATCGAACTGTTTGCTCTTTTGAATTATTTAATTCGGCACAAGAGTCAGTCAATCTCATTCGAATTCGGTAATGTAATTTACGATCAAGATCGTCCAAAGGAACTTCGTACATGAGAATAGTTTCATAGGCTTCTCTCAACCGCTTTTTACACTCTACTATATCGACACGCTGCTCATCCTGCTCTGTATTATCATTTTCTTCTGTTTCATCTACGTTGCCTTCTGCCGTTTCTTCATTATTGGTAGTGCTTATTGTATAACATATTATCATCTCGCTTTCATCTGCTTCAAGGTTCAACTGGCTAACATCAGTAACTTTGTTGTCAAAGTTCCTGGGGAGATCTGGGAGCATTCCATTTATTGTTTCTGGTTTTACATTAAGCCATTCATTAGCTAGAGAAAACATAGCCTGAGCTTGATCCATTTTGTAAACATTCGGATTATTCAACTTTTTACTGATATACAGACATAAAGCACGGTCGTACTACTGGGCTCGGAAGTGTGCCTTAAAGTTGTCAATAATTCCTGTGTCTACAAAATATTAATGAGAAAACTGTAAAACAAAAAGACGACTTATATAGAATTTTATCAACAAATAATAGGTTACCTACATAAAGAGCTTGTAGCTTGCTAGTCGTATTGCTAGTAGAAATATCAATTTAATATTGTTGAGCGGAATTCTTATTTTATGAATGGAAGCATTATCCAAAAGTAGAGCAATTTTTCGATTCTGTCTTCCAAAGGCAACATTTAACTTTTTCACGTATGCTGCGAAAATTTCATTTGTCATCCAAGCATTATTAGAATAATGGTATTCAACTTCATGTTTTTTTTCCAATTGCAGTCATGGATAACAAATTAGCTCTTGCTTTAAAACATTTGGGGCTCTTGTGTTGTCCGATAACAATTACTTGCCCTTTGTAAGTCCCATCCGATTTACAGAGCAATCCAACTGTTAGACGAGTTTTACCTTTTTTTAGGCCACTAAGCGACTCGGAACATATGGTTCTTCTTGGTGGTTGCTGGTAATATAAACCTGTTTCATCAAAGTTCATGATATCTGCAGGATCACATAACCCAAGAAGTTCTTCTATCTTTCTCAATTCGTTCTGAATGTTTTCAGAAGTAATGTCTACTGAGGCACTTTTACCATGCATTGGCCTGCATTTTACTCCAATTCACTTAAAAAATTTGGAGAGCCATCCAGAAGAAATGAAATTTCATTTTCAAGGATTCTATACTTCACTCAAGCAATAGGTCTTACATATCGAATGATTGAATTTCGATTGACTGGCAGATTGTTATTGCTCATGTCTGCAACAAACTTTACTACTTCATCAAGTTGAGGATAGTGTGTTGCTGTTAGGCTTTTGCCATTATTGACAACATTAATATTACTATATAACGTTTCAGCATTTTTAGGAATGTTTGATATAGTCTGTTGGGCAAGTGGTTGATCTAAATTGAATTTCTTCATAGCCCATTCACCTAATTCTGTTTGATTAAGCTGGCCAGTAGCATTTTGATCCAAAAGCTCAATTTTTGAGAAAGAAAGGCGTACATGTTTATAGATAGAATCTAGACAAAAAAAAATGAATTTTGTTATGTCATATTTATTCTCATCAAAATGATTGAGTCTATGACTCGTATATTATCCTTCCAGCAACTTTGATCAAGTCTTAAAAGCAAGCTTTGATTTGTCGATGTCCTTACACAATTACCAAATCTATACCAACCGACACTGTTCTATGTGGAAACATGTTGTACAAACCAGTCTATAATGTAGCTACAATATATATTAAGTGATTTCAATTTTTGAACAGCTACGAATTTCGATTTAAGGGTGACCAAAACTTTTGGAATATCCACCCTTAAATAGAGCAACTACTGTATATTACGAGAAATACGAGACTAATTCATAAAAATTATTCCAAGTACCTTTATAATTCTTATTAAAAGATAGAAAGACTTCATACTAAAGCAAAAGTTGCACAATCTTGAATTTTCTGAAATCCTTGAACGATTTCGTTTTAGTCATCGTACTCATTTTTCCCAATCAACATAAAACCACTTGTTCATTAGCAATTGTGAGAAATAGAGAGCAATGCTACAGATTGTGAGTACAAACTGTAAATTGAAAGCAAGATTGTATTCCATTATAAATTATTTGATCAGTTTTTTTATACAAGACTTTTTTAGGATAAAAATAACTACTTTATGATTTACATGTATTTAACAAACAAAGTGGCCTTTCTCTATATTCTGAAAGAAAGGGTCCATTTAACAAAGAAATAAAAATGATTACTTAAAATTTGTTTAGTAACGGTAGTGGTCGGGCTTGTAAGGTCCTTCGGTGGGGATACCAAGGTAATCAGATTGAACGTTAGTAAGAGTGGTGAGCTTAACATCGAGCTTGCTCAAGTGGAAACGGGCAACATCTTCATCCAACTTCTTGGGAAGGACGTGAACACCAACAGTCCACTTTTCAGATTCGGTCCAGAGAGCGATTTGAGCCAAGACTTGGTTACAGAAGGAGTTGGACATGACAAAAGAAGGATGACCAGTGGCACAACCCAAGTTAACAAGACGACCTTCAGCCAAAAGGATGATGTGACGACCGTTCTTCATGGTGAAACGGTCAACTTGAGGCTTGACGTTGACAACAGAGGCAGCGTTGGCCTTCAACCAGGCGACGTCAATTTCGATATCAAAGTGACCAATGTTACAGACAATAGCATCGTCCTTCATTTCTTCAAAGTGACGACCGACGATGATATCACGACAACCAGTGGTGGTGACAAAGATGTGAGCTTCCTTAACAGCATCTTCCATAGTGGTGACTTCATAACCTTCCATAGAGGCTTGGAGGGCATTGATAGGATCGACTTCGGTAACAATCACACGAGAACCGAAAGCACGGAGAGCGGCAGCACAACCCTTACCGACATCACCGTAACCAGCGACAACAGAAACCTTACCGGCAATCATAACATCAGTGGCACGTTTGATACCATCAACAAGAGATTCACGACAACCGTACAAGTTGTCAAACTTGGACTTGGTGACAGAGTCGTTGACGTTGATGGCAGGGAGCTTCAATTCACCGTTCTTGAACATCTTGTACAAGTTGTGAACACCAGTGGTGGTTTCTTCAGAAAGACCCTTGATGCCAGGAAGCAAGTGAGGGTATTTTTGGTGAACAATGTTGGTCAAATCACCACCGTCATCCAAAATCATGTTCAAAGGTTGACCATCGGGGAAGAAGAGGGTTTGTTCAATACACCAAACAAATTCTTTTTTTTTTTTTGTGAGTTCTCCCTTTCTTTAAATACTTTTTTTTTCACTTTTTACCTTCATCAGTCTCACCCTTCCAGGCGTAAACGGGGACACCAGAAGCAGCGATAGCAGCAGCAGCGTGATCTTGGGTAGAGAAAATGTTACAAGAAGACCAAGTAACTTCAGCACCGAGGGCAATCAAGGTACGGATAAGAATAGCGGTTTGAATGGTCATGTGCAAACAACCAGCAATTCTGGCACCCTTAAGAGGTTGAGAGGGACCGTACTTGCGAGCGATTTCCATCAAACCGGGCATTTCATTTTCACTATTAACAAACGTTCAGCAAGGTCGCATTCCTCAAACATGAAATATAACAACTTACGCAATTTCGATTTCCTATTTACAAGTTGAAATAAAAAAAGAAAATCAATATCTACACAAGAAACCTAAAAAATAAATTCAAAGAATTACCTTCAAACCGAAAGCAGCTATAAAGTTATGTTAATAAACAATATTCAGAATAACTTTTTAAAGAATGCTTACCGAGAGAAATATCAGCGACCTTGTAGGGAACGGTGGTGGACATATTTAAAGATGTTTGAAAAAAGAAGAAAAAGAAAAAAAGCTTCGCGTATTAATAGTCTTTCATTTATTGTGAACCATGAAAAATTTTACTGGGTATCAGCCAATCAAATGGTGAGATCTGAGAAATAAGCTGTCTTTGGCTCTCTGTTTTCTATTGGGCAATCGCTTGATGAATCTCATCTCCTACAATCACAGTGTAACTTTACGTAGTTGAAGACGGTTGGTGGAGAGGACAGAAAGGAAATGGTCTAATATAAACTTTTATAAATCTTCAGCAGGTTATTGTTAGTAGCCACAGATCAGCTTTTTACGGAATGAGGAAGGTGTTCTGACTTCAAACATGTTGCACGCTATAGCTTATGTCCAGTGATAGTACAAGTAGCTATATTAAAGATTTTCATCTTGCCAAAGATGGTTGTCGTCTACTTTCCCACGTTCTCGTGTCTGCATAAATCATTGTTGAGAGCTTTATATTTAACTGTATGAAGAAATTCAGCTTTAATTTATGCTCACTTCTTAGAATCATACTTATATTAATATATGTCTTATCAAGCTTTATAGATCATATGTACTCCAGTAAGATCTATCAACATATGACCAAGCGTTCAATAGAAAAACATGACCGTGAATTTATCCATCCATGCACAGATGCTATGAAAAGCTACTTTACATATACATATTGTTAGTTAACATATTGTTAGTTATTTTGCAAAACAAGCCAAAAAAAAATTGCCTTTTTAGGTTTTTATGTAACAATCCCCTACTATATTTGCAATAATTCTCTAAAAATTAGTTTTTAATATTTTTTTTTCTCTTCATTCTTATATGTTAAGGTTGGCAAATTTTTTACAGACGTATAAACAATAGGTCAAATTTACTATTTATCAAAAAAAAATAACCATTTTCCCTTCGTCTATATTTTTTTTTATATTTTTGAAAAATGATTACTGTTTTTTAATAAATAACATACATACAAAACAGATAAGTAACACAATTGAAGTGTTAAGTATTATTTACAGTTGCGGCTACTCAAGTTATAATCAAACTAGTCGCATTTGAAGCTAAAATATTAAGTTTGATGGTTTTTATAACCCTTCAATCAGCTAATAGTATTAAATTCGTGCTTTTTTCCATAGTTTTTTTTTAAAAAAAATTCAAAAGTATGATATATATTTTTTTCGAAAAAAACTTTTTTTAATTATACGTCAAAGTGCAGATCTCTCTCTCCACTAAAGCAGACAACATAAACGTGAACAAACAATTTTTTATTGTTATTGTTAATGTTATGATATGCATAAAATCAAATTCTTTTTTGGATAAAAACTTCATGCACAATCTTATAAATTGGTCTTTGCGTATCTGATTGATCAAATTCGTGAAACCTAACCCATTCATACACAAAAGCTTTTTTTCTTTACTTTTTTGCTCACACTGTTAACAATACTATTGTATTTTTTAACTAATCGAATTAGTACTGTTAAAAAATGACATCAAAAACTTTTCACTTCCTAGTTGTAACAGCTTTATTAATTCTATTCAAACACAAAGCAAAATTTAATAATTTTAAAAACATAAATTTAGACATAGCTAAATAACAATAAACTTGTGTTTATAAAATATGGTTTATTTGCATATTGAATTTTCTTCGTTCTCCAATTCCTTTCTCAATCCTTAACGAAATTGATGCTTAATTACTGTTCACAAATCCTTGATTAGCGACGTTTCTTAAAAGATATGAATATTTGTTATTATTTGTATAAATATAGCAAAAAATGAATAATGTCTTTGTCGTTATTGTATACATAAGATCAAGACAAAATGATTATAGGCGAAGTCACTGATGCAGTCATTACTGCTTCCCCTCTCTTCCGCATCAACGCCAGATCTGTGACGCTTGAGTCGAAGTGCATTGACTCTGGCTCAAGACTCAAACTCTACACCTCACATCCTGCCCTTATGTACTACTTCATAAGATTTACTGACAATGGCACCCGCCATAGCTTTGCTGGTAGTTAATTTACAGATATGTTCATCAAGTTGTATAACTAATCAATTTTTATTGCAGGGTCTTTAAACGTTTCAGCATATACATTCGATGACAGCACTAAAGCTTTTGCCAATATAAGGCTAAGCGTTACCGATATACGTCCAATTCTTCAAGTCGACGATGATGGGTTGGTCATTACTACTGAAACCCGAAGGATCAGAACTCGAGACTTTCCAAGGACCATGAACTTCCTCAAGATGAAACTTATTGTTTACAAGTATGCGTGGGAAAATATACATAACAGCGATATAGTATTTAACAGGGGCTTGAACGTTGAAGCTTTTGACCTCCAATTGGGCGAGATGTACGAAGACCTACGTAATTTAATTGTTATTATTATATAATATATTATTTTGCATCCGCATAGTTGGATTAATTTATTTAAAAATGATTAATATATCGATAGTTAGAAGATAGTTGATTGAACCGGCCCTTAATCCTGTCTTTGTGGAAGAAAGAATTACCCGACCACAAATGACCCAAATACAAATAGGCCAGTACCTCGGGTCATGAAAGCTATTTACAGCTATAACACTGCTGTAAACAGATTGGAAGGCTTATGGAATCACGCATTCTTAAGATATGAGGCTCTTATTAATGATACATCTCCTTTTGATTCATTTGTATTTACAAATGATTTACATGACGGTGATGCCGATACGGCTAGTCATCGCTCTTCAACTACGCTTGATTAATACTATTTTTAAAAAAATAAAGGGTGGGTGGGTGGGCAATTTTTTTTAATATTGTGCAGTGATTGCTGATGTATTTTGGATATTGTCTGTATATATTACTTTAATAATTAATAAAAAAAAAGAGTTTAATTATTATATAAATAATGTTATTACTCAGTAGTATATAGTGTTGATCAAGTACAACAATAATAAAGTTGTCTAAGCAAACTATTTCATAAGTAATTGTGTATGTATAAAAGAGTTTCAATTTTTATTGTTTAAAAACTTTACATTTATTTTTTTTAACACATCCTACAAGAATACATACTGTATTTTACGCTTTCTGCTTAACTGACAACAACCTTTCTTCTCTTACTCGCGCCCAAAAAAAGCAAGTCCTCTCCTTTCAAGATTTTATAATGCAAAAACCTGACGGTTTTTGTTGCGTCTGTCTTAAGGTGTTGTACCCCGAAGACTAATTCTTCAGAAACATCAGTAGCGCTGCTAATTTGCCCTGTATGGAGTGGTAGCTGCAGCCCATTTGCAATGCCGATGATGAGACCATGAAAATGGTTTACAAATCTCATCTTAATACCGCTGAAGAGGAATTCTCCAATTTGTCTATGGTGTACTCTGGTAACACGATTTACGTTTATGTTTATCATTCTATACATTATTAATCATTTGTTTCATAATTAGGCGATCTTGTACCTGAAACAAAGGATTTGAACTATAGGGAAAGACCAGTTTTGTCTCCCATCAAACTCATGTCCCAGATTACAAGAAAATCAACCTTGGTTCATGGAAGAATTGAACATTATGAAGTCAAAGGCCTGATGTATACAACGCACAACTATGGGTTTGCTGAGATGACTTACGGAGGTATTTTGAGTCTTTTCTTTGTTCGTGGTGACCCTGCTATCATTAGAAAGAAAATCGTTGAGGATGCTTACAGAGCTTTACAAAGGACACATCCCTTGCTATCTCGCTATGATATGCCTAAGTTGACTTTTTCGTTGGTAAACTACCGTGTTTTCGAAAACAAAAAACATGTCAGCATCGATAAGGGCTGGCTAAACAATGCTCTTTTCGCCAATGAGGATGTAAATCCTCAAGCAACAGATGTGGAGTTCAAGGACTTGATAGTTGGTGAAGACAATGTTGGAAAAATGGTTAGGTACTCTCACCCCAGTCTTCTGGCTCTAATTTTTCCATATTTGTCTACCACTTGCACTGGACATTATTCAATGGTCCCTCAAAATGTTGAAGATCTTAATAATCATTCTGGAATCTATGATATACCCGAAAACCAAGGTGGGGTTTCCCAAGCCACAATGAATCTGGAAAGTCTTTCAAGCTATGCCAAAAAACGATTGCTCATTCAAGACATGAGATTTTCCAGGGATCCTTCTTTTCTTTTTCTATGTTGGACTTAATTGAAAAACGAAATATTGCTGCAGCCAACAGATTTGTAGTCTCCACTAGAGGAAGAAATAACTTAAGGCAAAGTGATGTAGTAAATCCTGTGACTGGAAAGATGAACAAAATATTGTATCCAGTGTCCCATCCCAAATACGATCGTCATATGCATACAAGAGAAAAAACGTTTTGGATCTCCAATGCATTTTTGAAAATTTGGGCGCTCCTCACTTATTCTTAACTTTTACCTGTGACGACAAAAGTGAAGATTTTAAAGGTATTCTCAGTGATGGTATCCGGTTTCCATGGGAAGATCCTGTTCTCTTCAGCCAGCATTTTAAGAGAAAATGGTTAAAACTTTACAGACTACATTTGTAAGCATTTTGCCAGACAAATTGGTGGTATCAAAGAACATAGCTAGACGATGGAAATTCAAGATTGCGGCAGCCCCCATATCCACATGGTTCTTTGGACGAACAAATCCGTACAAGAGTTAATTGAAATGAACATCGTTCATACTTGGTTTCCAGAAGGCTTCTCTTCCAACAATCCGATAATGCATGATCTGATCAATCGATTGCAGTTACATAAGTGTAATGATAAGTAAGTTTAACGACAAAAATTTAGTGGGCATTTCCTGATTACCATTTTTTTTTCTACATAGCTACTGCAAGAGAAGCGACCTCACCAAGAAATGTAGTTTTGAATATCCCAAACCATACTTTCCAGTGACTTTTCTCGACTCTGAACACCGTTATACTTATAAACGAGATGTTGGCGATGAATATGTAAATAACTACAACCCTTACCTGCTGGTTGTCTTTCGTACTTCAATGGACATATAATACAACGATGGTCCCCAAGCTGTAAGATACCTTGCCAAGTATCTTGCTAAAGGTGATTATGAGGCCAAAATTCTGCTGAAAAACATCCAGGTTCAAAATCAAGGATACTATAAAAGAACTACGTATGTTTCAGAAAGAGAGCACTATTCAACAAGAATTGTAGGAACAGTAGAGGCAACCTACGCATCATGGACTGGAGAAAGCACAACAATTCGAGAAATGTAATTTTCTTAAGTATAAGTCTTCTTGGCCAAGATACTAGACGCTTGAGAGAAGATATTAAAGATTTGGCTGAAGATAATGATCAGATTTTTTTTTTGACTCCAGTTGGTAAGTTATGTTAATCATTTGTATCTTTTTCAAAGTAATTTTCTTATATTCAATTTCCTTCTAATAGAAATATATGAAAAAATACATGGTGCTCCAGAGTTGACAATGCCTCGGTTCTTGTGTTTTTACAAAAGAGTTTACAAAAATACAAGAGAAATCACAAACATTAGAGAAGTTACACGTCCCTTCTACTAGTTATACAAGAACACAGTTTCCAATTGTTCCTGCTTTCGCCACTAACGTGCCACCAAGCTTAAACCTGAAAAATTTTAATTTTGTTTCAAATTTTTTTTTTTTGACATCGTGGACATGATGAGGTGTATTTTTTTTTTTTTCTTTTTTTTTTAGACATCGTGGACATGATGAGGTGTAATTTTTTTTTTAGACATCTCATGGCATTTAGTGTAGACATTGCTCATTTCCTGAAATTAGAGGGACTTAATGGCGGTTTTTTCTTAAAAAAAATATTTTTAATGATATTTATTGTTGACTATACCAAATCTGAAGGCACTCTGACTTTTCTGTGAGACAAATACTTTTTCTCGACAAACTTTTTCACCTCTTGAACAACTTCTCTTCCATCAGTACATCGACTATAAGCTTCAATAAAGCCCATTGATCTCCTAAAATACCTACGTATATGTGCTAAATCGCCGGCTTTATCCAAAAATAAATTGATATTTTTCTCAAGAGACTTAAAGGAGTAATCGCATTTCAAGCGAGCTTCTCTTTTTGCTGCACCCCAGTACATTTCGATCCAATTGCATTCGCAATGGTATTTAGGATACAGCTCAAAAACGTGGCCAGAGTTTATGATCACCTCCTCCAAAGCAGACTTTTGATTTTTAAAATCAGGGCAATTCTCTAAAAAATGGAGGGCGCAGCAAATCGGGTTAACTCTATCTGGAGCCCCACAATGTAACTTCCATTTCTTGCCTTCCAGATCATGTCCAATCCATAGACTTCTTTCCTCCAAAATTTTTCTTATTCCCTTGAAATAACGTACTTTTTTTGTTTTCAAGTTTCCCTTCTTATCCCTTTTCTTGATCTCCTTTTCATAGTAGAAGGACTGGACTTCCTCCATATCTGTGGATCTTGAGATATATACAGTATCTCGGAACTGGAATTTCTCACTCAATGGCCAAGGCTTTTCATTGAGAGTCATTCGGCTGGCGACCAAAGCATCATCAGCAAAAGCACCATGATTGGAGCTGTTATCAAAAAGAAAAACAGCTACACAATTGGGGTGAAGTGCTTCGAAAAGGCCGATTGCATCTTCTTTTAACTGCTCAACCATGTGTTTCGAAGTCCACCATCCATCTCTTGCAGTACCTGCCTTGAACAGCTTTCTTGAAGACCACTTTTGAATCTTCATTGTTCCATGGCAAGGGCATTGAAACTCACTCACCATGATAGATAGTCCAGGACCCTTTTTTCTGATGTAATTTTCTCCATCAGCTAACCACATATCGTTCTTACCATCATTTGCATAGAAAGTACTTTCATCGTGCGTAACGAACACGCACTTTCTCTCGCCTTCTGGTAATGCATTTGGCTCCAATACATCTTCCTCAGTTTCTCCAGAGTAAAAATCCATTTTTTCCATATATTTGAGCATCCTCTTCGACCAAACATTTCTATACTCGACCACATCTTCTCGCTCGTGACCATCAAAGTAAATGGTTTTTTTGTTCTTTCTATAGGCATAACCCCATTCATGGAGATAGTTACTGACCGTGCTTTCAGGAACAGGTTGCATTATTACGCCCAATTTGGATGGAATAACTACTTCATCAATGAATTTTTTAATAGTAACCAAGGAACGTTCAGCAGGCTTCATTCTACGTATTTCTTCGAGAACCATTTCCTTGATATCGGCATCATTAAGAAAAGACTTTCTTTTTGAATGAACACCTTGTCGATGTCTCGATAACACCCCTTGACTCAAATATTCTTTAGCCCATTTTACGATAGTCATGGCACGATACGCAACGCTGTTATCTGCCCAATGAATCCTAGCTGCCTCACGAGAAGCCAAAGTAATAGGAATACCCTCAATTCTCTTAATAAAATAAGTATAAATCGAAGAGTATTGCAAAAAACTGTATCTCTCGACCGTGTTTTTATCCTTCGAGTTCATCACAGGCTTCACATACATTTGAAGTTTTGGAAGCATTTCTTGGATTCTCAAAAGTTGTATTTCATTCTTTGACAATATGGGAGAACTGGCTTCTACAACAGGGGCAATAGACACAAATCCAAAACTCTCCAGTTTGCCCTTATCATTAACAGATTTAGCTTCTTTTTCTCGTCTCCAGCGCGTTGACCTAGAGGTTTTCGAGTAAGACAAGGGTCTGTTTCGCTTTACATTTTTATCAAGCAAAACATTGTTGATTGACATGCTGATTGTAGGATCAGCATTACGCATTTCAGTTATGTTGCTTAATTCTATAAGCTCAGAATCGCTCATGTCCCAGTCTTGATCTCTTAAATGAGGGACAAATTGGCTCGTCTCATTTCTATGTTTTTTAAGATAAGCTCGTTTTCTAGCGTTAAGTGGAGGCATAGTTTTAGAGTATGAATAAGGGAGAAGAGGCATCTGTGTTATAGTACGGGCTCTTTTATATTGATTACGTAATATGTGACTGTTATTTTTCACTGTCCTGTACCATACGGTATTAAAAAAATTTGTTTCAAAATATGTCTTCCCTTAAGGACTGCCAGCTAAAATTTTGAAATACCGCATGTTTTCAAATGATATAAGAAGAAAATATTATTAATAAAAAAAACAATTTAATCCATAAGAAATGTTCAGAAAGGTTTATATAATAATTGTTATGGCTTTGTTTTATTGTTGGATTATTTGTGGAAAAGTTTATAGCATTTGAAAATTGTCAAAAATTTTTCAGGTTTAAGCTTGGTGGCACGTTACTATTCACAAGGCGTAAAGCGCGACTATTGATTGCGTAGGAATTCATTTGGATAA
This sequence comes from Rhizopus delemar RA 99-880, assembly GCF_000149305.1. Lineage (NCBI taxonomy): Eukaryota > Fungi > Mucoromycota > Mucoromycetes > Mucorales > Rhizopodaceae > Rhizopus > Rhizopus delemar. The sequence continues at coordinate 2,538,572 of NW_027137827.1, read as the reverse complement.
TATGCTTTCTTATGGACAGTTATATGTTGCAATGCCCCGTGTCAGAAAGATGGATGATTTGTATTTCTTTGGCGCTGAGACTCCTTTGAATATAAAAAGAAAGTTTGGTGCTAATATAGATGCTTTAGATACTGTAAGAAAAAAATGCGTTTAAATTTACTTTTAAATAAAAACAGAAATCTTTAAGAAAGCATAATAACATAAATGCTATTAAAAAAAAACATCCCGAAATAAAATACATGTAGAAGTTTTGATTTGCTACAAAATTAATGGAGACGAGCCAATCACTAAGCTGTTGCAGGATTATAAAAGCGGGACGATTTTTTTTCTTTGTACTCAAATATAGCATAAAATGAAATACTGTTTTTTGTTATTTTCTATTATACTTTAGAATAAAGTTCTTTCTACTTATTCAACAAGTTTAGCATGGCTTTGTCCTTGTTTAAATTAGTAGATTAGTCTGTTTATAAAGGGTATGCTGCCTTTTTTTTTTTTTACAGATCATCGGAATACAAAAAAAAAAGAGTAAATGCAAAATTGCTAATTATTTCATTTGTAGTCGTTAGTATGGTTCTATAAAAGACATTTCTCTCACTGAACATTGATCGTAATGTGAGAATAATTATTTATAAGAATTGAACTGAATCGAATGAATGGCTTAAATGTGAATTATAGACTCTTTATAAAGGAAAGCAAAATGAGAGGATAGCATTGCAGAATTAAATTTTTTGGTAGAAGACACCTTTTTATAATTTACTGCTGCATATGACTATTTGTTTAATTATGTTATATAACTTACACAAAAAATAGCGTATTACTTGTACATATTTTTTGATCTTTGTACTTGGGTAAAACAATTGCTTTTAAATGTGATTAAAAGAAATCAATATAGAATAAAGGTGTACTTCTTCATTTATTAGCAATATTTATATATAAAATTAAGCAACGTTATTGGGTTGACCAGGCCAAGCAGGATCATTGGAGCCATCAAATTCACCATAGAATCTGTTTGTTTCAATTACACGATGCTGAGTACCTCCAATAGGAGCATTGCATTCAGGACACTTTGATATTTCGGTTGCACCGCCGCAATCACCAACATAATAAGGATGCTTGTTTGGACAAACAAACCATCTACCACCAACTATACTGTGCATTTCAGTGTTTATTATTTCTTCATTCATTGCCTGGATGATTTGATCTCTTTCATGCTGTGTCAAGATCTGCCTCTGTTTTTCAAGTTGAGCTTTGATTTTGTTGACTAGAGCAACCTCATTCTTGATATATGTATTATATCTTCCAGCGATATAAATGTTTTTCTTGCAATGAGGACATTCCCACAGTTTAATAGCAGTATGTTCTCCGCTTGTGACTCGATAATTAAAGTAAGAATCCAAGGACGCAACAGAAAAAACTATACAAGTAGTTTAAAACAAGCACATTTTAACAGTGCATAATAAGTACCACAACCACAGTAAGGTAACATATATACTCTTTCATTTGCATCGAATTCGCTCACTTTTCTAAGAGAAATTGAACACTTTTTATCTGGATTACAGACTGCACAAGGCGGACATGGTTCGCCACATAAACCAGGGCATTGATGCCTACAAATTGTGAGAAAAGGTAACAAAAATTTTTTTTGTCTAACTTACGAGCAATCAAAGATCTCTCGGCAAGGAGCGTTACATGGTGGTCGATCACATATCTATAATATCATTAGTTGTTAAGAAGAAGAAAAAAAGCAAGCTTACCTCATAGCATCTTTTCAAGCACTTGAAATGCTTACATTGATAAGAGCATGGACTAACACATTTGATACATTCTTCAAAGCAAGCACGACTACATTCATATCCATGTAAGCATGAATAGTCACACTTCTCTAAGCATCTTTGAGTATGATCATCTGCTTTTGCACAACCTATAAATAGTCATTAAGAGTCAAGTAAAATCATTTAATTGCAGCTGAAAAAAAAAGCAAGAAAGTATACGAACCATTAGCACAGCGATGACCACAAATAAGTTCTTTTGAACAATTAGCTGGACAATATTGTCGTTCGTGAGAATGATCCATTCCACACTATTTACTTTTTAGTATATCATTTTCTTTCTTTCTCTTTAAACTAGTTACCAATTCTTGACAAACATGTTGTCCACATTCATAAAACTGATCACACTCCTCTGTACAAAGAACTTCTGTACCACACCTTGCTTCGCTGCTGTGGCCACATCGAAGTACAATCGTATGTCTTTCTTGACATACAATAGCATTAAGATTTTGGGTCTCAAAACATTTGATACATGCATTGTGGCCGCACGATAGCGTAGCTTCTACAGTTTCAGTACACTTTGTGTTATGTATATTTGGTATATCGCAACATTGGCCTGTATATTTATGCCCACAATCTAGTTCAATCGTACACTCTTCAGTGCAGGGAGGGCAATGACCATTAGCCGAGCATTCGTAACATTTGTTGAGACAAGGATGTGTACAATGACTTGGACGGATACGATTACAGGACTCATGACACACAACCTCCTTGTGGCTTCCGTGGTGACATTCTTCAGGACATACGTGACCATCAGCCATCAGTGCCTTACAAGGTTGATTACAACCACCATTCTTGATTCGTTCAAATTCTAGCCAAAAGCCAACAGCTAATGATGTTTTGTGCTTGTGACAAGTCAGGGTAATTTGGTGTCCATATAAACCAATCTCATGCATATACTGACTAAACTTATTCCAGCGAGGGTGAACCGCGTCTTGATTTGGTTTGCCAACAATGTAAACACCATACTTTGCACGTGTAAGAGCAATAGATAGATTATCTTCAAGACATTTTGAGCCTCCAGGAGTCGCAGTACTGACGATTGTGAACCAGTATTCACCACCTGGATGCTGATCAATTCTGCTTACTTCAATCTTTTCTAGACTCGATTTAAACACAGTGCGTCTGGGAACCTCGTTTTTCAAACAGTTACTGATCAAATCTTTTTGTACATCGCATACTGTGAGTACAGCAAGTTTGGCGTTGGTTGGATAAGGTTGTTGGCTTATATATGTAGCGAGATGAGCAATAAACTGAGCTTCATCAATATCAGCTTGAGTGATGGAGGCTGAATACAAGTGTGTATAGTCTGTACGAAGAGTTTGTGGAGAGCGAGATGATTGATAATCAATGTAAAACATACGCTGCGTAAGACCATAAAGACCGTTTTGTCTATTGTCTCTCATATTTTCATTACAAGTTGCAAGTGGAGCAGTGATTAGTAGAGATGATTCTTGGTCCTTGTTATTATTGAACTTGTTCAATACATTGGCCGCATCAGAATGCATACGCCGCTGTTCTTCCAGACGTACCACTTCACTAGACGAATTCTTCTTCCAGCGTTCAAAAAGCGAAACATCAACATTTCGAGGATCCCCCTTAAGGAGATGATTAGAGACAGTCGGGTGAGATGAGACCTCGGTGCTTCCAAAAAGAACGAGGTGTTCAACGCGTGGACCAAAGATACATGGTGCAAGAGTAGATTCCAATATTTCTGATGCTTCATCCACAATAACACAGCGCGGCCACAAATGACTTAACCATGATTGATGGGCCGCAGCAAAGTCAGCTGTTATACCAATAACGCGATTGAAGCGGGCAAGATAGGTCCATCTTTGCACTATTAGATCATCAAGCACTTGAGCATCTTTCACCTGCTCCTTCAAAAGATCTTGGATATCGGCATCAACAAATTCAATAAGTATATTTGCCAAGCTATCAACAATACTAGACTTTTCCTTGTTCGAGATATCCCAAATATCTTTCTCTTTAAATTGCCTCCAATGACTCAAGAGGCTTTGACGAAGATCGCTGCCTGAACGACGAGAGGATTCAAATGGCCAGTTTGCCGCATCTATAATAGCTGAAAGCTTGGCGGGATTACTGGATATCCAGCGATGCCTGTTTCGGAAAAAGGTAGATTCAATCATAGGAAGGACGTCATTACCTGCTGAAATAGTTTGATTGAGCTGGAGATTGTTAATGCTATCAAATAGAGCCTCCTGATATCTAGCACTTGCGACTTGTTCATCATTGATAAACCAAGATTGCCATAATTCCACATTATTGTTTGGAAACCGACCATGCTTATTACAGAAGCCTTTTTGGAGTTGGGTCAAATAAGAAGGAGGGATAGTAGAGGCCATAACACCAGGAAAATGAGCTGCGATCTCATAACGTTTTTTACATAGCAAATCCAATTTGGTTTGTACATATGCAATTCTGCGTTCTAATCTTTGGTACTGACGATAATCGTTATCTGCAACACCAGGTATCGTCATTTTAGTGGCCTGTTTGCAGCGATTAAGACTGTCTGCCTTGAGATCGTATCCAAAACGAACTGTATCATGTATCTTATTGGCAACCAGGCTGAGAATACGGTCCAACGTAGATTGTGACTTTGCGATGATTAACAATGGCTGGCGGAACTGACCAACTGATAATGCTTGACTCATCAGCAAGGCTAATTTTCCAGCAAGGTATGTTTTACCAGTGCCTGGTGCACCAGCAATAGCAGCTACTCTATGTGTCAGTGCATACTTGATTGCCTTTAATTGACTAGGAGAAACCTCATAAGGAGACGAGCGTCTGGTTGGAGACATGGCAGTCCATTGCTGTTGCTCTGGTATATTAATCCATACGTCTTTATCTGGTCTTGCTTTGAAAGCCACATGTTTGTTGGACATGATACAGGAAATTTCCACTTCTGCACCTTGCATATATACTGGTACAGGATTCTCATCTTCTTCAGTAAATCCATTCCAGTTGGTCAACTCTGATATAGATATATTATTTTTGGCTGCAAGAACTCTTGGCGTAATAGAGGTCGAAAACTGGTCCTTGTTAAAATTTTTATAGCTTTCCCTAAACCATTCGAGCGCAGAAAGAGTACTTGGAGCATTATTCTTACTGGTAATCATAATATATTCTCTTGACCAACTTAATCGAGACATTTCCTTGTGGTTCAAATGTACTGGTACAAGACGTACAGTTTCTCCGTTGTAAGTGGTACTGTACGAATGCAGAACGTGGCCCATGATGGCAGTCTTTGCAATGTATTCTAATCTCTCTTCATTCGTCATTTTGATATAATCATGGCGTGGTATAATAACAGTAAATGAACCTTCTAAATGGTCATTCATGATAATATCCGATTCAGAAATAGCTCTTAAAGAAAATACAATGGCAGTCTCAAATGAGGCTATGTGAGGCATAGTGCTAATAGGCTTTGCACTGTGACAAACGATAGCATCACCTCGATCCTGTATATCTTTTGTTGTACCGGATGTCAGAATTTGGTGTATCACATCTTGAACAGGGCCCACAAGGCCTTGTCGACGCAGCATATAATGTGTAAAGAAATAGTTTTGTAAATTAAGTTCTGGCCAAGAGCCTTGAATTATATTTGAAATTATGCTGTTGTCTTTTGACTTGTGCGTCGATAAAACATCTCCTGAAAATGCTTCAAATACGATATCCTCCACAGCAGGCAAAGGTAGCAAGCTTTCCTCAGAGTCACTCCAAAAGGAGCTCCAGAGTTCGCCAAGATTCCGAGTAAGTTCGAGAGTGTGATAGCGCATGGTGATTTCAACTTTTTCATTGGCACTACAACAATCTCCAAGTGATCTACAAAGTTGAAATAACTCTTGAACAGGTATATCTTGGTTAATAGATGCCTGACATTTACTCAGGGCTGCAACAAATCTCAAAGTACGTAAAGCATCTTCTGGTAATATGAGATAATATTGGATGCAACTGTGTATAGCGCTGATAATTGAGTGCATATGATTGTTGATTTTCTGAAAGGTATCAAAGTTATCCTTTTGTTGACCATAATTGAGTAGGATTGCCAATGTGTCTAAAAAGAGACCAATACTTCGCAGAGGCATAGTATTCAATTTGTCCAGCATCTCTTCATACTTCTTCTGAAATTCTGATAATAATCCAGCACTTTGATCGCTAAGAACTTTGTGTAAAAAGAGAATATTTTCAGCATCTTTTGGTGAATAAGGTAAACTCATTGGCATGTATTTGGGGGATGCTTCAGTCATAGGGATCACTGTTTGTGGCATGTTTGGAGGACTTACAGAAGCAGAAACAACAGGAGGCCACCCAGTAGGTGTAACATAAGCTAGTTGTTGAGAAGGAAAAGGTACTGTGAAAATTGATTGTTGAGTAGACTTGGGTGTATCTAATACAGCCCAAGAAGGCGTCATTGGATCTGCTGCTTCAGCATACGTAGTTTTCTTTGAATCTGTCACTGTATCCCAGCTAGAATTGGTACTAGGCTGCCATGAAGTGGATGTAGTTTCGGATATAATAGCTGAAGGCGTATTATTTTTCTTCTTTGTCTCCTTCATACTAAGATTACTCAAGAATTCATCTAGAGACATCCACCCCTGCTTTGGTTCCTTGACGTCTGCTTCCAACTGTAAATCAATTCCAACCTCCCATGAATTTATAGCTTTTGATTTTAAATCGTCAAAGTTTGATCCAGAAGTAAATTTTACAAACGAATTTCGTGAATCCCCCATGGGAGACTCCTTTGATGGATGGTTTTTGCTGAGTTTGTCTGAATTTAATTGATCATTTTGCTTGTTTAATATACTATAACATTCATGCATTGATATATCATACTATAAAATATAATATTGGCTTACATGTTTGTTGGTGCTTGGGTATATCGCTTGTATTTATTCAAGTTCTGTGGCATTTCAGGCATAGCATTTTCCATTCCGCCGAATCTATTAAAAAATTGTTGTCAATTGTTTGAAGCCTTTGCTTCCTTTGCATTGTATACTAACCCAGAAGGACCTGGTGAAGCTTTCAACGGTTTATGGTACTGGTGACTTTCTTTACTCATATTATGTTGGCTAAAATGTTTTTTTCTTCGCTAAAAAAAAGGAATCAAATAAAAAAAAGGAATCAAATAAAAAAAAGGAATCAAATAAAAAAAAGGAATCAAATAAAAAAAAAGGAATCAAATACATGATTGATTTTTTTTTTTGTGATAAATTTTATTGATAAATACATGATTGATTAAATAGGTTTTTTTACATATTGTATATTCTAGGTCAAAAGAAATTTCGCGAAAGAATTTCTTGAGACCGTCAGAACAAAATAGGAAATGTTATTATGTTAAAAACTTCTTGAACCTTTATTTCATAGCGAATTCAAAGATACATAAAGGAATAAGGTGCAACATGTCGTCCGGTAGTGTAACATTTTGTAAGTTGCCGTGTAGGAGGGAGGGCAGTTTTCCAAATTAAAGCAGAATGATGATCTTGTTTTTGGCAATATCACAACTGTATGTTTAAATCACAATTTTGATGATTTTCTATAATATGATGTGATTTACTTGAGCAAGGCAGAGATATTAAAAGTGCTTTGTTCAATATGTTGTTAAATATTATTTTTGAGAGTTAAACTGAAGCTTAAGAGTAGTATTAAGAGTGTTTTGCATTACTTTCGTTTTAGGTTGGAAAAAAGTAAATAATCAATGATATTTATATTTATTATATTCTTCGATGTTTTTGTTCAGAGTATTCAATCATATCAATGGCATCAAGGTTAATATCGAACTTTCTCTTAATTCTGACTGATATATCTGTACAAATCATCTGCCTTGCGCACTCGAGACATTGCAACATACATTTGTCCGTGAGAGGGCAGGTGATCCAAGTGAATTGCAACAGATTCAATAGTGATACTCTGCGCTTTATGAATGGTCGTATCAAATGCAGGGACAATTGGGAATTGGGTCCTTACATAGCTCGTACCAGGGATTGACCTAGAAATTCTTTGGATCCAAAGCGATTCCTGTGTGCCTTCTGCCTCTTGCTTCACTAGCAGTATGTTCTCCTCATCAACCTCAGAAACCCTTGCCAGAGTACCGTTCACCCAGCCTCTAGATACCTGTAAGATCTGTATGAGCATCACTGGCATGTTGAACTTTAGTTGTAGCTCTTCAAGAAGCCTGGTTTCTTTTAAAGCGTTAGACGCTGACTTCGATTACCGCCATTGTAGATATCAAATGCAGGAATAGCAACAGATTCGCCCTCAAGGCGTTTGAATTCCTTTATGTTTGCTCTATCTACATTACTTCTTGTCGAATAAAGATGTAGACAATTGGCAGGAAGATCACTTTTTGATACAGTTCGAGAATTGATGAATTTAACAACATCCTCGTCAAAGTTACATACACGAACTTTGCTGAGAACATCGATCAGCTTTTGGTCCACTTGTCGAATTGGTGTATGCAATGAGAATTTGGCAGAGAAATTGTAAAGCGGAGTATCCCAGGTTAAGCCTTCATCAATTCGTACAGGTAATAGCTGTGCTACATTGCCAAAGAAGATTGTTTTAATGCCACCCATTGCTGCAGCTCTCTGAGTCGTTCTGATTAAAGCATCATTCATTATGTCTAGAAGAGGCTTGCTAACCATAGAGAATTCATCGACTAAAAGCATCACTTTTGGATAGAGCTTGACGATTTCATCTAACTTCAGGTAGTTGGGCTCTTGTGATGTGTTTGCCATGGCAAAAAACCTATGGATTGTAATTCCATTGACATTGAATGCAGCAACACCGGTAGGAGCCATTTTGAAGATCTATTGATTATGTGATGATGTTAGAGCATTTTTTTTGACAAACCAAATAAAAAAAGCAGATGTGTTGGATCGTTACCTTGTATCCTTCTATCTTGTAATGTCTTTCAAACATTTTTAGCAAGTAGGACTTTCCTGTACCAGCAGCACCAGACACAAACGTGACAGAGTTATTGGCCAGCTCAACGTTTATTCTGTTAAAAATTCTTTTTTGGGAGCTATTGGCATTTTCATACATGACATTGAGCTCAGATCGAGCTATTTCTGGACCTCTTTCAAAATCACTGACGTCTGATAAATTACTTATGTTGTACGATCGACTTACAGAGATACCTCCGTTTTCTGGTCCAATGAATACCAAATGCTCAAAATAGTCTAATACAGAGTGAAATGTGGTATTGCATGTTAGTCTACAAGTAGATGCTATAGTGATGTGTGTACTATTACCTCTCCAAGATGAGTAGTTGCCTTTTTCTGCAATAAAAGTAGTCTTGAAAATAGCTTTGTTGAAGACAATTTGTTGGTAGTAGTACTTTTCCCCATTGACTTCGCTTTGATGTTCTCCAAAATGCCTGCTTTTTGCGCAAGCCGTATTTGGTTTTTCCAGAATAGATGTACAAAGGCAATGGCTTTGAGTGAAATGAACGCTCAAAGAGACCACCATCGGATCTATCACTATTACTATTTAGACCAGAGGACAAACACGAGGAAGAATAATATATATGCTTTATAATCATCTTATTGGTTTATTGAGCGGATCGTTAAAATAATACAAGATTTTTTATAATAATTGTTCCTTGATTATCTAAGCGAAGGTCATTATCGTAGGGTAAGGGAGGGTGGGTGATATTATTCTTCCTTGTGTTTGTCCGACGGTCTCAGGTAATTCTTACGAGAATACCTTCGACCTTGAATTGCTTGAATCATATGATAGCTCACGGTAAAAGCTGTAGAATTGAGTTATAGTCAGGTTACGGCCTCCTTTGCGCTTTTCATATTTTTCTAGATGTAGTACTATTAGCTCTAGCTGTTCACTTAACTTGATTTATTATCATATGAAGCCAAACTTATTTTTTTTTTCCTGGCCTAAATCCACTGCCGCATACATATACAGTCGCCCAAATAATTATGGGACAAAAAAATTTATGAAGGAAAGTTCTATGCTCATAACAAAATAAAATTGTCTTTTTCTCATCCATCAAAATAGATTTATGCAAATTTAATATCACTTTGGTTTATTCAATTGCATCATAAAAGAAACCAGAGCCTAACCCAGGTGGAACAGGAGGAATCTCTACTGCCCCATGTGGTATTTCTACTCGATCACCAGCAATTTGTAACAACTTGACTTTGACTCCTACTTCTGTTAAAGCATGAAACAGTTCTGCTGTTTCTTTACTTGTAAATCTTTTATCCAACAACATACTGAATCCATCCTTCCATTCGGCAGCCTCCCTTGCCGAAGAGCAGTGAAATTCGGCAAGTGGGATGTTCTTGTCATTGTAAAGGGCAAAAGATAAATTTGTACTAGAACTACTGCTTACATTGTTCGTGCTGTTTAGTAATTCTGATTGTGTCCCTGTTGATGAAGATGCCGTTGTTGTGTTATGAGAAAAGCCAGAAGTGGGGAATCTTTGTATTGGCTTTATTTCATGTACTGCACTCAACTCAATTTTGTTTGTGAGTTTATCGTAAGATCGTATGACTTGAGGATTTTTTTCAGGAAAATCGCCAAATAAGATGGCCTTTTTCGATGTGCTTAACTTGTAGTATCTCCACCTTTTCCCTGAAGCGGATGACGATGCATTGATTCCAAGTGTAGAGTTGGATGTTATTGTTCCATTAGAAGGAGTTGATATGCCGCTGGTATTAGGTATTACGGACATTCTGTTATTGAAGAATGGACAAGGAAACCATGCGCCTTCCAGTAAACAGCTTATCCTCTGCTTTTTCAAAAATTCGTAAGATTGTTTCGATAAACGCGTACGTAGATTACTAAATAATAGTTCAATAAAAGTAATTCAAAACAAAAGAGCCAATATATTACCTTATTGCATCTCTCCCTAACAAGTCATCTGCCCATTCTAGTTCTTTAAGTCTGCGATCACGAATCACTTGATAGGGTGTGCCAAACATGTTTCTATCGAATTCTTGAATGTCTTTTACTGCATCGTTATTCAATGTAGATCGAAGTTGACTTCGCACTAACGCGGATACTTTTGAAAAATCGTACGTTGTAGCCTCCATATCATGAAATATTCTAAAAAATGTTTGTAGTGTAGTTGAGTGGACACGATCAAAGTCAAGAATAAGTGGTTGAAATGTAGCTGGGGTATCTGAATAAAGGAGAGAATGAGCTTATAGTTTTTTCTTCTTTTGTTAGATGGCTTACTTGAAGAGCTCACATTCCAATGACTACACAATAGATCCGTCACTTCAATGCTTGCCTTTGCAAACGGACATCGTTTACCCTCTGGCCGATGAATTTGTTCAAGAATTAACTAGACAAAGATAAATAAAGATAACTCGAGGATTCATGTGATGGTTTTTACCTTGGAATACAAATCTTCTTCATTCATAGCAAAATAATGCATTTCTTCAAGACCAAAGACACCTGTTCTTCCAAATTCACGCTGAGGAACTTCCGTCTGTAAAGAAAATGTATTTACATTAAATATTAAAAAAAAAGAATAGCACGCTCTATTTACCGAGAAACCAATCTTTTTCCATTTTTTGAGTCCAGGTGCAACAATACCGTCCACTTTTGCTGCATTCCATATATCTTTCATCATACTAACATGATACGCATTATGACTTGAAACAGCTACATTCTGCCTCTTATTAATATTTTGCAAATAGACAGTTTGATAATCAAGTATCATCAATTTCAATGCATCCGTTGGATGATTTTTCATCAATCGCTATACACACACCATCAAGAGTTAATTTTCTATTCTTCCTCTCTTTCAACCTCATTTACCAGCACATTCTTTTTCAGTTTTGAGCTTTCAAAAGCACCCGTCAATTTACTTCGATACTCATCTGTGACATGTTTCAGCATGGCTATCAAGAGAGATAGGCTTGAAGTGGATAACAGGTATTCTGGACTCAACAATCGCTCTACTAGGATCTTGATTAGTTCTGGCTCTCTCTTCATAGCTCTGTGAATCGTTGGGTATCCAAAACAATTGATCGCTGGCTGTGCTTCCCCCCCTCCTTCTGAATTTGACTCATTGGCACAGACTAGTTTTTCTAGAATGGCAGTAGCAGGACGAGCAACAGTGGACAGTGGCTGATTCACTACGATGTGCGCAATGTTTGCAACAAATTCATCGTCTAGTGATTCCCAGCCAGTGTTATGTTCCATAAGAGAAAGAAAAGAGTTGAGAGCATAGGCTAACGTGTTTCCACTGGAGTTTTTGATAATATCACATAAAGACTCTAGCCCTCCTCTCTCTCTAAAAACTCGGTTGCAAAATCCTTTTCCTAAAACAAGAAATGGCATTCAATAAGAGGTCCGTATGATTTGCAATCGTCTTTTACTTTGAGATATCTTTGTAGAGAAAAAGTAGCAATTTTTAAAGATTTATCGTCCAAAGGTGTCAATGGTTGATTTGTATTTTCTGATAAACCGAAACTAGAAGAAAGCCTTTTGACTAAATACTCTGCTTCTTGTGGTGTGGGTTGTTTGTCCAAGTCGTATATTTGTGCCATTTAATCTGAAAAAGAAAATAATTATAAAAAAAACACACACACACACGTGTAATAAGAACAAAGAGAAAAAAAAAAAAAGTTTGTGCACAATAATTTTTTTTTCAGAGAGGTAATGCATATAAGTGAGTACTAAATCATTTATCTTATTGGCTGTATCTATTAATTTCGGAAATACTAAAAGAACAATAAAAAAAAAAAAAGATCGGCTGTTTATATCAAATATAGTAAACATTGTGGAGTATGTAAAAATGTACATCGTCTTATTATTGGTCTTTACTAGCACTTCAAATCATGGTTTTTTGAAGAATAAAATACAAAGATCTTTGAGACCTCTACATGAACCAATACTTTATTCATTTTTTTTATCCACAATAAACTCTCACATCTAAATTTGAAGCACAGTTCAAAAAGATTCGCACGCAATCGTAGAAACCTACAAATCAGGTATGATCAGTGATAAAAGAGCAAGTATGCGAAAGAAAAGACCGATGAAAATGATTTCTTTGGCTTTTCTGTGAAAGAATGAGTCTTCTGCATCCATCAAAAGCGATAGAGGCACTAGAACCATGTATAAATGATTCACCAAGACCTACATCTTGATGAGTATATGATTCATCAGATTTGTATGTTTATATAAAAAGTGAACAAATAGTCACTGTGTTTTATTAAAGTGTAACACTTGTAGTACCATGTAAAATTAGAGGGTGTGAATGTGTCCAGAGACACATGTTATATTTTTATTACATGTCAACTATAGCTATGAATGGACCTATTGAATTCAAAAGACCAGCTGAGAGCAAGTTCTAATAATACATTTTACATGCATGTAATCTAATGAGTGTGTGTCTGCTGCTTGTTATGATATAATTCACAAAAGAAACTGAAGGAATAAATAAGAGCACATTAACCAGTAAAAGAAGAAGAAGGCGAGGAAGACATGGATGTTTTGTTCTTTATCTTGTGTATTGAATTTATAAAACGTTTAAATTTCTTTGCTAATCCTTGAAAATGTGTGTCTGCTGAAGGTTTTGTATGCCTTGGTTCGTATATTAAATCAACAGTTGCCCTCTGCTCTGGTATAGTTGAACATGCTAATGAATGATTGCTTTTCCCATACAAGCCTGGATCAGACCCTGTAAGATAAACATGTTGGTATATGGATGAAGACTTTGTGGAAGATATTGTTGCTGTTTCTTTAAGAGTAAATTCTGATGGGCATATATCAAGCTCTGTAAATCTCGAAGTGAAAGAAGACATGTAATAATATTAGATTTAGAAAAAAAAAGAAAAGATCAATGATCTTTTATATATTCGGATTTGATGTGTTTTACTCCAATCAAAACTTTTTGTATGACACTAATCCAATCTTTGGATGCTCAGGATAGACCTCCTTTTGGTTTGAAACAATTTTGAGATCCGTTTTCACCCAGAAAATAAAAAAGTAGAGCCATAGTTTAAAGTTGCTTGTGGACAGATTGGATGTTATATGAATTACATCATTGATTTCTTTTCTTTATATAGCAACCTACCCTTCATCATTGCATCTGTCTAAATTTGGCTGTATCACACACTAGATGTATTTTTTTATAGTTTCAATTAAAACTTTCCAAATTACAAAAATAGTAAACTCAGGTCATTACATGAAGATTACTAAAGAATTTTTGCTACTACTTTTTTTATAAATAAAGAACAGATTTTTTTATTTTAATTTTAAAAAAGTTCTGTGTCTACAATATATAACATATAATCTACAGTTTTAAAAAAAGTAATGTTTGGGTGGGTGTATATAACAAAAGTAATTATTCAAGGAGATATTTATATAATAAAAAAATCATACTTCTTATTGAGCATTGTTGGCACTGCTGTTGTCAGTAGAAGTGGTGTCGTTTTGAGCAGCACGGTTCTTGTAGACCATTTCAAAGAGCTTCAAAGAGCTGGATTGAAGGTCATCAATCTTGGCCTTCAATTCTTCAGGGTTAACAGAGGCGTCACCAGATTGAGCCTTCAAGGCTTCAGTACGAAGGGTGGTGATCTTTTCCTTGAGCTTTTCAGCTTCGGCTTTGTCGAGTTGTTCCTTGAAGTCATCCATAGCCTTTTCGGTTTCGCTCATGACAGAGTCAGCACGGTTGGCCATCTCGATGGTTTCACGACGAGCACGATCAGCTTCAGCATTGGCCTCAGCTTGTTGAATCATGTTTTCAATTTCGTCATTGCTCAAACCGGAAGAGGCGGCAATGGTCATCGATTGGTCACGGTTGGTAGCCTTGTCCTTGGCACTGACGTTGACGATACCATCGGCATCAATATCGAATTCGACTTGAATTTGAGGAACACCCTTAGGGGCAGGAGGAATACCAGTCAAGTTGAAGTCACCCAAAAGCTTGTTGTCACGGCAAAGTTCACGTTCACCTTGGAAGACACGGACGGAAACTTGAGTTTGACCATCGGCGGCAGTAGAGAAAACTTGAGCCTTCTTGGTGGGGATAGTAGTATTACGGTTGATCAGACGAGTAAAGACACCACCGAGGGTTTCGATACCCAAGGAAAGGGGAGTGACATCGAGCAACAAAATGTCAGTGACGGAACCGGCAAGGACACCACCTTGAATGGCAGCACCAATAGCAACAGCTTCATCAGGGTTAACAGACTTACTGGGTTCTCTACCAAACACTTGCTTGACAGTATCGACGACCTTGGGCATACGGGACATACCACCGACCAAGATGACATCGTTCACTTCCTTGTTGCTAATACCAGCATCCTTCATGGCCTTTTCACAAGGAGAAATGGTACGGCTGATGAGGTCACCAACGAGACCTTCGTACTTGGCACGGGTCAACTTGGAGTTGATGTGCTTGGGACCAGTGGCATCAGCAGTGATATAAGGCAAGTTGATGTCGGTTTGAACAGTAGAGGACAATTCAATCTTGGCCTTTTCACAAGCTTCACGGATACGTTGAATGGCCATACGATCGCCGGAAAGATCGATGCCAGATTCGTCCTTGAATTCCTTGACAACGTGACGAACGAGGTGAGAGTCGAAATCTTCACCACCGAGGGCAGTGTCACCGTTGGTGGACTTGACTTCAAAGACACCGTTTTGAATTTCGAGGATAGAGATATCAAAGGTACCACCTCCCAAATCGTAAACAGCAATAGTAGAATCACCAGACTTGTCAAGACCGTAGGCCAAGGCAGCAGCCGTGGGTTCGTTGATCACACGCATGACATCAAGACCGGCAATCTTACCAGCATCCTTGGTGGCTTGACGTTGAGCGTCGTTAAAGTAAGCAGGGACAGTGATGACAGCATGCTTGACCTTCTTGCTCAAGAAACCTTCGGCGGTTTCCTTCATCTTGCCCAAAACAAAGGCACCGATTTGAGAAGGAGAGTACTTTTGACCGTTGGCTTCAACCCAAGCGTCACCATTGTTGTGGGCAACAATCTTGTAGGAAACGGCAGGAATATCAGCTTGAACGGCAGGATCCTTGAATTGACGACCGATCAAACGCTTGGTGGCATAGACAGTGTTTTGAGAGTTGACGACAGCCTAAAGAGAAAATCATCAGATACGTCCACTCACACTCTTCAACAAAATCTACTTTACCTGACGCTTAGCAGCTTGACCAACCAACAATTCACCATCTTTAGTGAAAGCAACGACGGAAGGAGTGGTACGAGCACCTTCAGCGTTTTCGATCACACGGGGATTCTTGCCTTCCATGACTGAAACACAAGAGTTGGTAGTACCCAAATCGATACCAATAACAGGACCATTGACAGCTGAACTGTAAGAACGAGAGACAGTGGAGAGGACACCAGTCTATGAGTATTGTATGTGCTTAGCCTCAAATTTAAAAAAACACAATTATCATTATATACTTACGTTGCGTGTCAAGGTAGGCAAGAGACGTCTTTGGGCAACCTTGGATAAGTTGTACATTTTTATAGAATGAAAGGCGAAGAAGAAGAAAAGAAAAGAAAAGACGAAAAAAGCTTTATAGGCAAGGCACCTTTCAAAAAAAAACTTTTGCCGGGGTTAAATTTTAGAGCCATAATTGGTTTCCCGCTAGCTGTCCTGGAACTAGATCGAATTTGCTAGCAAAAAAAAAAAAAAAAAAAAAAAAAAAAAAAGAAAAAGTTCTCCGTGAGAACAATGAACAATTTTATTTTATACAGGAGAGGCAGCCAACAAGTCAGCGAAACGAGCGACCATTTTTTGCATTTCTTGAGATTTCTTTGCACTTGTTTCTAAAACTTCTTCATGGTTTGCAATATATTTTTCAGTATCGGGTTCAGTTTCCACTTCGTCCGTCAACCCCAATTCTCTCATCACTTCCAATTTAGCGTCTTTTCCTTTAGCATTGATGACCGCATTGGTAACTAAGCTGATACCCAACACTTTGATACCTGCATGACGGGCAACGACGACTTCAGGTACGGTTGACATACCAACCACGTCTGCACCAATGGATGCCAAATAACGTGCCTCTACTCTTGTCTCAAAACTAGGTCCTGATACCATACAATAGACACCTTCTCTGATGTCGTCAGGGGAAATGCCAATGTCAAATGCTGCCTTAAAAGCCAATTTACGTAAGCCGTAGGTATAAGCGTCTGAGACCGCAGGGAAACGGGTGCCGAACAGTTCCATGTTGGGCCCGATCAATGGATGAGTACCTACCAAACCAGGGATGGACAAGTGGTCATTGATGATCATGAGATCACCCACCTTGAAGGTAGGTTGAAGGCCACCGCAAGCATTGGTGACGATCAAGTATTGAACACCCAAGAGTGCCATCACACGCACAGGGAATGTGACCTGAGCCATATTGTGTCCTTCGTAAAAATGGAATCGACCGACCATGAAAACAGTAGGCGTACGGGACTCACCAAGGTGCCCAAACACAAGCTTACCGGCGTGACCGATGACTTCAATTTGAATCAGTACTCTTTTATAGAAAAGATACAAGAGGGAGAAATTTGGTTTCTTTTTTTATATACCTGTGCTTGAGACAAAGCCGGGAATATCTTGATATGAGAATTCAACTTTGGTTTTTTGGTCAATCGTAGTCACTAAGCCTCCAAGACCAGATCCACAAATGATGCCAAGTTTAACATTTTTAAAATCGGCTGGTAATTTTGAGGCAATATATTCGGCACTTGCTTTATAGGTTTCTTCAGTGATGGGGCTCATTTGAAAAGAAGGGAAAAAAAGAAGAAAAAGGACGAAAAAAAAAGAAGCCTGTGAATAAAATAGAGGTGAATATCGTATGCGGCATATGAAACTGAGGATGGTATAAAAATATTTTTTCCCTTATCATTTTACCTGAATATACTTGTATAACTGAATTAAAAATACCTACTCACAAAAAAAATAGAAAAATAACACTGTAAATGAAAACCTCATCAGTTTACTTTTATCTTTTACGTTGACAGTTGAATCAGTCATCTATTTTCTTTTGTTACTAAGCAACACTTTTGGAATAATTTCTTACAGAAATGAATGCTAAACATTCATCAATTTTCACATGCTCAACTGTCACATAAACCTCTTCTTTTTAAAATAACAAAAGAATCAACACGATCTATATTATAGTATTATTTGTTATGAAAAGAAGACACAAATGCTTGAAAATGTGTCTATCACAGAGTATTTTTTTATTCATTGAATAACATAGTTTCACCCCCTTCCCCTTTCTCCAAAAAAAAATACAGAAAATGGTAGGAGTGCACATAAATGTGACTGTTACATAAATTAAATACCAGAAAGGAAACCGCAATATGAAAATCAATTTTCATTGCGCATTTTCACATACGTTTTTTTTTTCTTTTTTTCTTTTTTTTTTTTTTTTTTTTTTAAAAAAAAATGATGATACCAGATTCATTGGAACTAGTGTTAAACTACAAGTTGTATTTCATAAAAATAAAAGAAAACTCATTTTGAAGATCAGATCGGTATTCAAGACGTATCTAAAACAATTCAAGAAATCTGTTCAGCAAGGAATCAAATCTGCATCAATCGATTTATAATATCAACAGCACCCAAGCTACTCAGATAGAGGTTTAATAAACGAGAGAAGCATGAACGCATGAGATCGAAAGGACAAGCTACCATTCGATGCAATATAAAAACGATACCAACAACTCTTTAAGCATGGAAAAAAAGTAAAAATAATATAAAACAATTGATTTGAAGAAACCTATTTGGAGAATAAACAAACATTGAATAAATAAAAATTGACTTGAGAAGAGTGAGAGTGTGCTCACATTCTGTTGTGTGAGCAAGAAACAAAGATATTATAAAATTTGATTTTTTTTTCTTTTTCTTTTACCAATATTTTTATACACAACAAAGTCATCAGCCTCATGAAAAAGGAAAAGAGGATTGCAACAAACCAGCAAAGGCCTATGCTCATTTAGATGACGAATCAATCTAGTTAAAAGGATGGTCTTGGCTAATCATCGGTGTTGGAGATTGTCAGTCTCCTTGATTCCTCAAGCGATGTTGGTCAATGCGGAACGATGATCAAATGAGCTTATGAATACAAAAAAAACAGAGTTTTTCTGAACACAATCGTCTCATGTTATTCAATGTCCTTCTTTTGTACGATGATGCTTTGCTTTGTCCCTTGTTTTTTTTTTTTTTTCACTGATGGTTGTAATTCAAACATGGATAGCAGATGAACATTTTGAATTAGATGCTATCTGTGATGGAAGAGATGGTTTAAATAAAATAGTTTTGTTTTCAATGTTTATGAATTGTTTCCTATTTTGGTGTCTGTTTGTTATGCAACCTTCATGTAACGGATGCACATATCCCGTGTAACAAACAATTTAAAACATGTGTGGCTTTGGTAAACTTTGTGTGGAATAAACTTTTATTGGGGTTTTCCGTAAATTCTATTGTTTCCAGAGAGAATATTTGCAGGTATAACTATTTACAGCACTTAAAGCATTTGGTCTACAAGAGTTAATGCCAAAAAGACAAGCAAAGTACAGACAGGAACACAGACTACACCATAACTCCAAAAGAGCATACGCAGCATTTCTTCCTCAAAAACATGATTGACTTGAGTGATTTGAACGAGGTTGATGGCTGTGGGTGTACAACCAAGGACGATCATCATGGTGACAAAGACAGGATCAGATGCAAGACTAGACCACTGAGATCCATAATTGATAAACAATGCAGCCAAAGGAATCACAAGAAAGGGTGTGAGGACCATACGCAAGACGATAGCGAGCGCAATCGGTTTCTTCATTTCTGGAGAGGCAGGTTGTTGAGATTGTGAGATGTCGACCAACTGAGCACCCAAACAAGACAAGATGAGGGGAACAGCTGCTTTACCGCAGGATTCGATGGCTTTGGTAAAAGAAGGATACAAAAAGGATTGTTTGTCGTACAGCAAAGGTTTCAACGGAGACAGTCCTACTATCAATGCGATCACGGCAGCATAGAGAGGAGGGGACATGACACTGTGAATACGTTTCGCTACAATTTTCCAAAGAGGTTCATCTGATTCAGGCTGTTTGCTTTGAGAGGTCAATAAACCAGTGGATTCATTGATGCTGGCTGTAGAACTCGTAGGGCCACGAGATGAGGCTAAAGAAGTAGAAGAAGAAGTAGGAGGGAATGATTGATAGCCTTTGGTGCTCACATTGATTTCTTCATCTTCGTGAATAGTAGATGAATCATCTTCGGTACGTTTTTGGAGTAATTGATAACCGTACGACCAACGGATCAGGTTACCAAAGATTGCAAAGAAAAGAGTATAAGAAATACCTCTGTAAGAATTGGTTTAGAGATTAGATTGGTTTGTTTCATTAATTTTCGTACCTTGCAGAAATTGATTCTGCCGTGTCATCTTCTTTCCAATATAAAGTATTCACAGCATCTGATACAGCCAAACTTGTAATAATAGCGATTGGCACAGAGTTTGAGTTCGAGAACATCACACAAGCAGTAACAAAACGACGATAAGCTGGGCTCAAACCGATCAATCTAGAAACCAATTGTGAACTTGTGTAATTGATGAGGGCATAAATGAGATAAAAGACGGGAATTGGCCAAAAAGCCAAGAGTTTCTCGAATGAGATGATAGATGCAATATTAGAAAACAATAAGCAAGGAGTAAAAAAGACGAGATTTAACTTGGATAACCACTAAGGAATGTGTTTAGTATCAAATCATAATTATTTATTATTTACCCTTTGCTTATCCATGTTAAAGTAACCTAATTTTGCTAATACAGCACCAAAAAATACAACAACCATGACTTGCAGGATAGCCTGTTGTTTATGAGTAAGAAATCAAAGGATTTCAAAATTAATTTACCTGAATGGAGGCTAAAATTAACTTCAACATGACTACAAAATAGAATATTTATTTGCAGGAAATATAATAAAAAGAAAAAAGAATTGAAAAAAAAAGATCAAAAACTTGACATTTTTAATTGTCGAAAAAAAAAAAAAAAAAAAAAAATTATTTTTTCATGATTTCATCATTATTTTATTTTCAGAAAGAGGGCGCTTTTAAGCAGATTTGAATAAAAGAATAGCGATTTGACCGTGGTAGAAATAAATAAAATGTTTGGATTCTACAATACAAAACATAAGCCTCTCTTCTCTCTTTCTCTTTCTCTCTCTTTTGTACTTACCATGAGTAACAAAACTACCAAAGTTGCGTCCAACAACACAGTGCCATGTAGCGCCTACAATCATTGAAATATGCTTTATTATTTCCCCTTTTCTCTATTTTTTTTTTGACTTTATAAACTTACCATATTTACGATCAAATTCACGCTTGATATGAGCTGCGATATCTTTTTCAATATTATATTTCTCTAAAGCTTGTGTTGAACATTCGATAGCTTCCTGCTGCATTTCTTCGCTCATATCAACACTCTTGATTACTGCTTTTGTATCAGACATCTTTTTTAAAAAAAAAAAAATAGATTATTTCATACTCGATTATAAATCATGTCCTTTTTCTATTTAGTACCTTTTTTTTATATGAATAACAATAAAAAGGGGAAAAAAAAGAAACAAGAAGGGCAAAAAAAAAAAAAAAGTTTTCATATCATTTAAGTCGATGGCGGATATTAAAAAAAGGAATATAACTTCACACTTGGTGTAACAGGTTATACTTCTCGTGTTTTTGACATGAATAGATGTGTGTTGGCTGCCTTTTTTTTTATTTCATTCGAAATTTGCACGTTTGATTTTTACTTCTTTAGTACACAAAGTGAATAAAGACTCAATCGCTATTTTCTATTGCTATCTCAATTTTTATTCATAAAATAAGTGAACAGAATACGGCAATTGCTTTTATAATGTTTAATCTCCTTCTTTTCAATTCATATCAAAAGATAAAACAAGTATAAAAAAAGATTTACAGTTCAAGGGATTATAGAACACACTTGAATAAATATGAAAACATGTCGATTTGAGTTCCCTTTTATTTTGCAGAGAACAAAAAATCAATTCAAAGCAGATGTGCAAAATTTAGCATAAAGAAGTAGACGTCATGTTCATATATTTCTTTACTGCTTACCAACAAAAGAGAGATGATCAGAGTGTACTCTTTTAAGAAAGTCTGTCATGTCTCTTGACATGATATCAAAGCCCTTGATTCTTTCTTTTACAGAATCAATCACAACGATTGCCTTTTTGATTATGAATCCTTATTGAAGCACATGTTAATCATCATCCAATATACAATCATGTATGGATCACACGCTATCCTTTCAACAAAAATCACTCTGTATTATTTTCCGCCAAAAAAAAGAACTATCCTTATTTGTCTGACTGTCTTAAAAAGAAAAGCTTCTCCTTTTATTTGTCTATAAAACTCTGCTTCCTTTTTTTATTATTTATTTACAATAAATCTTCCCATTCAGATTCAACCAAGTTTAAGTTATCTGTTCCATATTTATCCTTTGCTTTTTGACATGCCTTTCTTAATTCATCAGACACACTGGTTTGACTCTTGGTGACCACAGTATGAATCGTGCGCAATGTCTTTTCAACCATATCCTCATCTTCATCCTCTTCTGTATACTTGATCAACACCTTTTGGAAATCATCAAACGTACCATCCTTGACAAATCGAGTTGCCAAAGCTTCATTATCGATCATCAAACTATTGTACAAAAAGATAACCTTTCGAAGCATGGCTGCATCTTCTGTTGAAAGAATAACACGCAAGACATTGAATCCGTCCAATTTTTCAAACTCTAAAACGCCGGGTGTATTATGCTTGAGGAAACCAGAGATAGCATACAGCGCCTTGTTACGAACCCCCTTATCTGAATCATGAGCGAGCAAATTCAAGAGAGGCTGAAGACCACCGTGTGTCATAAATGCTGTTTGAGCTTTAGGGTTATTCTGAACGGCTGTACCGCATACCCAAGCAACACCCTTGCGTACCTCAGGTTCTTTAGCGTCTAATTGTTTGATAATAGCAGGCCATAATTTCATGTTTTCGATATTACAAGCATTATCGATGCCTTCAATAAGCTAAAATGTAGGGTGAGAACATGATATAGGGAAAAGATCATATCTTTGTTACCAATTCCAAGTTATCTAAAGCAATTTCTTTATTTTCTACAGTATCTTCTGGATTGCTAATACATTCAACAGCCTCTAAATACACACATGTACATGTTAGTTTATTTACTATTTTCGATTTCTTTAAATACCTTTCATTCGAGTAGCGTCATCTTTACCAAGAATAGCTTCTAATATTTTTGGATCGTATTTTGAAGGATCTGGCTTTGCTTCTCCTCTGCGGATAGCATCAGCCTGTTCTGACAAAGAGTTTTTATTGCTATTATCAACAGCCCACTGGAGTAATTTTTCCATTGTTTGAAAAAAGAATATATAAAAAACACTGGCTTAAATAAAAAAAAAAAAGAAAAAGCTCTGGAAACCACCAGAATTTTTTTGGCTTTAGAAATCAAAACAAGTCACAGTGAGACTGTCATTTTTGAACAAAAATCTTTTTTTTTATTCCTCTTGCGGTCCCCTGTTTCTTTAATTTCTCATGTCAAATATGAATCGTCTTTGTCGTTTGGTAGCAGTCAACAAACGATTTGTGTCTACACAACAATATGTTCCTGGACGTAAAGGATATGCACCTGGATTTCAAGCACCTGAAGGAACAAGAGAAACACCCAAGATAAATAAGAAACGTCGTGATATCGCCAGCTCACTTCCTTCACACCTTGGCTCTACAACAAAAGAAGAAGCAGCAGTCAACAGCCCCAAACAACTTTATCGTCGAGAATTAAAGATCACACGTCACAGATATGCACATGAGCTATTAGAAAAGCAAGGACAAAAGGATCTCGTTTCTGCTGAGAAACTGGCAGCAGCTGAAAAGAAGAAGCAAGAACTCAACACTTATTTCAGCCAAATCAAGCAAGACCAAAAGAAACATGAAGAAGAAGTTGTAGAATTGTTAGACTTGGAACTCAAGACCAAGCGTGTTGACAACAGAACAGAGTTACGCAATGAAAATAGACTTGCATTTGATGAAGCACAGAGAGACACAAGACGTAAAATGTTGCTTAAATTGTATTCACAAACAGAAGAATTCGTTACACTTGATAATTTGGATGCTAAAGTAGATGCAATCATGTCAAGTAGAAGACATCCTCAAGGATTAGATGAATTGATGAATAATTCAAGTGATTTGCATTTAGAAATTGAACAAAGAAAATCACAAATAAAGGAAGTTATGGGAATTTAAATACCATTCTTTCTTTAAAAATAAAAATGTATCATAAAACCAATTTCTTTTTTGTTCCATCTGTTGTGAATCTCATGGTTTGATATCCCTAAACAGGGCTTGACTCGATGCAAGATGAATGGGCTGTCATTCAAAAGAGCATGAATTTGAATACCGCCCACACAACTCAGGTAGAGCAGAGCATGGTATGAGAATCAACACTCTGGTGGGATCCAGGCCTTGATACAATCAATCTGATTCATCATTTTCATGAATGACCTCACCTTATACACTTTTGCCAAAAGATGGACTTGACAGTAACCAGGAAAAAAAAGTCATGAACTTGAGTCGACATTGATTCATAGCAAGGAAATGAACCAGTGTATGAGAATGAGAAGCTGAAGACAGCCAAAATCGTTCAAATATGAATTAGTGTAAGCAAGGGGATGATTCTATTCCTGATATTAAAAGTAAAGCATCTTTTAATTAAGCTCAACACATAGGAATGCAAGCCAAGATGTTCTCTAGGAATCAATTGATGGTATGTTTATAGAAAGTTCCTACAAGAATTTCACACTGTCTGACAATAAAAGCCTTGCCGATAAAGTGCTACACTGGTGCATATTAAATATATAAGCACTCTTTTGTTTAAAATTATCCAGTGAAAAAAAAAGTGTTCCTGACGACATCCCTCAAGAAGGATCTGACTCGGTTGACTAGAGAGTAGTTTGATGATGAAGGGGAATCAATAGACTGATTGGATACACAAAGAAATGAGTGATTCATAAATTTATTGTATTTCATCATTAATATGCCCTTCTGATTATTATTTTTAAAAGCTGGTCATAGCGTAAGAGAATCATCTTATTGGTCATGCGTTGTACAGAATTGGGCTTTATTTTAATGTTCTTTCACTTTATACTCTTATTTTTTTTTTTTTCACTCTTATTATTTTATAGAACACATTTAATTTTTTTATCTTTGCAATTATTATCCTACTCTTTCTTTCAAACCATGTCAACTTTAGAGAAAAAGGTATTTGCTATTAATGATAACACTCTAATAATAAATAATATAGAAATTACGTACATTCAGTCCTGTTATATTGTTTCATGATCACCAATATGTAGAGGCTGGTGATATCCATCATATTCATATCCCTTACAATGATAAACGTCAGCTTGATTTACACAAGAAGAGGATAAATGAAATGCTTGAAATCAATGGTAAATATTGGTTGGATATCATTACTTATTCTCGAGGTACCCTTTATTGCTCTATAAATGATCTAGTACCAATAGTATCATAGATCATCCTGAACCTCATTCACCTGTACCCTCACTTGTTTTATCACCCAGTCCACCTCCTGTTAATAAACATATGACAGGTAATAACAAACGCCGACGTGGGAATTTACCAAAAGCTGTGACAGCCATACTTCGTGATTGGCTATGTAAACACAAAAAGCATCCCTATCCAACTGAAGAAGAAAAAGCACAATTGGCATCAGAGACAAATTTGAATCTGAATCAAATTAGTAATTGGTTTATTAATGCAAGACGACGTATATTACAACCAATGCTTGAAGAAGAAAAAAGGAGTAAAGGTAATTGTGACATGTATACTTATTTGTTTATATTAATTATTATTTTTAAGAGCAAACATTGAAGAAGAGATCAACTATTCAATACCCACCATCACTGAAAGGATTAACGAGAAGGAGAAGTTGAATTTTGTATTATTATCATTGTTATTGCCTGGTGCACTTTTTTATATATAAACTTATCATTACTTTATTGCTTCAGATTCACTATTTATCTCTATTCCTTCATCTTCAGAATACTTCTTTTTATCCTTCTTCTTCTTCTTTTCTTTTTTCTCTTCATCATCCTCAGATCCTTTCTTTTTCATTTTCTTGTCCTCATCTTCATCCTCTTCTGAACCTTTCTTTTTATTCTTCTTCTTCTTTTTCTTTTTATCCTCTTCAGACCCCTCTTCATCTTTGTCTGAATCCTTCTTCTTTCCCTTCTTTTTCTTCTTTTCTTCCTTGTCATCCTCATCGTTTTCTTCTTCATCTGAATCTTTCTTTTTGTTCTTCTTTTTCTTTTTCTTATCCTCCTCTTCATCATCATCATCTTCCTCAGAATCCTTTTTTTTATTCTTTTTCTTTTCCTTCTTCTTTTCCTTGTCATCCTCACCTTCTTTCTTCTTCTTCTTCTTTTTTTTTTCTTCATCTCCAGAATGAACAAGGGGACTTAGACTAGACATACTAATGGCGTCTTTAATATAATGTGCTTTTACTACAACCATCGCTTCATCATAAGTAAACTAATAGGATTTGCTTAGCACATTTCATCTATCTTTTCCTTATCTCAATGATTACCCATCGTCTCGCACGCTTCTTTTGTTCGGGGAACTTTTTGGTTACTTCTTTAATTTCCATTTCATAAATCCAGTGATGTGCTTTTACTCCATGCTTTGATTTCTCAGTGAACACACCCAGATGTTTGTTGATAACGCCCTTCACACCTGCCTCTTCCCAAGTTTCACGCATAGCCGCCTGCTTTTGTGTTTCATCTTTTTCCCAGCCACCTTTAGGCTATAGGAAAGCATGAGTATTTATACTTTATTTTTCTCGTTAAGCTTACAATAACCCAAACATCGGGATGACTTGAAGAAGTGACGAGTAAGAAACGTTTACTGACGACATCAATCGGTAAACAACCAGCTACTTGTCGAATGCCATTTTCATCAACTACATCTTGCCCGTGTCCATGTCTAGGTGCCATGCTATAGTTGATCGTTTCTTCATTCTCTTCTTCTTTGGAACTCTCTCTTTTAAAAAGTGTCATTTTTGTTTAGAAGAAAGGGAAGTAATCCGGCCAGCATTTTTTTTTAGTGAACATTGGCAACACGATTACTATTTTTGGTAAACAAACAGCAATTCGAAGTTTGAGGACCGAAAAAGAAAGTGGCGCATACGTTAAACAATAAAATGACACACTGAAATGAAAGAAATACAACTGTTACCGAAGTAAAGGACGAAGAAGTGGTACAAGCTCTCTCAGCCACGCTTTATTTTCAATATAATTAATAAACTATTTTCCCCTTTTTTTCCTAGATCTTTCAAGCTGAGCAATGTAATTCAATTTTTTTTTTTTTTTTTTCCAGGGAGGGATAAGATAAAGTATATATCGGGCCAAAATCATTTTTTATACCAGGGCCGGGTGTGTATCACTTCTTTGAATTATCCATGATCAAATAAAATCCTCTAAATTGAGGATACTTGTCCATCTCATCCATGGTTTTCACGATGAAGTTCGTAAAGTATCCAGCCTCAGTTCCTCCTTATGTTTTTGTTGCAGTGACAGTTGCCTTTCTTTTTAGTAGTAAAGAAAAAAAGCAAAAAGTGAACAGCCTTCACCTTTTTTTTTATCTCTTTCTCGAGATTCCCATCCTGAAAGAAAAAAAAAAACGGCTCGGATGTTCGCGTTCTTCTGGATCAAATAACTTTGAATCGAGTATACTTAACATTTACTATACGTAATTTAATCGTACTACAACTTGTACACATATTTTGTTGTGTCAATAGTTACTCATAACAAATACAGACTTCAGAACCTAGGTGAGGAGGTGATTATCACTACTATTGGTGTCTGAAGCAAGATGAATAGAAACATGTGGCACTTTTATGCTCAAGAGAGGTCTAGAAGCTGTTTTCAAATAAAGTGTTTTCGTGGGGTGTAAAGGCAAAAGACAGAATCTCTCTTACTTTTTTTTTCAGCTTGTTGGAAGGACTGATGTACTTGAGACTTTAAAGGAGTAGTATTGAAATAACTTTTACTCGTCTTTATGTATTACTTTATACGTGACAAAATTATGAAAGACAACATGCTTTATTTGAACACCAAAGCAAAGAAAAGTTAATCAGATTGATCATAGTCGATTAAAATGAGTTGAGACCTCTTTTATTAATGCTAAATATCAAAAGTGTGTATTATAGATAGTTCCATGAAATTGAGTTGTATTACGGCAAAGGATCTTGCTACTAAGATCTTGTGTTGACAACAAGTCATTTTCTAACCGCTTGCTTTGTCATATCTTTCTTCTTCCACTATAGTATATACTTGATGAGAAAGATCACTGTTTATCTAGTAACGATGAGTAAATTTGAGCGAATGTAGTAGTCTAGCGTAACTACGTGAATCGTTCTAAATATGTAACCACTGTTGTCTATTATAGTGACAGCACACCCAAAAGTTTGGTTTTTCAATCAAGCAAGATCGCTTTGATATTGTCTCTTACTTCTTCTACAGCTCAGAGTTTGCTTTTTTTATTGACCAAAGTTTGCTTTTGTTTAGATGGCTCAGATTCGTTTTTGTAGCTCTAGTTAATTGTAAAACAAACTTTCTTTTTGTTTTTTGGGGAGGGTGGAGCCAATGCATATCGCTAGCCCTCCTTTTCGGATGGCTTTTTGTACCATAATGTATATTAGAGGGAAAAAAGGGAATAGATTGTTACGATTTTATCTTGAGGCGATTATATCTAAGATGTCTGGTTTCTATAAGGTAATGATACTCTCAAAAGACGATTGCTTTGTATTTGAAGGGTATTCCCTGTTTATAGATAATGATCTTAACAACATGGATGTAAGAGGAAATAAAAAAAAAATTATTTATTGGCTTTCTTGGCCTTCTTCGTTGTTTCAAACTTTGTTTCGAAAGAGAGACGTATGCGCTCTCTTCCAACTCTCTTTTCTTCGTTTGACTTTTTTTCGTTCACTTTAACAGCAAACTTGTTAAGCTCACACTGTATAGAATACGTCAGTACACTGTTGCAATGGTTGGTTTGTCTGCAATTAATACCTTGACAAAATAAAAAGCTTCAACAATTGAAGGCAAATGTAAAATCTAGTGAATTTCTTCAACCAGACAGAAGCGATCAATTGCCATAGGCATATAAATTCCATCAGCAACAAGCATCATTTGGAAAAGCGTACAGCAGAATCCTATCAAAGTACCTGTATTAGACAGCATGTTCTTTTTTAGTACACGACGCTCTAAATAAGAGTATACCTTCGACTAAAAGGCCAAGTGATGAAGGGTTTTGCACCCCAAACGAAGTTGCTCGTCCACAGAGCCTTTCATCTGCTTCATTAATTTTACATAGTCGTCTTCAGGTTGGTACTTGCTTGTTGTCCCTGGTCTTTTCACCTCAACAAGGAAAAAATAGAGCTCTTTGCTCTTGACCTTCGTACCAATCCTGAAGTCTGGCTTCTTTCCATTTTGATCTGGCTTGTCAATCCTAACCATGAGCAAGATATATGGCGGTTAGTGTATATATAAAATAAAAATGACTGGGTATAGACTCACATAGCATAAACAATGTCTTTGCTTTCATCTTGAAGCAACACTCTTCGAATCGCCGGCATCATATGCTTTTCAGTAAAAGAGGCTTCAGAGACGTCTGCAATGCAAGCGCGGAACTGACTCTCATGTCTGGCTAGGCCTTTGACCATGCTCATCATGTCTTCCTTTCTTTTTCTTCTTTTTCTTCTTTTACTTCTTCTTTGCTTTCTTCATCATCTTCTCCAACTCTCTATTTACAAATATTATTAGAAAAAGCTATTTTTTTGTACTGGTTCAACTTACTGAGATGTTTGGTACTTATAATATGACAACAGTAAAAAGTCAATAGCTGACAACTTTTATTTATGAAGTAAGAAAAAGGAGAGAAACAAATAATTCAGAATGAATCTTGGATTATATTGTCTGACTATCAATTGTATAGTCTGGCGTGGATTGGACTGAGATCAAAAATAATAAATAAAGACATCATTAATGACCAAACACGACACCTACGTCAGCTTCGTTCTTGCAGTACACAACTGCCTTGGTGGGTGCACGTTCCAACTTGGGCTTCAAGCCACGAACCAACGACTTCAAAGCATTGCAGGTATCTTTATCAAAATACCTAGCAACACACCTTTTAGCATCGAACTTGTTCAAAGGGAAGATATGGGAGAGGGAGCTAGAGTGAGAAAATTTGGCCCAGTTGAAGTTAGTGTGTGAAGAGAAAGAGGAAAAATAGATCTTTGAATATTTACAGGATTCTCAAGCAGTTTATATCATTGTTTCTATCAACTTCGCCTATCGATTGCTGCCTGAACCTCTTGAACGCCTTCGTAACATTAATGTCCTTAACAAGAAGCTAAAAGTAATGTTTATATCTTATTCAACTATAGGTATCCACGTGCCCATTTACCTCCTCCTTCGGCTTCCACTCCTTCTTTCCTCCACCCAGAAAGTAATTTATTTTTTTTGATCTCTTCACCTCAACAGAAGAATTCGACGAATTTGACAGTGCTGGGCTTTGAGCTAGAAGAATACGAATAAGTATAAATTTGGTTCTTGCAAATGGGGACCTCTTTGAGCATACATCTTTCTCTCTTTGCATTTATTATGATATAGACATCACCGTTATTTTTGAATTGGTTGAAGATGTTGGACATTTTAAAGAATATTGTTTTGTTGTTAGACCTTTACCATTT
This sequence comes from Rhizopus delemar RA 99-880, assembly GCF_000149305.1. Classification (NCBI taxonomy): domain Eukaryota; kingdom Fungi; phylum Mucoromycota; class Mucoromycetes; order Mucorales; family Rhizopodaceae; genus Rhizopus; species Rhizopus delemar. The sequence goes on along the minus strand of NW_027137827.1, from coordinate 2,507,918 downwards.
TTGACAACATTAATATTACTAAATAACGTTTCAGTAAAGAAAGAATAACTTTCGTTACATCGTATTTATTCTCATCAAAATTATTTTGAAACTACGACTTGATCAAGTCCTAAGCAAGTTTTGATTTGCTAATATCGTTACACAATTACCAAATCTATACCAACCAATAGTGGTCTATGTGGAAACATGTTGTACAAACCTGTCTATAATGTAGCTACAGTACATATTAAGTGATTTCAATTTTTTAACAGCTACGAATTTCGATTTAAGAGTATGTTCTATTTAAGGGCGGTCAAAACTTTAGGAATATCCACCCTTAAATAGAGCGACTACTGTACCTTTGAAAAATTATAATATCTCCATTTGCTCTCAATCCATGTTGGCCGCCTTTCAAATTCCTTTCATTTTATTTCAATGAAATTTGGACAAATAGCTCATCATTAATTTTGGAACAAATTATTTCAAGTCAAAAACAAATAAATAGATAAAATAAAAAACAAGATGGTTTCAAAAAATCTATATGACAAAGATTTTAAGCAAAAGTAATGAGTTGCCTCTTTTAATGTCTTGTTCTCATCCTAAAATGCATTGTGTGCTTGATCTTTCAGCCATTTAGCTTTCTTGTAATTTCTAATTGTTTTCTTTTTTCTTTGAAATAAGATATTGTCTAATAAAGCACTAATAAACATGAATTTGGAAATTATTCTTATAACTTGTACGACCCAAAATATCCTTTCTTACACAAATGAGAAAAGTAACCCAGAGAATACCTTTTTCAGAAAAGACTTGTTTATTTTCTAAAATCAAAATCATTAAAAAAAATTGAATACCCTGCATTAAGTATATAATTTACGTAAAGTAAACTACAGATATTTATTTTATTATAAAAAATACTATGAATCAATTCATTTTGAATCGCTTTTAATCTTTTCTTTTTGAAAAATAAAACCTAGAATAGGAAGCACAATATCTTATGTAACACGAATGTTTCTTTTTTCATGCAAAAATCCTATTCTTACTCTTTGCAAAAAGAAAGTCTTACACATATTCCATTTCTTCGATCTTCATAATCTCCCATTAAATAAATATAACTAAGGATATCCTTATTTTTGTTATATATCGTCTCTATATATTAAATTATTAGTGCATATGTAATTTGATCTTATACTTTACTGAGTTGTAAGAGTTAGTCAAATGGCATTTTTGTGAAAAAAAAAAAAAAAACAAAAAGTCATTGATTTGATTTATGCTATTTTTTTGTTGATATGTATATTCTTTTACATTCGATGCAACAAAAAAATGAGTTTTGGCTTAGTATTTCATGTATGCAAAAGAGTAAAAAATAGACGAGGTATATAATAGATATAGCAAACGAAGATAATTTAAATTTGTCTATGTAAAATTATCTCCATTTTTACTTTTTTTTTTTATTTTTCTTTTATACTATATTTATATAGTTGAAAGAGGAATTGTAAATTTATATGCATAGGTACCTAATTAATTGAACTATGTCTATGAGAAAAATGTTATCATTGAACATGGTATCCTTTTTCAGTTGGTGAATGTACGCATAAGTTACAAATTAATATTTTAATTATCTTCTTTTTATGATTTCTTCGTTAAATTGAGTCTCTTTACGCAAAGCATTAGAGAAGAGGGGGTATATTGGCAGTTTTCACACATGGCTATCTCTGGATATTTTGTTTCTTTATTAAAAAATAAGGCTAGAACTGTCATAAAGTTAGCCTGACCTATAAAAGACTTTATTTTTTTAATTTTTTTTTATTATATGGCGTTCTTTTTTATTTTGGTCGTATTGCTTTAATATACGTCTTTCTATGATGATTTTTTTGGCCCGTTTTCATATTCATCTTTTTAAAAAGATACATTTAGCTTCAATTAATGATAAATTTGACGTTCTTGCAAAGTACTAAACTAAACAATTACATTAAGGATCTGAATATAAATAACAGATACAAGATAAAATGATACAATGAGTAAGTTAGGAAGAAAGATGAGTATGTTTTTATAAATTTTGGATATTAGGATAGAAACCTTTATATCAACCAATCATGAAGTGTTCAAGCATATCAAAATATTGATCAAGTTAGGTTTGTATCAATATGTAACATACATGATGACTTATTTAAGGGTTGTATAATCCAGCTTGATCCTACTCTGAAGAACAGTTTTGCCAATGGTATAAAGTGAATAATCAATTATTTACCATTCTCAAAAGCTATATCAGTAAAAAAGATAATATGGACTTGCTATTTCAAAAATATTATTCAGTACACTAATGGAGTAAGAGATTATATGAATATCAGATTACTTTTATCAACCAATGGAAATATTGTGGATCAATCTGTTAACAGAAACCTATTCACATATTTTGTTTGTAAATTAGTTGCATGTGTAATGAAGGAACAATTATACAGTAAATTTTACTTTTCATTGTGTTTACAGTAAGGTGGGTCTTTGTATGTGAGGTTTAATGATGTACAAGTATAGCTTGTATGCCGTTCTAGTTCAAGCTGAAATTAATAAGCTTTAAAACTATAGTCCATGTTTACGAATATATAAGCATGCTTATTTTGCTAAAGGAAAGCATACGATATGTTCATACAAATAACATGAGATATTTATCCTCAAAATAGTCAAGTATAACAAATATTCATTCTCTCAAAATTATAAATATACACATATTCCTTTCTTAAATAATATTTTAAAAGTAACATAAGCGAGATGATATAATTTATCTGTTATCCCAAGAGCTACGACAAATCAAGGCACAGGATGATTATAGTAATACTGATAGGGTATATGAAGTGTCAGTCTCAGTCATCAAGACATAAATAACATAAGAATAAAAGTGCTTACCTCCGAAAAGTAAAGCAATCATCGATTGCAGCCTAGTTCTGCTTCCTTTTCAGAAGAGAACGGCAAGAATTTTGTTTACAGTGTGGAATTGACTGTTGTTTAGAAAGGCTTAATGAAGCCGGGAGTATGACCATATCCATAAATGAAAGACCAGATAGCGAAAGAAGAAGACCAGGTAGCGAGGCAATAGGAGTTTTTTCTTTTTCTTTTTACGCATGTTGTTTTTAAACTGAAAGGAAAAAAAAAAAACGATGAATAAACAAAGCAAGTCTTCCATTCACTCTTTTTAAACGTCTTTTTTTCTTGGAACACGACGCGTACCCCTGTTTTATCACTTTTTATCTTATCAGGTCAGTTATGATGCAAAAATTGATTGTTCTTTAACATTTGCTTGAAGCAACTTATCCAAAAAGAGGATAAGGTATAAATGTAACTCTCATATCAAAGTTCAAAACTACGTCTGCCTCTTCTATATGCTTAGCAAAGAAGCAAAGAGGCGTCCCTTTTTTTTGTAGCTTTCTAGAAGAAACATGAAACAAGATCTACCTTCTCAAGGCTTTGAACATCTATCACACTTTTTTTTTAACTTTGATGCTGGACAACAAAAAGGCTTTATGTAGTGTACCTCATATCTCTTTCTATTCTTTAATATGGTCTTCGTATTCTTCTTTCTCAGCTCTTTCTCAGTTTCAACGTTAACATCGTTGATGCTGTTGGCACAAGATGAATTTTTAGATTTTACTTGTATAGATAAATCATGCTTTATTTTCCCAAAGAAAAACAGAGCGTGTTAAACATCTTAAAGCCATAATTGCGGACGTAAAAAAAAGTCTGGAAAACGCACATTTATATACTTTTACCTCTTCTCAATAAACTAGTTTAAGCACTTTGAACTCAACAACTATTAGTCAGAATGAGTGGCCTTTGTTGATGGCTTCGTTGACTTTGTCTTATCTCTTTAAGTCATGTCAACCCTTTAGACGTTTGAATCTGTCTTTGGATAATTACTCTCCACTGTCAAAAGCTCGATTTTGATAAGTCAATATTAGGACCTACTACTATGAGACCTGACAGGCGAATACTTTAGTTTTTTAACAAGTATTCTCGAAAAGGAAATTGCTTTATAAAATTTTGTCGAAGGTAAAAAAAATCATGAGTCTCATTGAGTCCTACGGGCCATATACTGCTCTGTGCCGTTTTGGTACTTGCTGTGACTATATCAGCAACACTATATCAAGATTATATTTTCTAAACGATATAGTAAATGGAAAAAGTTTAAGATTTCTAAGGGATAAAGAAACGCTCTTGAAGTACTTTAAATTGGGAACCCATTGCTATCATTTTCCTCTCCTTGTCTTATGTTTATAAAAGACAAGTTATACTATGATTTTATCAAATGAACGAATATGCTTCCCTTCTTTTTTTTTTATTATTAATTCATATAATACAATTAGTAAAAAATACCTCAGCTTGGGTCTATCTAAATTTTGTCAAAAAAGATCAGCATGCTTTTATTCATTCTACATAACTCTGTTACTATCTGATGCAATACCAAAGTCACCTTTTTCAATATTTTGCATATGGCGCCCCAAATATATGTAAACAATTTGCAACGATTTACAAATACCGAAGCGTTTTTTATCTGCTGTTATTTTCTCTTTTCATTAGAACTATGTCCTATGTAAGTTTAAATATGTAGCTTAAAAGCAAACTGTAAAGTTTATTCTTCATTTACAAACACATGCACAGCGATCAAACCAAATAGATAAAATTAAACAATTGATGGAATTCACTCAATTGAGGTTTGAGAAAAAGAAGATTAAAAATTTTGTTCTTATTAAACAAGCATATAAAGTGAAAAGGACAGTATCCAAACATTAAAGGCTACCAATTGGAATTTACAGCTAGCTATTAATTCTTTTTACGAGAGTAAAAGAAATGTCGATACTCATAAAATCAGGTCAATGTTTAACAAATACAAAGGTAAAGATGTCATATATACCAAAAAATACATGTTCGTTTACATTTATCAGATCCCCAAAGGCCAGATATCATATCTGTTGATGGAACCATGAATTTATGCAATGACTTGGACATTGAACCAACCCAACTTGAATTCCTCTTGCTTTCACATCAATTAAACTCGGAAAGGATGGGTGAATTTTCTAGAGAAGGGTTTATAAATGGTTGTACACAACTAGAAGCAGACAGTATTGATAAATTGAAAAAGAAACTTCAAACGACGCTTATAAACAACTATCACAGTGATGAAGGCTTCAGAAAAATTTATAATTACGCATTTTTGTTTGGAAGGCAAACAGGTCAAAAGAGCTTGGGTAACAAGTATATTATTTTATCACTCATTATCTATCACTTATTTACAGTTATTGTATAGGATTGGAAGCAGCTATTGAATTGTGGAGATTATTGTTGGGCGATAGATCAAGTTTACTAGAAGAGTGGATAAAGTTCTTACAAGAATGTCACAATAAAGCCATTTCACGCGATACATGGAATCTCGTAAGTACTCGACCATTATCTGTCTATGCAACTAATTGTTTTTAATAGTTTTTGGATTTTGTTAGTCAAGTCGATATGAATCTTGAGAACTATGATTCTGAAGGTGCATGGCCAATTTTGATTGATGAGGTAAATATACTTCATGACTACTACCTGTATAGTGACTAATTGGCTCTTTAACTACCAATAAAAAAAGTTTGTAGAATATAAAAAGCAACAATAAACAATAATAAACTTATTTATACACAGTTGTGTTCCAATGATATATTCTTTATTGCATACAAATACAAAGGTTGTAAATCATTTGAATGTGTTTAGATTTCAGCTAATTCACGAAGACGACGAACAGTGGAACGAACAGTGGCAGCAGCAGTAGTACTATAAAAGTTTTAGATACTCCAAATACATAGTTTCCTGAGATAAACTTACGAAACGGTGTAAGCACCACCGGCCAAGGTCTTCTTACAACCCTTACACTTCCAGATACCGACAGCAGTACGCTTGACAGCGTCCTTACCACAGAAAGTACAGGTGTAAGTGGCGTGTTGGGTAATTTCCATCTTCTTTACGGTCTTTCTGAGAGAAGCACCATAACGAGTACCGTATTTACCAGTGATTCCGACTATAATGTAAGTGGTTGATCAATTGTTCATCTATCTCAAAGCTGTTTTTCTCATTTTCTTATTTCTCTCTCTTTACCTTTCTTAGTACGCTTAGCCTATGTGAATTATCAAGTAAACGTTAGATGGGATGGATGCATGGATGGATGGATGTACTGCTTAGACTTACCATGTTGAAACAGGAAAATAAGAGGGAGGGTAAGCTAATCTGTGAGACGAACAAGGCTATACAAAATCCCAGTGCTTTTTACACTCCGATATTTTGGGTCATTCTTACACAAGCCTTCATATTTATTCAGTTTGTGCCTGTCATACACGAATTAAGAAAAATTTGAGCTTGAGGACATCTACACATTTCATACCAACAAGCTTTATATAAGCTTTTTTTTTTTAATAACGCTTACCCTATTTTAAATGCCATCATTATATAGACTGTCACAGCTTTTCATGTATAGCTCCCAAGTCTTTTGGGACGATTTCATACCAAATTGTCCAAAATCGATCCAAAAGACTTGGGCATTCCAGTAGCATCCTTTGATCATACAACAATTAATAGGATCAATGCAATTAAAAATATCGAATTATAAATGTAGAATGAAACTAGGAAGCAAAGACACCATCATCTTTTTCCTTTACTCAAATTGACAAGAATTTCAAATTGAGAGGGCTATTACTCCTAATTTAAGGCTTCCAAAAAAAATACGTTTCATTACATAATAAATGCCAAGCAGAATGTCTTTGAGGGCTCCTTTTACAGATATCTAGATCTTAAATCTAATAATTTATACTCATTGCATTAAAGGAAAGATGGAAGCCAATTGATGTATCATTAGGTATTCAATTGCTAAGCTTTAACTGTCTGTATCAGGTACCTTAAATGACATCATTGATTACAAAGTCTTTGTACAGATCAATATGGCATTTAGAAAAGAGCGTATGAGGATATGAAGCTATGTTTTGTAAAAAATGTACGGACGCTGAAATAAAGTTTTTCCAAAAAATCATTCACTCAGTTTCATATTACAAGGTAGTTGATAGGCTTGTGGCTTTCTATCAATAATTTCTATAAAGCTACTGAATAGTATAAACAATTTTTAGAACAGAAAGGGTTGGCACAAGATGTTTTAATAACAAAATATTCTGTCACTATAAGAACTATTGTGATAAATATAAAAGAGAAAAACATATTCAAATGAAGATAAATCCATATGAAAGTGAGTAGACCAATAAAAAATACATAAAAAAACATTTTGGCATAAGATCTTAGTTCAGTGATAGTTCATCTTTATAGAGTGTCTAAGTTATTAGAAAAGACCCTCTTCTCAATCGAATTCTGGAGCATAGAAACGTTACATGGCAGAAAATAAAATGAAAATTAACAGAGAATACATTCTACATATTAATTTGCTTTTGAAAGATAGCATCTTTGGTATACATCATTAAAATAAGTGGTACTATTTGTACGTAAGAATAAATAATTGACAAATGGTTGAACTTCTAACTTCAAGAGCTGTTTATAATGTATAAATAAATTTCTTTCTTTCTCCAAGAAAATGGACAAAGCGAAGCTGAGCAAATGTGAGCTGTGACTAGATTGCAGTAAATTTCTCATTTGTGACGTAGGAAATTCTCTGTTAATAGCCGATTTATCCGCTGAGCAATTTTGACTTCACTTTTTTTTTTTTTTTACTACAAGCACTGTGTCACGTATACAAGCAGAACAATTGACGTTTAAAGTAACCTTAGTACAATACAGGCCTAAGATCTGTCATTGGTCATTATGACGTGAAAGATAATGATAAGCGTGCTTACGCAGCAAATGAGCGCCATTAAAGTTCAGGGGAATAACCCAGACAATAGACCACTGACATAATAGTAACAAAAAGACTTTTAAATTTCCTATATTTAAAAATTCTCAATTTGAATAATTGAATACCTGTATATTACTTTTATGTAAGTGCATAGTTGGTAATAAAAGAGTAAGAGAAAGAACTCTAAATTTCTAAGTATAGGGTGTTGAATCACATTGTCCATACGCTTAGCAGTTAATATGCGAATAAGCCATTTACACCCGGATCATCACCTGCTTGATTTACCATACTAGAAATCAATGACATACTTCATCTTTTATCTCTATTTGTTGATACAAAGTCAGTATAAAAAAAGGGTTCAAAGGCCAGGCAAAGTTAAAAATAGCGGTTTTAATTTAAAGGCTGTGCCACAGAGTCTTTTAACACTTTATTGAATCATCTGGTCTGATATACTTAGGGCTTCATGTATCACAATGGCGCAGTACAACGCGTACCGTTTTTTCATTGGCTAACTTCAAAAGAACAAAGATACCTGTCTTCTGTTGCTACGCGACGAAATCGGAAAGCCATAGCCTTTATTACAGAAAATTTATTGGTGCACAGATCAAGTAGATTGATGACCCCTTCAGGCTTTTTTAAAAAAAAATATAAATAAGTGAACTTTCATCTTTTCTTTTTCAATCACACAAACAATTCAAATATATATTAAAAATGACTGTTCAATGGGTTTACGCTGCAGGATCCGCATGGGTCACTCTTGATTCCGCAACTCAAAATTTAATTGAATCCTTATGGAAAAGAGATGTAGCAACATGGATCAACTCCCAGACTTTTCAGGGACCTGTTTACGTAGATACAAGCGAAATGGTTATACATTACAACGATTATTTATATACAATTGCAAGAAGAAAGTGCTAAGTCAGCATTGTTTAATTTATGCCAACTTTTTCCTTTTCAGCTATCAATATGGAACCGTTTACAGATCAAAATAACAAACGATACGTAAAACGACGCGTTTTTATGAATTACACTTATGATCAACAATATATGCCAAACAAATCAATGCCAATCCTTTTATTATGCCTTTAGCACCTTATTAGACTTGATATCCCTCTCTTTATTATACCTTTTTCATTTTGAACATTTCCTATCACACACCATTTGCATCCTACATTTTTTATCATTATGTAACTTACTCAATCCTTTGCTTTTTTTTATTGTTCAAATAAAAGATAGACTTTTCGCTCCTAAACTGTTTGTTCACTAGATATCCTTTTATAAACAAAATTTTTATGAATTAAAAAAAGGAAAGCATATTGATTTGTCACTAAAAAGGGGACAATTAGACTGTACTGTTTGCTTCCAAAGAGTTATTTCATCTTTTGGGTATATATCCAAACAGTTGGTTACATGTCACTTATTTCTTAATAAGTCGGAACAAATATAAAAAATTGCTTGTCCACAAATTTTGTACAGATTGAAAAAACTCGGGAGAATGAACTGAGTCAAATAACGAAAATGGAAAAATTATCTGACAAGCATGACCAGGTAATTACTCGCCTTGGCCTACATCATTTGTTATAGCCATAATTATAGAATAATATGCTGCGGAAGGCAACTATCAAATGCATATTCTCGTCTTTAGTTTAGAAAATATTGAAGCATCAACTTTTAATGAATTAATAATTTTAAAATGTTTAGTTGTCACGTATACTTGATACGTATACGCATACATACGCAGTGATCCCTGTATTATAGTAAGCAACTTTTTTTATTTTAAATATCTAAAGAGGCACAACTACTAGAAGGGAAACCCCCATCAGTAATGTAATTTTCTTCTCCACGCAACTGATTTTTTTATGTACAAATGTCAAAAATAAATGGTTTTTAATATATTATTTCTTCATCTTTGTTTCCGTAAACAAAACATGCTTTTGAACTAAAAAAAACCATTCAAATCAGTACATGTCAGCTATTAATCGTTTTTGCTTTTTTACCCATGGGGTCGTATTTCATCATTGACAATTTGGGAGAAATTCTAGGACGGCTTTTGATGTAGTTGTAGCCAGTACCAGCTGAAGATAACAATTTGACAAGAATAACTCTGGCTTTTGCTTTTTTGGCCATGGTTGAATTGAAAGCTTTTTTAAAAAAAAGGAAACCCCTTTCATGGGGGGATGTTTCTCTCCAGCTAAAGTGAAAATCAGTCACAATGTGGCGGAGTACAGCATGAAACACATGGTTGACTTGTATGCCAAAGCCATTATGTCTTGGCTTCTCTGCTATAAATAAGTCTTTTTGATATCATATTTATGAAGAAATCAAACGTTAGTAAATGAAAATTTGTCTTTGGAGAAAAGATGAATGCTTTGTGCTTTGTTTCAATGTAATTTGACTTGATGCTTTGGCCTTTTAATACAAAAAAGAAGGACTGTGCCAGTAACGCAATAAAGAACACTTTAAAGCTCATGATTTCATAAGAATAGGATTAAATGTGTGATATACATATGTGATTTTTTCTATCAAACTGTGTATCAAAATAATCATTTGAACAATACGTATATATTCCGACAGTCCAGCTAGTCAAAGCGGGAAGAGTAGAATGGTTGTAAATTGAAAATTCTACAGCTTATAGTAAAAGTAATCAATTTTAAGATTAATTTAAGAAAACCACTAATTCAAGTCTACTCTTTATTCAATTAATTTAAGTTCCTGTAGTCCAAATAATCACAGACTCAGTGAAAATCTAAGAGCGTACCTTTTTTTCCTGCAGAAAAGAAGGCGGAAAGCAACATTCAATTTCCGGATTTGCTAAAGGAAAAAAAGTCACTATGCCCAAAAGTACTCCACACAAAATAAACGCACTTTTTTTTTCAAAGCTTTGCACTTTTTTTTTTTTTTTGAAAAAGGGGAACATGTTTGACGAAGAATCCTTGTTTAATGTCTTTAGTGGTGAAGCAGCAACTGACAATTTTGATGATGTTGACGATGAAGAAATATTAGACGATGTCGACGAAACCACACAAACAAAACGTCGTAACAGTATCATCGCTGAAGATCAAAATGCCAAGAAACAAAGAACAGAAAGTAATGAACAGCAAAAGATGAGAGAAGAAATTGAGCAACAACCAACGCCGATTGTTGCTGATACGTTTGAACAAGAGACTTCGAGACAAGTAGCCAACATTGCAGGTCTTCAAGGACAAGCAGCTGTAGCAGCTGAAGGTGAACAGATCGTATTGAGTCATCAAGTGAGACATCAAGTTGCAGTACCTCCCAATTATCCCTATGTACCTATTTCTCAACATGTACCACCTGCCGATCCTGCTCGTGTTTATCCATTTACTTTAGATCCTTTCCAACGCGTAGCTGTTTCTTCCATTGAACGCAACGAATCAGTTCTTGTATCAGCTCACACGTCAGCAGGTAAAACTGTAGTCGCCGAATATGCTATTGCTCAGTGTTTAAAGAATAAGCAACGAGTTATTTATACATCTCCAATCAAGGTACATTAACCCCTAATCATGAAACTGCTTCTTAACAACACTCTTCTATAGGCTTTATCAAATCAAAAGTATCGTGAATTTACAGAAGAATTCGGTGACGTAGGTTTAATGACGGGTGATGTGACAATCAATCCTCAAGCATCCTGTCTTGTTATGACAACTGAAATTCTACGATCTATGTTATATCGTGGTTCTGAAGTTATCCGTGAAGTTGCTTGGGTCGTTTATGATGAAATTCACTATATGAGAGATTCAGGTAAGGAATTTATCAGTGTGTATGTATTATACGCAAATAGCTAAAAGCATGTTTTGTTGAATAGAGCGTGGTGTTGTTTGGGAAGAATCCATTATTTTGTTACCTGACGTTGTTCGATATGTCTTTTTATCTGCTACTATTCCTAATGCTATGGAGTTTGCAGAATGGATTTGTAAAATACACCAACAACCATGTCACATTGTCTATACCGATTTCCGCCCTACACCACTTCAACATTACTTATTTCCTGCTGGTGGTGACGGTATTCACTTGGTTGTGGATGAAAAGAGTCGATTCAGAGAAGATAGTTTTCAAAAGGCTATTGCTGCTTTGAGCGATGGAAAGGGTGATGATCCTAGTGGGACTCGTGCACGCGGCAAAAAGGGCAAAACATATAAAGGCGGCAATGCAAACGATGGACCGGCAGATATATATCGAATCATCAAGATGGTTATGATGAAGAACTACCACCCTGTCATTGTATTTAGTTTTTCTAAAAAGGAATGTGAAGCTAATGCACTTTTGATGTCCAAGTTAGACTTTAATGATGGTATGGGAAAAAGACTTGCTGAAAAACAGTATATTTATTTTATTCTATAGAGAATGAACGAGATATGGTATCTCAAGTGTTCACGAATGCTATATCCGGATTAAATGAAGATGATCGACAACTTCCTCAAATCCAGCAATTACTTCCACTTTTACGTCGTGGTATTGGTGTTCACCACGGTGGTCTTTTGCCTATTATGAAGGAAACAATCGAAGTTTTATTCCAAGAAGGTTTGTTGAAGGTTCTGTTTGCTACTGAAACCTTCTCTATTGGTCTAAACATGCCTGCCAAGACTGTTGTCTTTACCAGTGTCCGTAAATATGATGGTAAAGGTACACGTTGGGTCACTTCTGGTGAATATATCCAAATGTCTGGTCGTGCTGGTCGTCGTGGTCTTGATGAGCGTGGTGTTGTTATCATGATGATTGATGAAAAGATGGAGCCTGCTGTTGCTAAGGGCATGGTAAAGGGTGAATCTGACCGAATGAATTCTGCTTTTCATTTGAGTTATAATATGATTTTGAACTTGCTTCGTGTGGAAGGTGTCAGCCCCGAATACATGCTGGAAAAATGCTTTTACACATTCCAAAGCGACTCTAATATCCCACAATTTGAAAAGCAATTAAAGCAGTTGGAAGAGGAAAAGAACAGCATTATCATTAAGGATGAAGAAGAAATTTCCGGTTATTATGAACTTCGAAAGCAGATTGATACTTTTACACAGGATGTACATGATGTGATGATCCATCCTACTTATGCATTACCATTTATGCAACCAGGTCGTTTAGTACGTGTTGAACATGATAAGATGGATTTTGGCTGGGGTGTGATTTTGAACCATCAAAAAGTCTTTGGCAAAAAGAGGGCTTCAGACGGAGAAAGGGAAGTCAATTATGTTGTAGATGTCCTGTTGAACTGCTCTCAAGATAGCTCTCTTGCAAAGGATGCTGCTGGTCAGCCCACCGGTGTTCGACCGGCCACCAATGATGACAATCGTAACTTATTGGTTATTCCTGTCAGTTTACGGGCCATTCAAAGTATTAGTCACATTCGACTTGTCCTTCCCAAAGACTTGCGGTCATCCGATGCACGCAAGACTGTTTATAAATCTATTTTGGAAGTTAAAAAAAGATTCCAAGGAAATATTCCATTATTAGACCCTATCAATAACATGGGCATCAAAGATCCTTCTTTTCAAAAATTAGTGAGCAAGATTCTTAACTTGGAAAAGAAAGTGATGGAGCATCCTTTATCAAAATCAGAAGACTTACCAAACATGTACGAGGTTTATACAAAAAAAATGGAAATTGTTGACAAAATGAAGAGCTTAAAGAGAAAGCTTGTTGATGCACAATCCATCGTACAATTAGAGGAACTCAAAAACAGAAAACGTGTGATGCGAAGGTAATTTTTTTTGTTCTTTTCTAGAAAATATATCTCATGTATTTTTTTTAATAGATTAGGATTTACTACCTCATCAGACGTTGTGGAGATGAAAGGTCGTGTAGCTTGTGAAATCAGTACGGGTGATGAATTGCTATTAACAGAAATGATCTTCCAAGGTGTGTTTAATGACCTTACAGTGGACCAATCTGTTGCTGTCTTAAGTTGTTTTGTGTTTGATGAAAAAGTGGATGTCAAAGCTAAATTACAAGAAGAATTGTCAGCACCTCTTCGATTAATGCAAGAAACAGCTCGTAGAATTGCTAAGGTAGCTACTGAATGTAAAATGCCTTTGGATGAAGAGGAATATGTTGCAAAATTCAAGCCAGAGCTGATGGATGTTGTGTTTGCTTGGTGTCAAGGTGCCAAGTTTTCACAAATTTGTAAAATGACCACGGTATATGAAGGTTCACTTATCCGTGTGTTTAGACGTCTTGAAGAACTTTTAAGACAAATGTGTGCAGCAGCTAAAAGTATTGGTAATACTGAATTGGAGAATAAGTTTTCTGAAGGCATCAACAGAATTCACAGAGATATCATTTTTGCAGCATCCCTTTATTTGTAATCCTTATGATTACATATGAATAATAACAATAAAATTATAAAGATTCTTTAAGCATACTATCTTGAAGGTTTACTATTTGTTCAAATAATTGTTCATTATTTAAATTGGCTTGATCCAGCTGTAGCATTTTATCTGCAAACTACACAATTTATCAGACGTTATTTTCATTTAAACGCCTATTACCCAAAGTAATCTTCGTTCTTTTGTTATTTCCTTTGTCTTTTCATTGTTGTAGAAGATCTGTTTATCTTTCTTTAGCTATCAAATATAAGTTAGGTCATGTTAAGAATATAACATGATATACTTACATCCTTGACAATTTCATAAGCCGCAGACAAAACCTGTTTAGGTAAGCCGAGTAATTGAGCAGTCTGAAGTCCTAAAGTTGAAAAATGAATTAGCTTATTGCTGTTTTGTTAAGTCTATTTAAAACCATAATGATTTTCTGTAGATAAATTTCCATCCTCAATTCTATATTGATAATCAATTAAACAATCCCTATTGTTCATCTTTAAATGATATTAGTAAATCAAAAAGGAAGAATGTGTTTTTTTACCTTCACATCGACTTTAAATTGTAAATTGACTACATTTGGATATATAACCAAAGTTCTTGTCAATTCATGAAAATGAGTCGCAAAAAAGCAAAATGCCTTTTAAACAACATATAAGGGAGAAGTAAATATTAATAAAAGGATTATACCTTCGTTTGAATCAATTCTTCACAAACTGCTGCTGCTATGCCTAAGGCGTCAGTAGGTGAAGTACTACGGCAAAGCTCATCCATCATGACAAGGCTGGAGTCCGTAACATTTTGTAGCAAGTAGGCTGTTTCTCTCATTTCTGTCATAAAAGATGAAGTGCCAATATCGGAAAAGGCATTATCGTTTGCTAGTCTAGAAAGAATCTATTTCTTGTCAACATATACTTTTTAATGTACATGCTCATCTACCTGGTCACAAAGTCTAAACGATGCGTATTCAGCAGGTACACTAGACAACAAAAGTCAAAAAGCATTCATACGATTTCTCTTTGTTTTTACAATGATCCAATGTGAGCCATGATATTCAATAAAGCAACCTGTCTTAAATAGGTTGATTTACCACTCATATTAGGTCCAGTGATTATTTGAAAACTGCTTGATAATGAAGCAAACGTATCATTGGGTACTAAGGGAAACGTCAAGATATGATCCAAGATGGGATGGCGACCTGACTTGATGGCCAAAGTACCTGAAAAATCAGGACGAACTAATAATCATGAAAACTTGGCAAAAAGAGAGTAAATGCGATGATTAACTTACTGTAGTTGTACGAGAGTCTATTTGATGCAAACGATGCAAGCATGTCCAAGATGGCAATGGCTTCCGATGCTTTATATAAAAAGTTGATATTCTCTCTAAAGAGTTGTAATAACTCGGATATAGTTCTATTTTATAAAAGCTTAAATTCCAATAAAAAGCAAGATGGTCATATTTACTTATCAGACATCAAATAAACTTCTGCTAATGATTCATTCATTCTACTGTTTTTCTGAAGCTTTTATAATTAGCTTTTTAGGTGACTGTCTCGGTTCCTTTTACCAGCTCCAAAGTTGTAAACTGAAGCACTTTTCTCTTCTTGACAACGTTAATAAAGTTTTCAGGGAGTACTTTGCCGTCCTCATCCGACAGTTCACTTGTAGATATTTGAATAAAGAACCCATTCGAAGCACTAAATTGAAGTTTCATATTTAATTTGGTACTTTCTTTTGAAAACGATAAGTTTAATACATATATGGATACATGTTTTTATATACCAGAGTACTCGACTACTAGCTCATAAATATCTTCGATGGCTTCTTTATAAGCTTGTCTTGCTATGTATATGTTGTATTTATTTCAAAATACATATTTTCTATATAAAGCTACTTGCCTACATCTAGTAAACCATTGACGCCAACCTAAGTAAGAAGGAGAAGTCAGAACAATACATAAACATGTATATGTCACATTGATACCTTGACCGCATAGCATTTCTGGTTCCTAATGCCCAAGCTTGTCTTTTGAACCCTAACATCTTCATTAATAACATTACTGATTGCATTTTCAAATTCGTCTATTTATCATCAGTATTGTTATGAAAATAGCATGTACTTTTGTTTACTAAACGCAGGATCGGATAATATCTACAGAGATTATTGGAATAAAACATATTTGCTATACTCATTTTATTTTTTTACCTTGTGTATTGTTTTTATCAAAATACAACTGTCATCCTTATATGGCAAATAAGACACAACGTTCTGTATAAATTTGATTGTTTGCTTCAACCCGATTACTTGATTTATCTTTGATTCTGAGTATTGTACCGCCAAGGTTTGTTTCCTACTCACTTTACGATCCACTTTGGGCACCTTGACGATGAATGCAATCGAATGATCGAGATCCACCAGGGATTTCAATGAGGATTGGATATTAAACAAGCCCTCTTCACTCTCAAACAATTCATCTACAGCATCTAAACGGTCCATGATGATGTCTAGACAACAGGGTGGTTGCAGGATATTCATTCGAAGTAGTCTTTTGCCCATCTGAGTACATGTTTTGTCAAGGATGCCCAAAAGTGTATTTTCCGTACGTGTGTTAGTTGTGTTTATGACAAGCTCTAGATTTCTAGCCGTAATAGAGTCTGCAAGGAATTGAGCATCATCATATACAAATCTTTCTTTACTCACCAATCATGACCGTTCCTATTTACAACAAAGTTTACCTTTCGCTATATTTTCTATAAAAACCAAATAGTTTTTTATACCTTCTGCACCTTGATAAGAAAATTTGATTGTGTGATCTGCAAACACAAAATCTTCATTTTCTAATATAAAACGGAATGTGCCTGAAGTAGCTGCCAAACAATAAAACCTATTAAAAAGATATTGTATAAAAGGGCAAAATAATTTATATAACCGCTTACTTTGGGGATACACCAACAAGTAAGCCAGGAACGTCTTCTTGTAATCCATATTTTTTTATATAATCAATGCCTGCTCCATCATTAAAACATCTGCGAGATAAAGTGGTGATAGTGATATGTGAATAGTATTGCTCGATCAACTGATACAATGTCGAATTGCTTTCACTGGCCTCCCTTGAAGTCATTAATATCTTTTGTGGATCATTTATGTCAATCTTTTGTAACGTTCTTGTAAATGTAGGTGTGTCAGCAAACTAGCCTTTGGAGTTAACACCATATTGATTATGTATATACATACGGTGTCTTACTTGTGATAAAGTGCACTCACAACTATTCATATCAAATAGACAAATGCCAATCTCGATGGCAATGCCCCTTCCTTCTGTAATAGCCATTAGACATTTAGACCTTTTTGTAATTGTACTCATGGCTGTCATCGGTCTTGCAAGTATTTCACTTCTGTCAATGGTGTTTACTGTAGATGCCAATAATGATAAGGATGGTTCGTTCAACATTTTAGAAATAAAAAGAAAATGACGACAATTAATGTACTCATTAATCATTTATTCATTAAGATAGTTGTCCTCAATAGCAATTATTATAATAAAAAAGACTATCTTTAGATATGTAAATATATCTTTTAAATTGCTCAATGTTGACTTTTCATATGTTAAACATGTTTTTATGCTTATTTTTGTCCATCATCATAAACTTTTGAATACTGTTGATGCATACATAACGTGTTTGCTTTAAAACTTTTAAGTTCAAGACAGAAGAGGATAGTTCTACTAAACTGGTGGATGCTTCAGATCAACTTACTTTAATAGCACTATGAACAATAAAAGACAGCGATATAGGCTCTCTTTCCCACCTTTTTTTGTATTTTCTTTGCAAGTATTCATGGCTGTATTAAAAAAAGCAAGTAAAGCAGTTTCGATCAAAGGAGCGACTGGCAAATAAAAAAAAAAAACAGATTTTGACCAACTTGATTTTGTAGCCCTTTTATTTCCAGTTGAAGTGGATGTGTTAAAACAGATGGGATTCATTTTGCCGGTTAAAGCTGTCTTTTTGATCGAACAAGTTCCTGATATGGAAAATGGGGCAAATCTAATTGTTCCCTGACCTGATTTGGGCTGTGAACCTAACAGCCTCATCGTTTCTTTAGTGACCAAAGAAGAAGAAAAGTGAACGTTGTACACGATAAACCTTCTTTTCTTTCTTCTCGCATGTACTATTCTGACTTTGAACTAATACAATAAGATTTTCTTATATTTCAAGAATACAGCCGAGAATTCAAGTATAAAAAAAGTATTTATTGCGATTATCCTATCAAAAAAGGAAAAAAAGGAATTCTTTTGGTTATCGACAAGTGAAGATGACGTTTTCATAAAGGAAATATCTCTGTTACACTTTTTTTTTTCGGAAGGAAAACCTTAAGCCACGTATCATTTTAATTCCCAGTACAGTTGCATAACTCCTTTCTAAACAAGGGTTGCGTCTTTTTTTCCCTTTTTTCCCTCTCTCTCTGTGCCTGTGTATAAACTATGATAAAAGAAGAACCAACAAATAAATCGATTCCACCTGATATTCTATTAAGAATATTTAGTTATTTACCTATACCATCACTTGCTAATGTAGCACTTGTTTCAAGAAGATTTAAAGTATTAGTTTATGACGACGAAATTTGGGATGAAAAGTTACGCATCATGTTAAAGAATGATACAGGAGCGCTTACTGCTATGTTTGGTAAATAAAACAGATGAATATTGAACATGTTACTCATAATAACAATAGAAGGAACAGGTGCAACGGGTTCACTTATTGATGCCAAAGATAAACTCTATATAAATAACAAACCATTAAATACACTGATACCCGGTATGTTGACTGATCCCTTTGAAGCACGTGCAAGAGCAAAATCAACTGGGTTATCCAAAGAAAGATTTAAAACACTTTATAAGCAGCTGATACCCTATTATGTGGATTTGAGGGATAACAATAAGGAATCGAATAAAGTATTGCAAGATTATGGGAATCAACCCGAGGTGTGTGGACAGATCATTAATCTACTGATCGGATTGGGTCAGTGTTATGTAATGGAGGACTGGAAAGAGGTAAAGGAGAAGGATAGGATAGTGAAGAAGGGTGCTGATGATTTATTGATATGATATAGCTGAATGAAGCAGTAGATGCACTATCACAATACTTTGAGAGTGCAGCTTTACATGAATTTGAAATAGCTTATGATGCTCGTGATGTAGACAGTATGAGAACATTTGCAAATGCTTTAATCATGTTGAATGGTGGATTCATTTGTACTCAGACTTATATACAAAAACATTCTATATTTTACGACAATCCATTTAAACCAGAAGATAATTTTGTGTAAGTTTATCATATTAAATGACCCATTGTGCCTATTGCTCATGATATAAATAGTGAATCAGCGGATGACTTGACACCTTTCAAGAAACTCATGTTATTATTAACAGACGACCTAAAAGAGCAATCCAATTTAATTTCAGAAATATTTCCAAGTAAAATGGATGTATTTTATCTCTTTGTAGATCGAGTATTTGAAGATGTGGTAAGGTATTTCCCCTTTTCTTTCTTTTTTTATTGTTTATTAAAGGATTATAAACATGAATGGTTAGGTAGCAGAATTTGTAGCTCATCTATTAGGAAAAGCGATTCAAATGGATGTTAAAATATATTTAAAGACAATGTCAATCGTATTGGATTCTACTCGTAAAGTGATTGATGTTCTGACAAAGGATGAAAGTTTACCAGAAAAGATTGAAAAGGATCGGGGGGTGAATTTATTGTTCAAGTTATTTTTACCATTTTTGGATGATTATCTTTATGAGGAAAGTCAGTATGCAGAAAGAGTGACGAGAAGACATATTGAAGAATGGGTAATAAACAATAGAATAATAATTTGACTAGTATTAAATCTATATAGAATAATAGGTCAGCTACAGTCGTAGATCTCTCTGCACGTCTTACAAATCAATCACGCGAAACATTTAAAAGAAATTATTTGAACGCGTTCAAAAAAGTAATTTCGCTACCAGTAGATTTTGTTTCTACTGCAGCTACTACTATCGCTTCACCCTTCCAAAGGTCGTCATCTAGTATCAGCCAAAAAAGATCTTCTACAAATTCAGTCTCTTCTACAGCGCCTTCTACTGCTTCATCTGAGAATACAAAGGATGCAGCAGTTCAATTAGAATTTGCAAGACAAGAATTAGATATGCTTCAAGATCATCTCTCATTAGAAATATCACTTCAATTGATACATATTAATAAAGAATCAGAAAGAAGAGTAGAACAATTTATTGATATTGGATTTCCCGGAAGAATGAAGGCAGATATACAAAAGACATATGAGCAAATATTTACTCAGTTATTAAAAACACTGGGTACATCCCACATACAACCTGGTTTTGAAAGGTAAGATGATGGTGAACCCTATCTTTAACTCATTTGGCTTTATTAGTGCAATGGCCCAGCTATCTACTTTTAAACCTAATCCTTATAATCTAAGTGAAGATGTACCACCGTTAACTGAACTATTTGAACTTGTTCATGTGGCTGATGTCATTCAGCAAATGGTTCAACTCTATTACGATGAAGAAATTGTAAGTTTATTGACAATGGGTTGATTTATATAGGATACTCAATAAAGTATAGACAAAGCATATAGACAAATTAGATTTTATGAATGATGTCAACAAAGAAAAGAAGGCATTTGAAAGACTGCTAGATGATTGTGTAGCGCAAGGAATGGACCGTGGTATTCAAGTCTTGTTATCTCAAGTAGAATTCATTTTGACTCATGAACAAGCCAAAGAAGATTATAATCCACCACCTAATGTATTCCCTGAATTAAGACCAACCAAGGTAAATGATAGAAAAGAGCAATATGACTTATGATTGAATGATCTCTATAGGCTTGTGAAGATACTATTCAATGTTTAAAAGCAAATACTTCCATATTGGCAGGTGCAGCTGAAAAGGGAACAATGGACTTGTTTTTTAGTGAAATCTGTCGACGATTTTTTGAGTAAAGTAGTCAATGTTGTTTGATTTGAGTTAACATGTTTTTAAATAGAATCTTGTGTAAACATTTAAAGTCACAAACAGTGAATGAACAAGGTGGATTTCGATATATTAGCGATATGAATGCCTATTATAATTTTATTTCATCACTTCATCAAAAGGACAGTACAACCTACTTTTTAGCTTTGAAATCATTAGCCAATATTTATATTATCGATTCAGCTTCAGATATTAAATCTCTTATTCATGACTTGGAAAGATATCATGGATTGATGAGAGTAGAAGATTTATTTGAATTTGCTGCTTGTAGAAGTGATTGGCCGATGATTAAAAGAGTGGTTCAGAAGGATATGACGGATTGTTCGATTATGTAAATTTATTATTAATAAAGGGATTCAGTAATAAGAATCATGATAAGGATAACTATAATAATAATAATAGTGAGGATAATAATAATAGACGTCATCATCATCATCCTCTTCTTCACTATATTCTGTATCTGATTGATTTGTATATAGCAATTGATTGATCTCTGCTTGGTTGTCTTCAATCATCTTTCTCAATCTTTCTTCACGTAATCTGTACGCATTTAATTTTTGCTGCCAAATATTCCTTTCATGTTCAAATTCTATTAATTTTTTATTTAAACGATATAGTTCTTCTTCATGAATCAATGGTTGTTGTTCTATTAGTGTTTTTTCTACAAGACGAGCTGGTTGTGGTGGCAGTGATGATGGTGGTGGTGGTGATGATGATGATGATGATGATGATGATGGTGTCACCAAGTTTCGAATTGTCAGCTTAGGATAACCCACGGCATCCAGTAAATCTGAAGGTGACTTTACTCTTATCGATAAAGGAGAAAAATGTCTGTTGAGTATAGCTAAAGAAGCTTGATCCATCGTTATCTTTGTGTTTTCTTTTTTAGTTGGTTTGTTTTTATTTTTTTTGCATTTAAAAATCTTTTTAAACATTATTATTTAAAATAGGAAAAAAGGGAAACAATAATAATAAAAAGATGCCTTTATAACAAACATGACGTACACCATGTGATTTCTTAATGTCAACTCATCCTCACTTGTAAAATATCATTTGATATCAAATCATAAACTGGATATAATCTAGTGCAAATAAACTTTGTAGTACTTCTTTTGAAACAAGATGACGTGTACCATACACATTCTGTAGTCTACCATCAGTTACACCCATACACAATCGCGTTCTTTTTTTTATTTTATTTTATTATTTTTTTTTTTTTTTTTTTTTTTTTTCCCTTTTAATATCTACATAAAATGCCAGACCCCATTTCAAAAGCACAAGAAGAAGAAATGAGTTCTGCTTTAATAGCTCAGTTACTGGCTGAAGACGCCTTATATCAAGGAGGAGTAGATTATTATTATGATGATAATAACATCAGGGAAGAAGACGATAGTTATGAAGATAACTCAGAAGATGAGTTTGATCCTCGAAAAAAGGGACGCATGAATCATGTTAAAAAAGAAGGTAACTTTCCAGTGTTTATTCAGCCTAATTATTTATAATAAGGATAGTAATGAAAAGAGGGCGTAAAAGAAAGATGATGGTTACTAAGGTGGTAGAGGATGAAGAAGAAGAAGAAGAAGGAGAAAAAATAAAAGAGCCATGCGCTATCAATAAAAAGCCAAGGAAGCCTGTACCTGAAGGTTATAATACAGGCGTATATACTGAATTGGAAGAAAAAAACTTTTTGGAAGGATTGGAACTATTCGGAAGAGATTGGGCCAAGGTATAGACATCAACATCTACCAATTTTTCTTAACATTTTTTTTAGCTTCAAGCTCATGTTGCTACAAGAGATGCCAATTCTATTCGAAGCCACGCTCAAAAACATTTCATAAAGATGTTTAGAGACAATATTCCTTTACCACCTAAAGTAAAAGAAACAGGTGATGGATATACATTATCAGGAAAGCCGCTGGATCCAAACTCTGCAGCTGCAAAGCCTTATTTAAAATCAATGACAGCAAATAAAATCGACAAAGTAGAACGGCAAACAAAGGAATTGAAAATTGCGGAAAATAAATCTTTGTAAGAACACATATTTGGATTCCCTTTAAACAATGAAAAAAAACCCCTAGTTTTTCTTTTTTTGTAATATAGAACAGATACATCCGACAAAGCAAGCGATTCAACTATATCTGATAAAGAGAATTTAAAGAAAAAGTAACATTTTATTAGGTTTATATATCAAAATTGTTAACAAATTTGAGTGTAGTGAGCCTGATTCTCAACTTTATCAAATCACTGTTCATTCCAACGCGTTATTAACCATGGATTTTCATGCACATTTGATGGCAACAAGCGTTGTTGGGTTCTTGGCTGGTGAATGGGATAAAGAAACAAAACGTAAAGAAAGATTGCTAAAGCGTGTTTCAAGAAATAATGTTTTATGATAATAGATATCGTGGTACGTGAAGCATATCCATGCGCTGCATCAAAGGAAGCAGATCCTGAAAGTGCCATTGAAACAAGGCAACAGATCGAAAAGTGCGATTTAAAAGTGGTAGGATGGTACCATTTGTCAGATAATAGTCAATGCACGCTTTATCAAAATGATGAACTATTGATAGACGCTGTTGTTTGTCCTTATCGTGACACTATTGAATCCGTCCGTTGGTTTCAAACGAACGATTCAAACAACGACAAACCACTGCTATACAATATACAAGAAAACGAAACAATGACTGATGAACTATTAGAAAGACTGGTACGAACAATGAAAAAGAAAGAAGACTTAATTCATAACCAAGCACATTTCTTTTGTTATTTTTATTAGCTTAATTTAATGCAAGCAGCATCATTTGAAAAAGAAGCATTCAATGAAAAATGGAAGCAAGACACAAATGAAACTAAATTAGAAAAAATGATTTCAACAATTCGTTCTCATATGCCTTGGATACAAAAGGATCTTAACGAACCCGACAAGGATGATATCTTTTTGGAAAAAGTAAAACAAGCATTCATGAAATAAATAAAATTCAGGCACACGCACACCATTTTTTTATTTTAAGCCACATTCGGTCTTTTTTTTTTCTGCTCTTGTATTTAAGCTTTTTTTTTTTTTGAAATTCTCATTTACTTGACAGAGACACAACACTTGCAAAAATTAAACCAGTTTAGAAGGAAGAAAAGGAAAACCTTTCTTCAATAAAATGGTCCACTTGCCCGATACAATAGACCGCACACCGGAATATGTCAAGTTTATTCAAGAGCTTCAACAGTTTCATGAGTCTAAAGGGTATATATTGAGCTTGTTATATATTAAACAATGCTTAACACTTTAGAATAGAACACGTTTAGTTGCTGAACCAGTATTAGGTGGAAGAAGACTAGATCTTTATAAAATATTTCAAGTCGTTGTAGATGCTGGAGGATTTGACGAAGTAACGAAAAATAGAGGTTGGAAACAAGTAGGAAATCTATTCAATTTTCGTTCGACATGTACCAACAGTGCATACATTCTAAAAGGTGTATACATTCGCAACTTGGTAAAAACGCGTATAAGTATTCAATTGCAGCTTCATTCTGATCTTGTAAAATACATAGCTTGGTTATGAAGAAGAAAAAGTATGGAATAAAGCTTGGCAGCCACCTAAAGAACTATTGGGACCTCATGCACACAGGGCTTCAACATTGGCTGGGAAAGCTTATCGACAAGTTGAGAAAAAGACACCTACCAGACCAAAGAAACCATCCAGTAGCAACGCGCTTGTAAAAAACTTTACGCACAATCATGTGACAGAGAAAGATCGTATTCTGTTTGCTTTACAGTTTGGAAGAAAATCAGACATCGAATGGGCCCTTAACCAAGTGGTTCAGTATTCATTCGAATGTCCTCAAAAAATTGATCTGGGTACCACCCCACTCTTGTTAGAAACGCTGATTTCCTTAGCAGAGACAGGCTTGATGCAACTCGCCACAGCTTATCACGCTCGTCAAATGAATTACAGCGTGATTGATCAAATCATGGGCGAAAATGATCATGAGCATCACGATAGCAGTCCGGAACTGAGTACTGTGCTCAAGGTGCTTCATACTTTGCGCAACTTTTCATTCATTAAGGAATGCGTCATCGTCCTCTCACACGCACAATCCGTCAACAATGTCATCTTGCAAAGCTTGGAAATCGCCCTCATGGCTGGTCACGTTGAAATTGGAAGGCATTCGGTCGATATTTTGGAAAACATTGCACCCCATATACAACTGGTCTCAAATGAGGATCCATTCTTGGTCTCACTTTATAAATTGATTGCAGCGCACGATCGATACATGCTGATTGGATCCATTCGGACCCTCACCTGGCTCTCTGTTTCGTCCGAGAATCATACGCACTTGGCACACAGCCCTGTATTGGAATTGACAAGTCAGATGTTGTTGGCAGATGATGAGGAATTAGTGGGTACTGTGTTGGAGTACACGTATCAGTATGTCAAGATATCTGCAGAATGTCGACGCGAATTTCTAAAGCTTTGTCACGGCGGCGTATTTAATTTATTGATTGCACTCTTATTGACCAAGTCAAAGTATTTTACAACACGCTTTGTGCAGCAGGACTGGGCTTTGCTCTCGCCCGATTCGGCCAAGATGTTTAAAGGGCAGACAAAATCAGCGATACCACGTATGCCGGATTTAACAATATACCATAATTTGGATGAACCGTTTCGATGTTTGGGATGGTAAATCTGATGGATTAAGAAAAAAATAAGAAGAATACTTATTTGAAAATAGGTTGAAGGATAAATTTGAAGTAGCAGACCAAAGTAGCATTCTGTCCATTGACGATATTTATATGCTTTATGAGGCAAGGTTTAGGTTAGAAAAAGCATTAAAGATGAAGGATTTCTATACGGTCATCAAGATCGCCTTTTCATCTGCTTATTCCAAGACTTGCCCACAAAAAATCAATGGTCCAGTTATTCAAGGCTTGGATATCATTGGCATCCAGATGAAGACAAATATTCTACAAGATCGTAAGTCTCCCTTAAAAGTTAGTAAATAAGTATCACTCAACCATTTGTGTACAGAACCCCATTTTACATGCGAGTGGCACAATTGTTCATATTCATTTACAGACGCCTTTACGCTTCAAAAGCACGTTTTTTCCAGCCACATTTCATCTACAGGTGCCGAAGAAGAATACTATTGCCAGTGGTCCTCCTGTGCAGGCTATAGTTCCAACAAGGACGCCTTTCTATCCCACCTCCAAACCCACGTCTATATCCCTGAAACACGCTGTCCTAGCCCCGAATTGAGCTCATCTCCTTCTACACCCTCTTCCTCTTCCTCACTGGAATCTATAGAAAGTGTGGATTGCAATCAAGATGTACAAGGCATCGCCTTGGCTGCTTGCTCTTTATTAGATTGTATATCCCAAGATCCTGAAGGCGCAGGTTATTTAAAACCATTCGAAAAGGAATTGAACTCGATCGCAGAATCAAGACCAAGATTGGCAGGCAAGATTTGGTCTATTTGCACTCATTTTTCATGAAATTTTTTTTCTTGTAGATACTATGAACATATAAATATTTGCACACCATCCCCCCTCTTTTCTCTCACATGAAATAAAACAAGGAAAGGAATAAAGGGAAAAATTTTATTTATTAAACACCAAACAGCTGGTCTTGTAATTGTGTTAATCTTTTTATCAGTGGTTTCGTGTTGTAAGGAAACCCATTTCCTTCTAATACTCGTATTGTGTTGATCAAAATAGTTTGTATGGTATCCAGATCGATGTAGGTGAGGGATGATTTGAAGGTAGAAATGTCCTTTTGAGCATAGATGATGTACTGGTGAAAGTACGAGAGGAAATCCGAATCGTTTTCCAAGAGCAAATCAATCAAGATATCATGCGAGCTACCACATCGATAGACAAAAAAAGTAAAAAGTATGTGTGGATTGATCTGAAGAGATTCAAAAAAGACGTGTGTCTCGGGTCGTTCTTGAAATAGCAAGAGCACGGTATTTAAGATCTGAATCGTATCATCATCGTTCGCACAGCAGATATCAAACAAGAGGGGTAAAAATGCCGATGGATTCAGAGCATAGATCTCTTGTGCCTTATCGGTCAATTGCTGGGAGATGGCATGATTAGACTTGAATAACAAGGACAGGATGCTTTGTACTAATAACTTGATGCATTCCCTATCGCACACGATGGTGGTCGGCGTATAAAAGAATTCAGTGTATTCCCCAGATCGAAAGCGGTCAATGTCCTGCATGTCAAGTGAGGATTGACAGTGTGAGATGTAATGAATGATTTGTGTCACAAGCGTAACATCCGCTTCTTCCAGCCGGTCTTGCACTCGTCTGCAGAGTTCCATAGCCTTTCTGACAGTGTTGATCGATGGTTCATACCACAGAGAGCAAGCCATCTCTATCAGCCAATGATCACAATCAAGAGCATGATTCTTGACGAGATCAATCAGACAAACGAGTAACGGCAGGGTGGGCTTTTGCGTTGAGATGTCCAGTTGTGATAGAATAAAAGATTTGATTTCCTCCATAAGTTGCTTTGCAGGACACAGATGACAGGATCGGGTGTGTTTTAATATTTTATGTAATAGGCCCAAATCGTGCTGATCAGCCTCCTGTTTGGATGTTAAGTCTACAATCCATTTCTGACTATTATCCGTATGCTGTTTGACATGTAAATAAATTTCGTTATGGTGAGCATAGACTTGGAAAGCGTTCATAAAAAAAGTTTTCATTTATTAAGAGCAAGGTCGATTTCCTTTTTTAATCCTTATTTATCAACTCCGAATGCAACGTCAGAATATCCAATTGAATTTTCCCACCAAACAGAAAACTTTTTTGTTGGTCTCCTTTACACTCTCTTTTTTTTTGCCAACAGACGGTTCTTATTGGGAGAGAGTATTGCCCTATCATATCCACTCAACCTTTTTTTGACAGGTTCCGCCCTTATGATGAATAGTCAACCAGCCCAAGGAGGTAATATTATTTATAGAGGTACGAATGGTGAAGTGATCATAACCCAACCACCACAACCACCACAACCACAAACACAACCTCCTCAACAGTCTGCAGTAGAAGAAGAGCCTTTGTATGTAAACGCCAAACAATATCACCGTATTCTCAAAAGACGTGCTGCTCGTTTAAAACTAGAAGAAATGCATAAACTCGAGAGAACGAGAAAACCTTATCTTCATGAAAGTAGACATAAACATGCTATGCGGCGCCCAAGAGGTCCCGGAGGTCGATTTCTAAGTAAGTCGTGGAAAAAAAAAAAAAGCATTGTTTATTGAACGCGTTGTTAAAGCTGCTGCTGAAATTGCTGAATTACAAGAAGCTGGAAAATTACCAAACAATGAAAATTATCATCAAGACAATATACAAGACAATACACAAGACAAGAATACAGCATCTCCCTCAAGTTTAAACACTGATTTTCATCAATAAAGAATAAATTTATTTTTATTATCATCTTCTTGAAGCACGTTCATCAAAATTCAACAAGGGTTTTACATGACGACCGTGTAGCTCTCTTGAATGAAACGACTCGGGTGTATCGTCTAATTGAAGCAGTTTTTTACTGTTGGAAGGCAAAGGCACAGCATCATTTAATTTCTTCACTGTGGGTTTTCTTCTTAATGACATATGCCTGCGACTCATCCCTCCATCATTATGTTCTGCTGCCGAAGGTAAATCCCGGACACTTTTTGATCGCTTGATTTTTGCAGGCATATCGTTTTCTTTTTGAGCAAGTAAGGATCCTTTAGCGAACTTGACTTTATCATCAATTTGAATGAGTGTATTGTTTTCTTCATTCACCTGCTGCTGTCCTTCTTTTTCCTGGGCGAGTAGAGATCCTTTATTGAACTTGGGTGGATCAAAGCAATCGATCAGTGGACCGTCTTCGTCCCTTTTGATGGTAGGATTGCGTGTGAGTGCTCTTGGTTTCTTTTTATCATCTAATCTACGACTTGATTCACTACGAGACATGGTAGGGAATACCTTGGTCGATTTCTGTCTGCGTAACAGTGGTGTCGTTGGACTGCTGTCGTCCTGTGTTTTCTTTTCTTCATTCAGGATTGGTATCAAAGGATGAGCGACTCGGTTGGGATGATATTGATATTGAATTTGGCTCTAAGTTATTACAAGTATTACATACAAGGAAACCTTATAAAGTATGCTATTACCTTTGCCTGTCTTATGCTTAGAACCCACTGCTTCATTTCTTCTTGGTCTTCTGTTGCCATAAAGCGAATATAATCACCTTCTTTTTCAAAGATACTTGCTCTATCTTGTGCTCTAATAGCAAACACAAAGGGTGTGGGACTCATCTTCAATGGTTGCAGTAAAGTATAGACATCATAGGAAGCCAGATGACATAAAATAGAAGAACTTGCTCCCTTTTCAAACGTTAGTTGTTTTGTTCAACCCTATGATGGACAGTACCTTGTCTTTAGCATGATAAATAGCATTATCTTTAACAAAACAGTATCGTTTTTGCCATTTCCCTTTCTTGTATTCAATCAATAGCCAACCGAACATGGGCTGAATTGTTTTTTGAAAGATGCTCTGTAGATCATTAGACCTTCTTTCTTTGTTTACAGTTTATTTATTACCTCTGATGTGAGTGTGTAATGGTATGAATATTTCTTGACTAAAAGTGCATTATTTCCATCAGGCTCCCAAGTATTCACAATATCAAATACAATTTCCCATTCTCTCAGTGGACGTTCTATTGACAGCATGAACAAAGGGTCATTATAAGTCATGAATGTATTTACCAACATGATGGCTATTTGCAATTTCAAATAATGTCCAATTGTTTGAAGGGTCCAGTAGACCCTTCTTTTTCAAATACTGTATCACCATAGCAGATGTCAAAAGATTAGTTAATTGTACAACTCGATGATTATTAGCATCATCAATATATATTCTTGTATTTAAAGTCTTTATATTTTGTACATGTCCTGTATTACTGTTCATCTCTGATGTTGGTGATGTCTAGAGAGAAAAAAAAAAGGGGCCGGTTTAATTTCATCCCTCTTTTCTCCCCTTTATTTACCTCAATTCGGTTATTTTCTGTTTTTGATTGTTGCTCAGTTTCAAGCAAGACTTTTTGTAAGTCTTGTTCGCTGGGTAAGGGAGGGACTGGAGGAATGGATGGATCGTTAAACTTTTTTCTCATGTTTGTATTACTTGTGCTTCTGACCAATCCTCTCACAGATTTTGAATGCCTCAAGCCGACATTTTCATTCGGTGTACGTCGACTGCCCATTGTAGCTGAGCGTTGTAACATACTTCCAATCGTAACATCATCGTCATGTTTGTCTGAGTTTTGTTGCAAAGACACGTTGTTTTCATATTTGGGATGGCGTCTTTCTGTTCTTTTCTCTAGTCAATCTATGTTTAATACATAATTTATTATTATTACCTGACTGAACAGTATCTGTCAAGACTGGTTCACGTTCATTTAAATTCTATAAAAACAATAAATAAATAAATAAAATAATAAAATATATTTTATACCAAATTAAATTCATGAACTTGTTTTTCAAGGTCGTAAAGCATATGATCTAATTGGGTTGTCATTATTCAAAAGAGAGAGAGAAAAGAAAGAAAGAAAGAAATTGAAATAAAAGGAGAAAAGATGTTATTATGCCTAAATATTTGTGTGACATTGCGATACTTTACAGCCTTTTTTTAATTTCTGATTTTTTTTTTATTTTTTTTTTTTTTCTTATTCTATTTTTAGTTGTTCACTTTTTTAAATGAAACTTCATCTCTCATATCAAGTACCTGAATATTAAAAAAAATGAGGGCGATTTATCTTTGTCATTCTTTTATTTTGTAAGAGAAAAATGATTTGCCTCTTTTTCTGAGATACAAAGGATAATTCAGGGCAAAGAACAGAAAAAAAAAAATCTTATTTTAGGTGTGCGTAATTTATATTGATTATCAGTTTGTGCCAAGAAAAAAAAAAAGACAATAGAAAAATGAGAATCTACGCTTTATGATGAGATCGCTTGTACTTTGTAATAAAATAGGATTCATCAGTAAGTTTCTCTGATTTCTCATTGTGTTCATTTTCCCTATTGCTATCTTTGTGTAATATATTATCTCGTTGATATTCTATTGCGTTGATTGAAACACGCTAATAGATAAAGTCTTGGCCAACTGAATTTTTATTTGGACATTTTTCAAAGAATTGGATCTCACGACATTGTTGGACATTTGATTTTTCTTTTTTTAAATTGAGAATTCTGAATTAGAGATTATGTTGAATATGGCTGAGTAATAAGGTGTAGGTGTGAGATAGTGTTGTGTTTATATACAAACTAGAAGAAAATGATGTGTTTATTACTATAAATTATTATCTGTTCTAAAGGTATCATAAGCTTGATTTAAGGTAGTGAATATGCCACTAGCAAGCAATTTTTGTTCGACAGTCGCTTTTGAAGAAAGCTAAAGTGAGGATGTCAGCCTTTTTATATGCTTTAAATAGAATTGTATTTGACTTACTTTATCAGGATGCACTTTTGAAATAGCTTTCATGTACATCATTTTACATTTCCTTGGCTCCAACAGTTCATTTATTGTCACTCCTTTCCACTGAATACCTGACCACAAAATCAATTCTAATGAGACTAGTAGAGCTCTCAAATTTCTTTCTTTCCCAGTTTTCCACATCGTCAATTGAGCATTCACCTTATCCTCCTTTTCCAATCGTTCTACTTCTTCTGCCTCCTTCTTTTTTTCTCTTTCTCTCATTTCTCTAACAGATTTACTGACTTGGATCTCATCTTTATCCAAGGATTCCTGTTGCTCCTTTTTTGGTATGATCTTGTTCAATTTACTGTCCGAAAATGATGTTGGCTTTTCACCTGTTTCTTTCCTGGATATGCTATCCTTTTTGGCCTGCTGACATCTTGCTATACCCTGTATGACGATCGGACGACGAGTACCATCCACTTTTGCATACTCTTCATAAACATGAATAGCAGCCTCATAAAGCTTCAAGCCCTCAAGAGCGCATGCCTTTCTATACAAAGCCTTCAACCACTGTGACTTCCATGAACCAACTCCCTCAATCAATTCGGCCTGTGATTGCATATTCCTACTGGCCAATTGAATCGCGGTTGAACAATCATCAAGACAATCTTGGTACTGGCCAAGCTTCAGTCGTGCAGCTGCTCGATTATTGCACAAGAGTACTAATCGGTTGTGGCCGGCTGGTAGAGTGGCCATGGCAAGTGAATAGGATAGTTCTGCATCGTCAAATTGACCTCGATTGAAATACAAGTTGCCTTGCTTCCTTTCCTTCTCACTCTCTGGTACTCTTTTTTCTTGTTTCCTTTTCTTTTCTTGTATTTTTGTATTTTCTGGTGATATAGTGTCGCATGCTTCATTTTCTAACCCATTGCTTTCTAGTGGCACCTGTTGTTCGGGTGAAGAAGCTTTATGTTGTGTGTTTTGTAAAAGAATATCAAGAGTATGTTGTAAAGTGACAGTGGATGTACAGGCAGCGATTGCCTTTTGAGAATCATCAATACTGAATCCCATATGAATTAATTGTGTCAATATCCTATCATTCTGGGGTATCTTTTGAATCGTCATGGGATAGAATAAAGTAAGGAAAAGAAAGGATAAGAATGGATTGGCTTGTAGCGGAATTTATAAATTCGCTTTTAGAATTGACGTGCTGGCATTCCATTCCTTTTGTCTGAGATAAAGTATTGCAAATTCTGGGAATAACGTGCCACCAAGCTTAAACCTGAAAAATTTTAATTTCGTTTCAAATTTTTTTTTTTTTTTGACATCGTGGACATGTTGAGGTGTATTTTTTTTTAGACATCTCATGGCATTTAGTGTAGACATTGCTCATTTCCTGAAATTAGAGGGACTTCATTGCGTTTTTTTCTTAAAAAAAAAGCCTAATTTTAATGATATTTATTGTTGACTATACCAAATCTGAAGGCACTCTGACTTTTCTGTGAGACAAATACTTTTTCTCGACAAACTTTTTCACCTCTTGAACAACTTCTCTGCCATCAGTACATCGACTATAAGCTTCAATAAAGTCCATTGATCTCCTAAAATACCTACGTATATGTGCTAGATCGCCGGCTTTATCCAAAAAGGAATCGATATTTTCCTCAAGAGACTTAAAGGAGTAATCGCGAGCTTCTCTTTTTGCTACACCCCAGTACATTTCGATCCAATTGCATTCGCAATGGTATTTATGATACAGCTCAAAAACGTGGACAGAGTTTATGATCACCTCCTCCAAAACAGACTTTTGATTTTTAAAATCAGGGCAATTCTCTAAAAAATGGAGAGCGCAGCAAATTGGATTAACTCGATCTGGAGCCCACAATGCACCTTTCATTTCTTACCTTACAGATCATGTCCAATCCATGGACTTCTTTCCCCCAAAATCTTTCTTATTCCCTTGAAATAACGTATTTTTTTTGTTTTCAAGTTGCCCTTCTTATCCCTTATCTTGATCTCTTTTTCATAGTAGAAGGACTGGACTTCCTCCATATCTGTGGATCTTGAGATATATACAGTATCTCGGAACTGGAATTTCTCACTTAATGGCCAAGGCTTTTCATTGAGAGTCATTCGGCTGGCGACCAAAGCATCATCAGCAAAAGCACCATGATTGGAGCTGTTATCAAAAAGAAAAACAGCTACACAATTAGGGTGAAGTGCTTCGAAAAGGCCGGTTGCATCTTCTTTCAACTGCTCAACCATGTGTTTCGAAGTCCACCATCCATCTCTTGCAGTGCCTGCCTTGAACAGCTTTCTTGAAGACCACTTTTGAATCTTCATTGTTCCATGGCAAGGGTATTGAAACTCACTCACCATGATAGATAGTCCAGGACCCTTTTTTCTGATGTAATTTTCTCCATCAGCTAACCACATATCGTTCTTACCATCATTTGCATAGAAAGTACTTTCATCGTGCGTAACGAACACGCACTTTCTCTCGCCTTCTGGTAATGCATTTGGCTCCAATACATCTTCCTCAGTTTCTCCTGAGTAAAAATCCATTTTTTCCATATATTTGAGCATCCTCTTCGACCAAACATTTCTATACTCAACCACATCTTCGCGTTCGTGACCATCGAAGTAAATGGTTTTTTTTGTTCTTTCTATAGACATAACCCCATTCATGAAGATAGTTACTGAGCGTGCTTTCAGAAACAGGTTGCATTATTACGCCCAATTTGGATGGGATAACTACTTCATCAATGAATTTTTTAATAGTAGCCAAGGAACGTCCAGCAGGCTTCATTCTACGTATTTCTTCGAGAACCATTTCCTTGATATCGGCATCATTAAGAAAAGACTTTCTTTTTGAATGAACACCTTGTCGATGTCTCGATAACACCCCTTGACTCAAATATTCTTTAGCCCATTTTACGATAGCCATGGCGCGATACGCAACGTTGCTATCTGCCCAATGAATTCTAGCTGCCTCACGAGAGGCCAAAGTAATAGGAATACCCTCAATTCTCTTAATAAAGTAAGTATAAATCGAAGAGTATTGCAAAAACCTGTATCTCTCGACCGTGTTTTCTTTATCCTTCGAGTTCATCAACAGGTTTTCACATACATTTGAAGTTTTGGAAGCATTACTTGGATTCTCAAAAGTTGTATTTCATTCTTTGACAATACGAGAGAACTGGATTCTACAACAGGGACAATAGATACAAATCCAAAACTCTCGAGTTTGCCCTTATCATTAACAGATTTAGATTATTTTTCTCGTCTCCAGCGTGTTGACCTAGAGGTTTTCGAGTAAGACAAAGGTCTGTTTCGCTTTACATTATTATCAAGCAAAACATTATTGATTGACATGCTGATTGTAGGATCAGCATTACGCATTTCAGTTATGTTGCTTAATTCTATAAGCTCAGAATCGCTCATGTCCCAGTCTTGATCTCTTAAATGAGGGACAAATTGGTTTGTCTCATTTCTATGTTTTTTAAGATAAACTCGTTTTCTAGCGTTAAGTGGAGGCATAGTTTTAGAGTATGAATAAGGGAGAAGAGGCACCTATGTTATAGTAGGGGCTCTTTTATATTGATTACGTAATGTGTGGCTGCTATTGTTCTCTGTCCTGTACCATACGGTATTAAAAAAATTTGTTTCAAAAATATGTCTTCCCTTAAGGACTGCCAGCTAAAATTTTGAAATACCGCATGTTTTCAAATGATATAAAAAAAAATATTATTAATAAAAATAATAATCTAATCCATAAGAAATGTTCAGAAAGGTTTATATAATAATTGTTATGGATTTGTTTTATTGTTGGATTATTTTTGGAAAAGTTTATAGCTTTTGAAAATTGTCAAAAATTTTTCAGGTTTAAGCTTGGTGGCACTTTATAGCTTTATTAATAGAAACAATTGAAGTTATTTATACTTTTTGAATGTTTGGATCTTTGCCGCTATTTCAATTTATTGGTTAAAAGAATTATGTAGGAAGGGTGGGAATATAAAGGAAAGATAGTGGATAATTAATAGCCGCTGATTTTTTTTTTTTTTGACGAATCAAGGAACAATGGGGTGGATAAGTTATTGATCTAACAATAATTATCGATAGAATTGGATTGAATTACCGTTGTTGTAAACAGGTTCCGATATAGTCGTTAGAAAGTCGATAGGAACAATAGGACAAAGATGGCTATTGCAGAAGCCTCACATTTATTAATAGAGATCTAGTTCGAATATAATTCCATAATATCTAAGTTTATTCATAAATGTTCACTTTATCATTTGTGTGGATACAACACTGCCAACCGAATTAATTTATAACGTCCATTAATGTGACTATAAATTCACGCAAGGCTTTTACGTTATTATCTTTAAATGACAATAGCTTTTTTAGAATTAGTAACCCATCTTCACGACAACATCTTATCCAGTACATTCGCTCATACAAACCTACTTTTGTCGCTCTTCAAGAAGTCGATAATAGCAACAACAGCCATGTTCAACACTTGGATCTGTTACATCAGCAATTTTGTGCACACCAATCCCTATGGTCGGGTTTTTGTGACCTCCTTTGCTTGGACCCTTGGTTTTCATTAACGCAGACCCCCCTTCCAGAGGATTCTCGCTGCATTTTGGCTCGGGTTTCACATGAATCCCTTCCATATTTTGGTTATCTACGCCCCTGCTTCTTCAAACCGTGCACGGTTCGATTTCTTTAACTCCCTCCTGTCCTTTCGACAACTTTCTTCACACGATTCTGTCTCGTGCGTAGATCATATGAGTATCGCAGGCAATTTCAATTGTCTTTTACCCAACTCCTCGAATCCACTTGGTTCCTCGGCACCGCCACGATGGGTGCATTTTCTACAATACTAATTTCAAAGTGTTATGATGGATCTACGTTTTCTAGACACAGCCACCTTCCGACAAGGAAAAATCAGTCGCTCTACATTTGATTACATATAGCTTGCCCAGGATATGGTTATTAATTATGTTGATGCTGATGTTGAGTTTCTCAACCCTCATTGGCCAGACAATATCTTGCTTCAAGTCACCTGCAAAGTTGGTTTCGTTGATAATACAGGGCCAGGCCTATGGCACGCAAATCCAATTTACACAAGTAACAAAGGATACCGTCAGCGACTAGATTTCATGCTTATGCGCTTGTACTATCAGGAAATTGCTAATTCGATATTGCCTCCACAAGATTTATGGGATTTAGTAAAGCTTAAAGTCAAGCAGTTTACAAAAAGCTTTGGCAAGCATTATGGTGACTGGAGAAAACAGCAGATACTTGCTTTGCAACGCAAACGTCAACATTTGCTTCGTAGCTCTTTTCCTCCTGCACTTTTGGCTACACACTTACTTCGTGTGGAACAGCAAATTCAAGCTCTACAACAGAAGGTTACTTCCATCACCATTTTGAAAGCTGAACGGACCTACCGAGAACGAGGAGAAATGGACACCGGGTATTTAAAACTATCTGCTATGGCCCGAGTGGTTCAAAGATCCATTACACGTTTATGGGATCCTGATAATGGAGACATTTGTTCGTCTCGTACCCAAATGCTTGATGTCACCCAGAAATTCTATACCAAGCTGCATTCTCCTGAACCTGTTTGTTCTTCAGCACTGGATACTATGGTTTCCAACATACCTT
The DNA here is from genome assembly GCF_000149305.1 of Rhizopus delemar RA 99-880. Classification (NCBI taxonomy): domain Eukaryota; kingdom Fungi; phylum Mucoromycota; class Mucoromycetes; order Mucorales; family Rhizopodaceae; genus Rhizopus; species Rhizopus delemar. The sequence continues at coordinate 2,470,585 of NW_027137827.1, read as the reverse complement.
CCTCCTGTCGACTATCCAAAGATGATTCTGAATTCATCGCCTCGTCGTTTCTCTTGGATGAGATTCTCGATCAAACTTCACGCTCGCCGAAAATCAGCAGTCCTGGCACTGACGGTCTGTCTTATGCGTTCCTGAAACTCATCTTTAAACATCCAAAGTACTCAGATTTGATCGGACGTGTCTATAACGATGCTATACCTAGTAGTCTCTTTCCTCAATCGTGGTTACAAACGTGCGTCTGTCTTCTTTCAAAGAAAGGCGACCTCACTCGCCTGCAAAACTGGCGCCCCATCACTTTGATTAAGTGCGACGCAAAGATCTTCACCCGCCTCCTCAATGCTCGCATGGTCACAATAATCCCGCCGCTAATCTCACCTTGGCAAACTGGCTTCATGAAGGAACGATTTATTGCTGACAATGGTGCTTTAGCCCAGATAGTAATAGAACAAGCTTCTCTTCGAAATTCAGATGAAATTGGCCTATTATGTGATCAGGAAAAAGTCTACAATCGGGTTCACCCAACCTATCTTCAAGCTGTCCTAAATCGTTACGGTTTTCCTAACAAGTTTAATTTCGCTAACACAAATTTGTTTTATAATACTTACATGTGTGTCAAAATCACTTGATACCTTATCCTTCCGGTCTCCCTTGGACATGGTCTGCGACAAGGGGATCCTATTAGCCCTCTCTTGTTCACCCTTGTGCTAGATCCATTAGTGAAAAACATTAGTGATTCTCCTGTCATCCGTGGTTTTGGTCCTCCAAGTCTTTCTCTTCCGATTATGCGTGATCCTCCCTATATTCTGTCCGCCATACAACCACTGAAAGACTTGGCCTATGCGGATGACCTGATTCTTTTCCTGCGGGACCCAACAGATCTTGAAGCGACACAGCAGATAATTCGTTGCAACAATTTGGCGTCTAATGCCAAAATGAATTTCGATAAAACCATTGCTTTTTCGGTGTCTGGTTTATCTCCTCATTGGCCCCCAGTTTTGGCCTCTCATGGTATTACTAAATGGCGTAACCGCTGATCTTCCGAACCCTTGACCCACCTTGGATATCCGCTTGTGCATTCTACAACACAGCGTCAAGTTTTCCAATACCAAATGATTAACAAAATTGCTCGCGCCTGCGACATCCACAAAAAACGCAATCTTTCCTTCCGTGGCCGAGCTTCGGTGCTCAACACCTTGATTTTGTCAACTCTGTGGCATATTTTTCGAGTCTTATGGGTGAGCCAGCACACACTTGGAGGTATCCGCAAAATATGTAGTAAATTTCTTACGTTTCAAACTTTTCCACTTGTATCGTTCGATATACTTTGCCTATCTTTGACTAATGGCGGAATATGCATTCTAGATCCGTCTGTTCAGCTACTGGCGCTCCAATTTCGTTGGTTAACCCCTTTGTTACAGCACGCAACCCACCTGCAGTGGTTTCTCAATGGATTGCGGCTCACGTAGCTAGCGCATCTCCCGTGGTTCTGCTTGACCCACCAATTACCCTTCCTTTTCCCTCCTGTGCGTCGTGATCTCCTCCATTCTTCTAGGCTAAGTATCTGCTCTACCTTGTTCGCGGCTTTTGACGCCCTACTTGACCCTTCAGCAATTCCAATGGCTCTTAAAGCGACATTTGGTCAACCTAATTCTGTACCACTTCACTTCTGCTTAACAATTCCTCTGTCAGCGGTAATATCCTGGTCGTCTGCCGTTTCAATGGCAGAGCAACTATCTTTTAATTCCCTTTTGGTTTCTGGCACTTTTGTTTTTGACGACTTACTTGTGTGTCTCCGCCCAACGGTGTCGACCGTGGATCCTTAACCTATTATGGTTGGACTTTATTGTGTAAACAAGCTTATGCGATGGATAAGCTTGGTGCGGTTTTATTGATACCTTTTTTGCACTTCATTGCCTTCCGTCTTCTTCCTGTCCTTCACTGAATGTCACTAATGATTGCTTTGACTCACATTTGGGAAATTTATTGATAGAATTCATTGACGCACGGTCACAAATGGTTTCTCCAAAACTTTTCGTAGAATTCGTCGCAGCCGTGTTTTGCTTTCTTTTCCCTCTTCCTCTGTAGTGCCTCCCCTCCTGTCTCTTTTTGGCGTCAGCCGGCTCCATTGGCAGCTCGCAATTCTTGGTATCGCCTACTATACCGAAAGTTACCATGTGTTGCTCTTGTTCACAAGATTGTACCTGATTTTTGTTCCTCTTTCTGTCACCTCTGTAACCAACCAACAATCGCTGAAGACCCAAAACATTTCTTTGTCTCCTGTCCTGACAAATTTCAAGTGTGGACACAGATTTGGGCTCTTTATTTTGGTTGCGAAATTAGTTTGCAAATAATTCTACAAGCCCTTTACAATCTACGTTTTCCCTATCAGCGTTTGGCATTGATTAACAATGGTAGTTTTATTGGCTGTACACTCCTAGGTATATGGAAAGCTCACTGGCGGTTTATTTATGATGGAGTGTTGTTTGTTCCCGAAATTGTTTTTCATTTCATTATTTTATCCATTGGTCCATTCCGGACTAATACAAACACGTCTTCTCTGTAATTTTTTTTTTTTCTCTAGTGGATTATCTCTGATCCATGTATACTAATCAATCTACTGATCGTCGAGATTTCACCCTTATCATATGTGACTGTCCTTTATTAAAATATTATTCATACAACTAGCCTATCAGCCCTTACAAAAAAAAAAAGATATAACGCTCGATGTCTTTTGAAATAAGGGTTGGAGCATTATCTATAGCAATGTAATATTCTTTAAACTCCTCATGGTTATCCAAGACGTCCAAGGTACTTTTGACAAAGTTAATATAATGACCGATTGCTGTTTTCTCGGCTCCGTTAATAACCAAGTCATTACTACCTAGTCTTCTCTTCTTAGATGGTATCGTGGGTCGGCACAGTTGAATATTTACAATCCCAAACGGCAAAATTGCACCCAAAATTGTTGTGGTCCTTGCTTTAGTCCCTTTTTTTTTTTTTTTTTTTTTTTTTTTTTACCACGCCATAGATCGTTTAAGAGTTATATGGAAAGCTACATCATCTGCGAAAACACAATTGTTCATGTAGTTCATATCAGTCTCCTTTACCTACTTTAAAATCCATTTATATTTTTGCTCAACATTATCGGGGCTGTTCCTCTGAATAGAATACATGTGAGTTTTTTTAAGAGTTACATTCACTTGTCATAAAATTATAAATGGCCGTTTTTCCTATTCTTAAACCAGGAAACTCACTAGTCAGGCTATCCACGGCTTGGTCAACTACAGCAGCTGGGGTGTTGTCATAAAATCTGATAAGGTGTTTCTTATGCATTTCATCCAAAATCGAAGAACGACACACATCTTTTTTTCATTGTTTAGCTCTAGGATATCTTTTGGATTTTCCTGGCCCTTTTTAATCCAGTTGTAAGCCGTGCGCCTATTGACCCCGAGCTGCTTGCCCTGGAGCCATGACCTTTTCGTAAACGAAGAAAAATGGTTGTTCTTTAACAGCATCATGTTTCCGATATGAACAAACTTCATTTTCATTTTTTTTTATTAGGCTTCTCATGTAAGCTTCATTTTTCACTGTGAGGTTTTTCTTTTGTTTTTTTCAGGTGGTTTAAAGTCCAAATGCTCACCACAATTGATAATGTAATTGATGGGATATGCTTCAATATCAATATCCATCTCAAAATGCTCATTTCTACTTTCATCCACAACTTCACCTTTCCCATTTTCGTAGATAAAATGTGTGTTCATTTTCGCTTTTAATGTATACAAGTTAAAAGTGAGAAATCTATTTGCAAAGAGAGTACCATCTAATTTAAGCATTTGGTGAAAACAAAACTCGGGGACTGTGAAATCTAAGAATAACTCTGTGTAATTTTGTTTTCTGAAGTATAAACATCTCAAAACCAGCAACAATGGGATTCCGAACATATTCTACCTGGGAAACCCAGCAATTAAAAAACTCTTTAAACAATTACGTTGTTCCCTTTCCGACAAAAAACTTTTTTCCTATGTTTGCCTCATAGCTCCCCCCCCCCTTTTGCGATCCTAATCATTCAGAAAACTTTGAAGGTGTCTGCAGAGTTGGTCAACATTTGACAGAGAATGTTACAAACTCTCAAGCATTAGATTTACTGCTATCCTTTTTGTAAGCACTTGACATACTTTTAAAAATATTAATTTTTCCATGTAATAATTCCATCTTAACAATCAACCAACGTCTTTTATTCAAGTAACCACTTTGAAAGATCTTGATTCACACCATCTCAAAAATTGTATGAATCGGATTTGTTTCTGCGTAATCTGAATATCCAGTTTTGAAACAATCTTTCTTCCTTCAATCTATTGTCTTGCTTTAAACATTTTGATCTAATCAATACCTTTAATGAATTTAGTCGAAACAGAATAATAAACATCGAAATGGGCTGCAAGACACTTTGTTTTAATGCATCTTTTGTTTGCTAAAAGAAGGAATGGCTGTCCATGGTTTTTTTTTATCAAGAAAAAAAAGGAGGAGGAAATATAGATTAGCATCGATAATCTAAAGGCGATTGTAACTGAGATATTGGAAGTAGTTTTTTTATCCGTTTTTAAAGTGGGGAAGGGTACACTGAATGACATTTACTTTTGAATGGGATATGATCTGTGTGACAGATTTGAAGCATTCATTACCCTTCAAAATAGACTTTCTATGCTGTAAAGAAGACTTTGTATTTATTTTGCCCCTTTTCTGAAAGATTTATTTGTTACACAACCCTATATCTGATCGGTGTATATTAAAAAAAGTCTGTGCAGATTCATTATTTAAATTGGAAAAATAATATATCCAGCATTTATTTATTAAGCCTAAATAGGATGTATTTTTATTGGAAAAGTAAAAGAAAGAGGGTAAATGAGAATTGGGATTATATTATGTAATAATAAAGGAGTGTATCTTTAAGTTTTGTTTTTGCTATTATAAGAATTTTTATTGTTCGGCTAAATAGTTTGTGTAATCAGCTCAAATGAGGTGGGACCCGTCTAGGTTATATATTTAGGAGGTCGAAAAAAGCGGGGAAAACTAAGCATATACTAGCACCGCACTCTATTTATTGGACCGGTAGAGAATATTCCGCCTTTGTTTTACGCTTGATCTTTTTCCTCTATTTTTTTTTTTTTTTTTTTTTTATTGTTATTATGATTCAAGTTGTATACTGGAAAGAATACATGTGTGCCTTGTAGAAAAAAAATCGGGTGACAAATACCCCAAACAATAAAAGAGTTGTACAGAAAATTATCTTATTTCGGACCCTCATTGTGCTTGGATCCCACATGGGAAAATGTACATGTGTGCCCCTAATATAGCAATTTGATCAGCGCGTGAAAAGGCTGGCTTCTGATGATTTATAAAACCAAATAAAGGAGATCTCTTTTAACTCTTTAACAAAAGCTCAAAGATCCTTTTGAACTGGATCGAAATGAAAATAGAATGTTTGCTGACATTCATAAAAAGCCACATCACATAAGATTCGTGTTAAAGGTGTCTATGTTTATTATAATTTTAACTGAAACATTTCAAATTTTTTGTAAAGTCAATTTTATATTTCGCGTTCCTAACACTTTATCCTTTTCTTTCAAGTTCTCTTGTAAATCCTTGTAAACATGAAAAAAAGCAAACTTTTTTTTTCTGGCACAAAAGAACAAAGAAGAAAAAACAAGAAGGTTGTATCGGCCAATCACGGAATCATCGGAACACCAATGTTTTCGTTTCAATCAAGTGTCAATAGTTACTTTGTGAAATTAAGTACCTAAAAAGTTTACAGAAATACCTCGATTTTAGAGTTAATTTATTTCTAAATGGATGAACTATTCATCTATGAACAAAAAGTAAACAAAATCATACAACGATTTTCATATTCATCTCTCTACAAACTATCCGTTACACATTCAGTCATCAAAGAACTAAAAAACTTTTTTTTTTTGGGCTCGTCTCTGATTTCATCTCCACTTTAACCTTCCTTAAAAAAGAGGGGGAATTTATAACCCCGACATTTTTTGATAATTAATAAAAGTATGGAGCGGGAAAGCGTGAAAATTTTTTTTTATTCTTCTTTTCCTGAAGGGATTTTTTTTATTAACAAAAGAAAGCAACCATTGTTTTTCTTTTATTGTTACTACTTTTTATTTTATTTTAAAAACAAAAAAAATTCTTTCGTCTTATATTTTTATGATACAATTATACTTTGCAAACGAGATAATTGACATTCATTGATATCAGTATCTCGTCTTCTTTATAATCTAATTAGTTTCTTATATACATCCCCCCTCTTTTATTATTATTTATTATTATCATGACCACCTTATCACCCACTACTCTGTTACTTGGAGAGATCATTCAATCCCCATCAAAGGCTGAATCTATTTTGGAATCCTTGACGGCTGAACAAATCATGATGATTGAAACCACTATTCATCGCGTCAAACGACGAAAAATGGATAAATCACAAGAAGATAAGAATCCAAGTCACGCTTCTGCGATTGCAAGTGCTTTGGCTGCAGCCATGGTCTCCGCTGCTTTACAATCCAAGGCGAGTCATCCTGCTCCTGCAACCAGTGGAGCACCATCGACATCGAACGAAAAAAGCACAGTAAATGTGGCTACGACAACCAATGCTACTGCCATGACAACTACCACGGCGAGCGCAGCACCAGCAACCAATAACGATCCTGTTGCTGAAGTTAAAGATGGCGTTGAATGGGTTTCATTTGTTTATTCTCATAATCGTACATTGAAACGCTATTCGATCAGAACAGACATTCAAAATGTGGTATTGGAGGCTGTGGACGATAAATTCAAGGCCGAAAACTGTGTACGTATTGATGATATAATGGGAATGATCAAATTCTTATTTATATTTCTAGGTCTATCCACGGGCTAACCTCCCAAAAGAAATCTATAAAGGCAATCGTTGGGCTTACGAGACAGAATGCAACGATTTGGGATGGAAATTGGCATGGTTAAATAAGGAAGAAATCGCAGGCAAGCGTGGTTTGATCCAACGAGCGGTTGATTCTTATCGTAATCGGTATCCCAGTATGCGATCAAGACGTGTGGCACGTCAAGAAAAGCTCATGAATGGCACACTTCGTAAGCGAAAGAACCGAGAAGAAGAAGAAGAAAATGCGGTGACTACGCCTGTCATGTCTGTCATTCGTCCACCACAAACCTTGGAAGCAGCCATCGTCAAGCCTTCCCATCAGCCCAAGACGATCGCCATCGATGATTTGGTGAACAATACTCGTTATAGAATCAAGATCAATATTGAAACGATCTCATTGGATGAAATCTCGATGGAATTCCGCAGACAAAACTGTCCTTTTCCTCGCGCGATCCATGCAGATCCTAATTTATATATCGGTGGACATCAAAGATGGACCTTAGACAATATGTTGAATGAGTTAAGCTGGAAATTGGTAAGTGTGTTTGTGTCTTGGTTGAATGTGTCTAAACTCATCTTGTTTCATTAGGCTTATCTAAACCCTAGAATTTTAGCTGGAAAGAAAAATTTACTTCAGCGAGCTTTGGATGTTTATCGAACAAAATTTATGCCTTCACTTCAACCACGCAGACAATCATGTCGTGCACCACCCTCCTTTGACAAGGTTGAAAAGAAGAAGAATATGACAAGTAACAAAAAGAGTAAAAAGAACAGCAGTAGTCCACCTGTTGCACTTGAATTTAGTGATTGTTTCTCGCTGGACGATGAAGCAGCAAGTAAAGGTAAAATGAGTTTGACGAATTTACCTGGACAAACGGATCAAGATCCAATGATCTCACCTTCCTATGACGACGCAATCTATATCGAACCTCGTTTCTCTCCATTTGATGAATCTTGTAATACAAGCAGCAGCAGCAGTAGCAGTGTTGCTTGTACGCCTAGTCCACCTGTGACAGCAGATATCTTTGGCTTTGCAGATGTTTATGACACCTTCATGTTACCACCTGTGAATGATACGTTTTTATTGCTTGACAATGATACAAATATGGGCATCAAATGTTATGATTCATTTATGTCACCCACTTCAAGTCCAGAATTAGACAAAGAGGATTTCACTTCCTCTCACCTATTAGATCCTCTCTTTTAAGAAACACCTCTTATGTAAATACTTACAAAAAAAAAACACATTTCTTTCTCCTCATTATTTATCATCACACTTACGAATCCCTTTTGACACTTTAAAAAAAATCCCATTTACATGCCTCTTACTGTTTTGTAATATTTTCATCTTCTTTGTATAATCTTAAAAAAATAAAAATAGTCATAAAAAAATGATATTGATCGATGTACAACGAAAGCTTGCTGATGAACAAAAGTAAACAATTGATACACAATTATAAATCGTATTGAACACAATCTATCAAGACAAATCTACAAATAAAGGGGTTTATTATAAATATATATAAAAAGAAGTCGACCAGCATGCTTTAATAGGCATCCCAACCCTAAAACAATATAAATTTTAGCAATGTATTCGATATTTTCCAATGGCACAACTTACAACGTTATCAAGCTTATCCACCTTGTGCATCACTTCATTTTCCATCTTCTTTAAATACGCATCCATCTTTGATTGGATTGAGGGAATGGACGCACCTAAAATACGGATGGCAAGTAAGGCTGCGTTGGTACTGTTGTTGATAGCCACTGTCGCGACAGGGATACCACGCTACAGATAAGGTGTTAGTTTAAAAAGATCACATCACAACAAGTTGACTTACAGGCATTTGTACAATACTATAGAGTGAGTCAACGCCATCAAGGGAGCTACCCTTGACCGGCACACCAATGACAGGCAAAGAAGTCATGGCAGCAACCATACCAGGTAAATGAGCAGCACCACCAGCACCAGCAATGATAGCCATCAAACCACGCTCGGCAGCAGATTTAGCGTATTCAACCATACGCAGGGGTGTACGGTGAGCAGAGACGATAGAAAGCTCAAAGGGAATACCAAAGTCCTTGAGGATTTGAGCACCGACCTTCATGACAGGCAGATCAGAGTCAGAGCCCATGATCATGCCCACCAAGGGTCTCAAGGTCAGTGAACGCTCAACGTCTGGCTCGATCGCTTGGAGGATAGGCTTGAGGTTGGCTTGGACTTGCATCATGGATTCACCCACAAGGGTGATGTGACCCATTTTGCGACCTGCTCTGCATTCCTTTTTACCATACAAGTGGATCGTAGCACCCTCAGCCAGCAAAGCAGCGTGACATGGCCTGTAGCAATCCTCCATATCCGAGTTGGATCCCAGGATGTTGACCATGATGGACGCAGGCACTTTCATCGCCGTCGATCCCAAGGGCATATCGAGGATGGCGCGCATGTGGTTTTCAAATTGGGATGTTTCACAAGCCTCGATGGTGTAGTGACCCGAGTTGTGGGGACGAGGCGCGATCTCGTTCAAGAGGATATCACCGGTTTCTAACAAGAACATTTCAACACCAAAGATGCCTGCACCAGGGAAAGACTTGATGGCATCCTCAGCAATCAATTGAGCCTTTTTGGCGACGTCTCCACTGATTTGAGCAGGCGCGATGACAAGATGACAGATGCTGTTCTTGTGAATCGTCTCCACCACAGGGTACGAACGCACTTCACCATTTGCACGACGCACGACCATGACAGCCAATTCCTTTACGAACGGGGCCCATTTTTCAGCGTAAAGAGGGGTTTTGGATAAGGCGCTGACAGCCGCCTCAATGTCGGATTCACCCCGGACGACATAGTTACCCTTTCCATCATAGGCCATGGTCTTTGACTTGAGCATCAGTGGATAACCAAACTTTTTACCTGCTTCCTTGACGGCCAGAGCATCGGCTGTCTCGACGTATTCAGCCACGGGAATGCCGTGTGATTCAAGATGCTTCTTTTGGTTGTACTTGTCTTGGATCGTCTTGACTGTGAAAGCAGATGGACACACATGCACTTTGCCTTCGCTTTCGATCTCAGCCAGCACATCAGCATCCACATGTTCAATCTCGACCGTAAGGACATCCACCTGTGAGGCAAGCTCCCTGATCTTTTGAGCATCGTTGAACGCACCGTGAATGTGAGGTTGAGTGGATTCGATTTGTTTGGCAGGTGCATCTGTTGGCGAGTCAAGGATAGTGACTTGAAGGTTTAATCGAGAGGCTGCTTCAACCATCATACGACCCAACTGGCCACCTATGTTGCATCCTTTAATATCTTTTTCACTGTCAAATTCCTATTGATTTTTACCACCAAGAATTCCCACTTTTTGTCTATTCATATTTTGATATCTAATAAAAAAAAAAAAAAAAAAAAAGATGGATAAAGTTTTGATGGGCTTTTTTTTGGGCTCATAAAGTGACTGTTATAAAGATGTGAGTCTTCGCGGAGATTAAATATCTATCATGCATTGCAAGTATTCCTACTTGACAAGTCTGTGTTTTCTTGTGAAAAAAAGAAAGAGAAAAGAATCGATCCACCCAAAGTATGCTTGTATTGATCAATAATGTATATATCATTGATTTATCCAATACAATATACAATAAAATAGACTAAAGAATACAAAAAGGTTTAGATCTAAACAAATACTAAAGTGATGTAGTTTGAAGAGTCAGTAAATACCATATTGCTATTTTCAAACACTTTAATACATTCTATGGGAGTTTTGTGAGTAATGGTATTTATTGTTCAAGTTGAAGAGAGCTCTTTACACTAAATAATTCATAAACATTTATTGACCAATCAAATCAATAGAACAGGTTCATTGTCTTCAATTATTTACCGCTGTCAACACAAGAACATTGTATTAGATTGTATTGTCTTACTTTAGCCTTTTCCTCAAAGTGTCAAAATGATGTCTAATACAGTATTCGTCCAGTATATACACTTGTTCAAGCATCACTTTCTAATATACTAATTGAAACAAATCGACATCAAGCACACACGATTTTAGTTGATATGAATTCTAATCTATTTTCCAATGTGTCAATCATAATGAAAGATAATCTTAGCCTAAATAATATCCAATATAGCAAACAATCTTATGGATTCCACCCTTCTCTGCTGATGGTAATGATTGCATACAACTTGTTGCTGGATGATGGATAGCTTTGAAGGTTTGATTGTTAGAATAAGATGATGTGGGAAAGAACCCTTTCTTTTTAACAAAATAACTTGAAGACGAAATACAAAACATAGATTAGGACCACATATCCTTACGATTTAATAAAATGCTTTAATGAGTTAATAACAATGATATCCTTTTAAAAATTTTTTAATGTTACAAGTTAATCTTGACTTAATGATCTTTAAGATGCTATGATCTCAACCTCAGACTTCCATCATTCTAAGAGGACCCTAATTTTGTAAGAAACATGCCTACTTTATTCAAAAGGACAGATAATTCACCAAGATGATGAGACCTTTCAATGTCCTTTTTCTTGATGAAGAATGGTTTCAGAAAGAGAGTCAAGCGATCATAAACTTTGCTGTATGACAGTCTGGATTTTGCTTATGAACCAATTTAAAAAAAAAAAAAAGTAAATCGGGGAGCGATTTCCGTTTGAATGCAGCAGTTGATAGGTCTGAAAAAGAAGAGTTGATTAGGAGGAGGAGATTGTGAACCACTGGATTAGGTTTGATTTATAAAGAATATTGAATTGACTCTCTTTTTCATTGTTGATAAAACCACAAGCACCTTTGTCCGTTATTGTAAGCTCACGAAAAAAAAAAAAAAAAAAAAAGGTCAAAGATGAGCATTTGTTTATCAAAGCTCCCAAGAGGGCTGATGGTTTACATGAGATCATGTTTTGCTATAGGCAATGTATGACCGAATAACTCAGCATTAATTAAAAGTAATAAAAAAAAAAGGCATAAATCTAAATGAAGCATGTGAAATTTTTAACAAGTCAGAAAGGTAATTAAGCATTGATTTTATAAGAAAGACATGAAAGGAGCAAGTAATAAGAACGTGTTTACAGTTAAAATGATTTAGAAAGAGCTTTGGGACAATCAGGGAAAGACAGAATGTGTATGAACCCAATGGCCTCTTCACACATTTTTTTCTAAAATTAGAAGAAGAGCAGCTTGAATGATAGGAGAGGAATTGAGTTGTAAACAAGTCGAAATGAATTGTTTGGTGACAGCAATGAATGTCATTCTCGTTCTTTTTATAAAGTAAGATGAGCATCTTTTTTACAGGGAATCGACATCAGACTTTCACACACACACACAAAAAAAAAAGACCCATGCTATACTAATTATGGATGAAAAGAGAAGGAGGAGGAGGGGGGGGGAGGAGGAAGGGAAGGGAAGGAAGAGGAGGGATGATTTATTTTAGTGAATATTTGGACTTTTCACCGATAGGACCCAACGTGTTGTGTTGATGATGAGAATGAGTTGTGGATATAAAAGGATGATTTTCTAGTAATTCAATTCTAGATTGCTTTGGGGATGAAGGTTGTTGATGCTGGTTTTTTTCGAGTAAGTTGGGTATCAGTGGGGATGAAGGAGGAGTAAAATTAATTTTGTATTGGCATAAAGGATCCATCGTAAACTTGGGTAAAATATCCAAATCTAAGCCAGTTGAAAATGGTGAATACCAACCTTTCCTTCTTATGTTGCTCGTCTCATCTTCACTTTGGTGGGGAGTTGTATCGGGCGAGATGATGAGATGATGACTGTTATCTTTATTGATCGTCAATTTCTTTTCTGGTGTTACAAAATATTGATTTTTCTTCTTTTGGACATTTATCCACTGGTCTTCTTCTTCTTCTTCAGCTATTCTTTTGACTTGTTCTGGTATTTTATTGTCTTGTTCTTTAGATTCTTTTTTCATATTGTTTCCTTGTTTGTTGACTTGTAATTCATCTTTCTTTTTCGTCTTTACCGGTTGTTGTTTAGTCTTCTTTATTTTCCGTTTCTTGGTCTGTTTCTTTCGAATCTTATTTTCTTCAGTTTCAAATGGGTCAGGCATTGATTCCGGTGGTGATATTAAATCCGAAGCAACCGTTGAACTCAAGTTAATCTATAAACGAGTTAATCCTAAAGAGAATCCTTAAGAAGCAGCTTATATTTACCTTGATTGCAGTACAATAAATAATCAATAGAGTCAATAACCAAGTGATAATAGATGAAAGACTTGAATGAGAAACGTTCAATTCCGGTAGAGCAGGTTGACACCAACTTAGGATATATGAATAAATGGGTACAAACATAATTGAAACAAGCGCAATTAAACAAATAAGAACAGGTGACAATACTACAAGGGATGTTATTTGTAATCCCCGAATAGTTCGCATTGTTTATATTTGATATCAAAAGAATAAGAAAAAGGAAAAAAAAAAAAAAAAAAAAAAAAGGGAAAAAAGTTTTGCAGAAATTATTTAAAAAAAATTGTTTTATTTCAATTTCATTTGCCGACAGCAAGAATTAAAAAAAAAAAAAAAAAAAAAAAAAAGTGACACAGCTTAGGGAAGCAAAAGAAAGTGAATGGGTTATGAATCAAAATCAAGTAAATCAGCCAACTCTTGATCAGTTGCCAATGAAGCAATTGGACTAATTGTTCCACCACCACCACGTTGTAACCAAGAATTGATTTGATCTTCAGTTGCTTCATTACTTGTTGTATCAGGAGCAGTATTTAAAGCAGATTGTAATAACAAATTCATATCAAACATAGAATTATAGAAAGGGGTATATAATAAAGAAGAGTAAATGTTGGCAATATCAGTCAATGTATTAGCCATAGTAATAGTTGAAGAAGTCTCATTTTTTTGTGATCCAGAAGAACCAGACGGATGAGTCATTAAAGGTAAAGAGGATGATGTACTACTGACACTGCTACAGTCGTCTGTACCATATTCTTCATAGTCATCTGGTTCTGATAATGAAGGAGTAGAAGGACAAGATTTGTTAAGGCATTCATAAATTTGAACATCTTGCGTCACATTTGATTTTCTTAAACTGTCCATCATCCTGAACTTTGCTTTTGTCAAATTATGTCTCAAGTTACGACTAAGAGAGATAATCTCGTCTTCTTTGGGAAGTTTGACTTGTCTACTGAGTGCCTTTAGTTCCTCAACCGTCATTTTCTCATAGGTTGGTGGTCCACCCAAAATGATCTTTTTAGGCCTATTTTTTTTCTTGATTTTCATGAGTTGTGTCTTTTTTATTGATTTATTTAGATTGCTTGTTGAATATTAGAAAAAGATAACAAATCAAGTTTACTTATTTTACCTGCAAATAGAAGATGATGATTTGATATATGATTGTTTGTAATTACAAGTGGATTGCATTTGATATATAAAGAAAAGAGAAGAGGATGGAAAAAAATGTTGTTAAAAAACTTTTCTTTCTGAGAAAAAAAAAAAAAAAAAATGGGACTTGTTGAAAAGACAGGGAAATTTTAAAGAAACGCAATTAAAAGGAGAAGGGAAACCTTTTTTTGTTTTTATTTGTTCTGTGCATTAAAGTAGTACACCAACACCCAATTAGGATAAATAACAATTTTAACAAAAAAAAAAAAAAAAAAACTTTAATCTTCTTTTATAAACACATTTGTTCTTCTTTTGTATTCTTTTTCTCCATCTTTCTTTTCAATTCCTTGTCGTACTGTCGGTTTTGAACTTCTTTGACAACAAGACGTGAAAAAAATTTCATTGACTTGTTTAGAAGCGGAGACGTTAAAAAGAGAGAACGACTGCTTTCGTTTAAAGGAACGCATTTTGTGTCCCTGTAATTATTTTTTATCTCCGAAAAAATGCGCTTTTGACCGTTGCTATGGTAACTCGATGTGGCACATTTTATTTTTTTTAATATATTTTTATATTTTGCATTTCAAGGGTTGCACCATATTTTATTTAAATACAACTGATATCTTGTGAAAAAGCACAAGTTGAATTAAATAAAGATTGACAGGTAAAATGACTTGGATGATAAATAGAGTGAATTGTCACTTTTTATTTTCTCATTCAAGTCAATAGAAAATGAAATAAAAAGCAGTAAATACAAGTCAATCGTGCTTTACTATTTGATGGAAATAACAAAGATCCCTTGCATATTACAATATCAGATAAGATAGATGATGGAAATGAACAGAGAGAGAGAGAGAGAGAGCTCCCTGGGTATGTAAAGAAGCTAAAGAGATATCCTTTATTCTACATTTCTTACATGTTTTCTAAATTCAATTTTTGATCGACATGCAAGACTTGTTTCTTACAACTTTTCATGTCACAATGAATAACATGTTTAATGAATCTATCTTTTATTACCTTTTGTTTTCTTGCATGTGCCAACTGGGTTAAACTGAAAAAGAAGGAAGAGGGAGGGGGGTAGAGAGTGATCGGAGCCATGCTTCAGGTTTCCATTTGGTTGAGCTGAATTTTTAAATTATCCAATGAAATACACAGATTTGACATTCAAGCAACCAAGAAGCCACTTCATTGACTGTGTGTGACTGTTGCGCACGCCCTTTCCATCTCCGTGTTACCATCATCCACCGCTTATTGTTGAACAACTTGCCCACGTTGCATGAAAAACGCCATTGATTTGATTATGAAGTCTCTTATCCAACTTTTATTATTATTATTTGGCAACGCATTTTTTTTATTTCACTTTTTTCTTCATATTTCCACTACTCCCCTTTTTTTTATTTCTACTTCTTTTTCTATCGTTCATAAAGAAAGAAAGAGAGAGAGCAATGGATTTATCTAATTTTCAGCTTGTGGATACCATGAGTGACATGGACATGCTGAGAACTTTATCTAATAATAACCAACAATACAATCAAAGACAACAGTCAATTATTACTCACAATAGTAATAACTATGACCAATTTCAACAAGATATTAATCTCTTATTCCAATCCAATACATCTTCTCCTCATGTAGATTCATCATTCCTTGATTATCAAAAGAACCATTTGACAAACCAATCCCCTCATTACAGGACAACTTCACAACCAGACTGTTATCCACAAGAGGTATCAATTAGTATGTGCCTTTTCCCACTAAAACTTTAAGACATATCTATGAATCATAGGATATCCTGACTCCCCTCATTTCTCCAGCCATGACCCCTTCTTTTGATTACCAAATGCAGCAGAATCATAACAGCAAGAATCAATCCATGAATTTTAGTAATGACTTGGATTTCTCTCCTTTATCTTCTCCTGCTATACTTCCTCAAGCAGATCGTCCACAACAACAGGATCGTTTTATGTCTGTCAATCAAATACGTGATCAATATGAACAATTGGAGCAAGAAAAGCTCCTCATCACCCAAAAACTATCTGAACTTCAAAAAACTCAACAGCAGCAATCACACCCATCGAGTGTTGTCTCTTCTGATTCCTCTTCTTTACCAAGTAGCAGTAAGAAATAGATCAATGCTTTTCATCCATTTATGAACACACTCTTTTTATAGGTCATCAGCCATGTCAGAATATACAAATACACTCCACCAGCAGTCCTGATTCAGTAGGCATCTCATCTCTCTATATGGAGCCTGCCACACCTGCTTCTCTCATGAAGCTTTCCTCTCGTCATTCAAATTCTACAAAACATCCCTCGTCTAAACCACCCAAGCCTTCCTATAGTAGCCCTTCAACCCTCACATCACTCAGAAAGCAAAGAGGGTCCATCAAGAAAGAAACGATATCGATTAAAAAGAAGCAACGTCGAGAATCAACCGACCCTAAAGCGATCGCATCTCCTCGTGCTCTAAAGCCTCTCTTGATCAGTCCCACCTTACGCCCAGGCACCCAGACGCTTCCTTTTCATCAGGCTCAAGTGGCTACGGTGGAAGACGCCGAGAGAATCTTGGCCACTCGATCCAATTACCAAAACCTGATGGAAGGCAAAGGAGCAGCGCTCGGTATCGCGTTTACCTCTCAAGTCAAGAGTGGGCTGGAGGTCCGAAGGACGGCCCATAAGGCTGCGGAACAAAAGCGACGGGATTCACTCAAGGAGTGGTTTGATAAACTACGCCGTGAGGTGGAAGATGGTTATGTCAAACGTCAAAAGTCACTGATGTCACAAGTGATTCAAGCACAAGAACTCGAGGGCGATAAATCCACCGAGGATGATGAAGGAAGCTGCTCGGATACGATGAAACCTCTTTCAAAGGTCTTGCTGCTTCAGTATGCTTATGAGTATATCGCTTCTTTAAAAGATAAATTGTCAGAAAAGGATGAAATCATACAAAAGCTGACGGGTGGCTGCCCTCGACAAGAGGAGGAGGATGAAGAAAGTGATCAGATGCAATTAGACTCTCCTCATGCTGAGAAGAACTCGTAATGCAACTCTGATATCTACATGTATATCCATACTTTTCATACAGACCCATATACAACTATGCTTCTATGTTTTTTTTTTATACTTGCTAACTCTATCCTTTTCTTTTTATTGTAATCATGTACTTACTTTTTATGTTTTATGCCAATTTTTCTGTATTTCTTTCCTTTCTCCCTTACTTCTTTTTAAATTTGATTTATTTATGTAGAATACACAATATAACTTTATTATATACTCTTCGTGAAACCTTTCTTGTATATCCATGCACTCAATTTACTATTTGGTACACTTGAGTTGCAGTGAGATACTTGCTAAAATCAGTAATTGAGAAGCAAAAAAAGAAAAAAAAAAGTCTCGCTGGACCGTCCTTTTTATAGGCAGCAAAAGTCCAAAGGGGGGGCGTAGGCCAAATTTACCCTGTGTGACTCTTGTTGTGCGCACAAAAAGTTTTACACTTTATTTTTTTCTCTCTCTCTCTTTTTTTTTTTTTTTTACAACAGCACCCATTTGTTGAGAGAAAACACACAACTAAAAGAATACAAGAAGAGGATGCAGGCATCCATAGTTAACGAAATATCGGTAGACAGTCAACCGTCTAATCAACCGATGAACCACTGCCCTGCACCCGATGAGTCTAATAACTCTTTTATTCCATATTGTCTCGACAAACAACAAGAAGATAATCTTTCGATAGATATCATTCAACTCTATCAGGTTAGTAACACATGAAATCATTTGAATTAGCTCAAGACTGACCCCTTATTAGAAATTATTACCAAGTAAAGAAAGTTACGAGAAAAGAACAAAATTTGTGAAAAAGATGGAAAAGCTATTAAATAGCGAGTGGCCAGATCACGATATAAAGCCAAATGTGTTTGGGTATGATTCCTTGGCACCACACACACACTTTTTGATAAATTAATATATTTATAGGTCTTCTGTAAATAATTTAGGTACAACATCCTCTGATATAGATTTATGTATAACTACACCATGGAACGGATTACGGAACGTTAAAGTGCTAGCAAAGTTATTTCGTAGATGTAAGAAAGAGAGAGTGTGTGAGAGGACCAGCAAAAAGGTTGATATTCATACATTATTTAGGTGGGATGCAGCATATTGTGTGTGTGCCACGTGCAAAAGTTCCAATTGTTCGCTTATTTGATCCAGAAATGTAAGCCTAAAAAAAAAAGGGGACGAGTGACTTGACGGTTTATGATTATAGGCAATTATCGTGCGACATCAACGTGAATAATACAGTAGCACTAGAAAATACAAAGATGATTAAAGTTTACGTTTCTCTTGATCCTCGCGTGAGGCCGCTGATTATGATCGTGAAACATTGGACTAAACAAAGATTGCTGAATGATGCAGGTAGATAATAATAAAAAAGAGCTGAACCGATTCATGTTTGCTATGTATTAAAGAAATTACGTGCTATAGCCAATGGCGGAACGCTCTCGTCTTATACGTGGACATGTATGATTATCAATTTCTTACAACAACGTGAACCACCTATTTTACCAGTACTCCACGAAGCAGACAATGAAGCGGTAGATGAATACTATTTTTGTGACGATGTCAAAAAGTGGGAAGGATTTGGTTTAAAAAATAAGGAAAGCCTTGGTGGACTGTTGTATGCATTCTTTCGCCGATTTTCATTAGAGTTTGATTATGACAATCAAGTTGTCTCTGTTCGACAAGGAAAATATTTAACAAAGAAAGAGAAAGGCTGGGACACGGGGAGAAACAAGGCGAGCTTGTGTGTTGAGGAACCGTTCAATCCTTCGAGAAATTTGGGTAATTCGGCAGACGTTAGCTCTGTTTTAGGCTTGAGATGCGAGTTTCAACGATGTCTGGATTTATTATTGGACCAAGCAGATCTGGAAACAATATTTTCAATTTACAAGCCATATACTGATTATAGCGCAGACATACCCGTGAACAATTTCTTTTCACTGACACTACCTACCTCAATAAACAGTAAAACTGAGGACACAGCACATCCTTATGACCGTAGAAAAAGTATGGTAGATGGCATCTATCAGTATTATTCCCCACAGGAACATCCCATCCCCCACAGCCCTCCAATAGCTCACCCTTCATTCACATTCCATCCTCGTTTCAGTTCCTCACAAGTCTTGGATACCATTATTCAAGGTCGAAATACAAGACATGGAAGTCATCCGCTATCACCTGTTCCTTCTACTTTACTGTCCATGCTAAACATCAGTACGAGCCAACATCGATCGATCGATAGTCTATTTGCTAGATATCAAAAGAAACCAAAACAGCAAGAAGAAAATGATGAACATCCAAAGCCGAGGAAAAAGGGCAACTACTTTAGACGGAAACCATTTGAACAGCAAGACAGGAAATCCCGTCGACGGTCAAGCGGTACTGAGTGGCCCTCTATTTCAAATCATATACAAAACGGGATGCAGCCTTTGGACGAAGTCATGATCCCCTCAAGTCCAAGACGATGGTCTACTGTGAAAAGGCATGAGGAAGAAGAAAAGAAGAAGACGCTGGCTGAAATCATCAAAGTAGCCCAACCTTCTTTCTCTCTCTCTTCTCAGCATGCATCCAAAAAGCAGACCGTCTCAAAACCCTCTACTTCTACTACTACAAATACCAGTAGCAATAATAGTAAAAGCAGGCAAAAGAAATCGTCAAAAAACAACAGCAAAAACAGTAACAGTAATCACAACAACAGTAACCATAGACAACAAAAAAACAAAAGCAACCATAAACTTCGTGCTTAAAGAAGTATCTTAGAATGTACATAAAAACCGAAAATGAAAATGATGCGCGAAAAAATCGAGAAATATAATGTTAAGAATGAAAGTAGTGTGTATAAAAGACATGTTGTTAAATTAGTGAAAGTAAAATGTAAAAGAGTATAATCAGTTTTCAATAAATATGATTTATTTCTCTATCAAAACTTTAAAACATGAATAGCAGACTAAAAACCTCTTTATATATTCCACCATCCCAATAAGCTTTGGCATAAAATCCTTGCCTCTACTTATACGCAACAGCAAGATGACGGCTGCAATACAAAAAAAAAAAAAAAAAAAAAGCGGTGTCTTGGAAGCAAGTGAGACTACTGAGCAGATTCTGGTGTAATAGTAGGATATAAATAGAGCTAAAAACAAATTGATCCACTAAATTCACATAAAGTGCTTCTACACATATACTTTATTGATAAACAAGATATAACTGATATGTAAAAAGAATCGAATTGGATAATAGGGTATGCATTTAAGCAACAGTTTTAAGTTGTATAGTGTCTATGCTTCACTGCTCTTTTCAGATTGGCAGTGACAAATCTTCTGTACGGCACAGTATGTAAAAGCCACATTCCTTTCCTTGAGAAGTGCAGCTCGGAGAAAGCCCAATGGATTATTTAAAACGATTCACCAAACGATGATAAATAACCAAAGTACAGCTATATTATGAAGCCCACTTATGCCCGCTTTTCTTACGATGCCTCCGAATTCGAGTACATGACTATTCTTGGCTGAAGTATTGGCAAGCACAACTATAGCTGAACGGGCGTGTTATTTCCCTTGATATTCAGCATTGGAGTAACTGCCATTCGATACTGAGGATTACCACTCCTTTCCATTTCCATACTGCAGCAATCCTCGTAATTTTGCCGTGACGTAGACCAAAATAGGAATAGGCCCTTTCTTTGTAAGCTATCAGCAAAGAGACTAAAAGCTTTGTTGCAAAAAAAGGTTAATTTAAAACGATGGCCACTATAAAGTAATTTACCGTTATAATCTATAAACGAAACAAAGAAAAAAGCGAATTCGTTCAACCCCCCTTGAAGTAATGTTTTGGTCCGACTTGGAAAAAAATAAAATCGCCACAATTGGAATATGAGATAGGGCTTCAGCCTTTACGACAATCGTCAAAAATATGACTGTGTATTCAACAGAAAGAGGATAGAAAATAAATGTTCTAAAAAAGTAAACTTCAACTATTTAATCATAACTTCAAGACGATTTAAAGCCTTTGTTTTTTTTGTCTTCCTTTGTCCACTAGCAAAAAACTTATCTTGTTTTCTCCCTGAACTCAATTTGCTTTGAAATATACAACTAAAAAACAAACCCAGCAAACCGCTTTTAGGTTCATAAATGTGTTTTGTACTCCTTTTTCTTTATTATCTTTAAAGCAGATGCCCGAGAATTTGTATGAACCAATATATGCAATTGTGATTATATTTATCATTTTGCTTTTCTCCATTACTGCCTGCATTGGTCTGAGGGTATTTCGCAAAAGTCGCTTTTTGGAACAAGAGGTAGAGCAAGAGCAGTCGACAAATGACATTCAGCTTGAAGGTGTAGGTGTTATTGAAACTGTGGACGACGAAACAATAAAAACAGTTACAAGTAAGAATTTCAAGTAATTTGAAACACAGTAAATTTATAAACTTTTCTACTTAGATTGGCAGTTAAAATATCCACCAAATACGAGTCAGTTTATTGACGTTAAAAATGACCCAATGATAATCGAAAAGGGAGTATTAGCTTGGCAATTTGTAGAAGCAGATTCAACGCAGGATTCGGAATACGAGAGTAATGCTGCTATCATGGATGATCCTTATACAATCGTTTTTTGTCAGGGTCAAGGAAGCATCATGACTAATTTACCAGTTCCGATACAAGAATTATCTTATTGGGAAGTGAAAGTGTTACAACTACATGAAGAGGATAGTGTTGCTATTGGATTTGCAACAAAACCTTATCCAAGGTGGAGATTGCCTGGTTGGCATAAACATTCAATTGCGTATCATTCAAATTCAGGAGCAGTTTTTATAAGTGATCCAACCTACGGAAGACCATATGGTCCACCTATAAAGGAAGGTGATGTGGTAGGCGTTGGTTATTTGTTTCAAAGTGGAACGGTCTTTTTCACTAAAAATGGACAGGTAAACTACTTTTTTAAGTGATTACCTATTACTGATACACTTTTTTTTTTTTACTCTTATTGTACAGAACTTGGGCAAGGCTTTAATAGGCTTCAAGTATCCTGTTTATCCTATAATAGGAGCTTCTGGCCCTTGCCATGTGCTTGTCAATTTTGGTTTACAGGAATTTTTATTTACTCCAGGTAAAAAAAACACATATACATATATGCAATATGCTTTATCAAATATGTATACTTATATATTACTAATAGCAAACCAGAGAGAAGCAGCATTTGCACCCAAACAAGGATTATTAATTCCACCTCCTGCATATGGAGGGCATACAGATGATACCATACTATTCGACAATAATAATGATAATAACGAAAGCCATTTAACTTACATACCTTCATCCTCAAGCACAAATATTCAACCACCACCTCCAAGTTATTCATCTTAGTTACACTCTTCTCCTCCGTCTCTTATCTTTATAGTTTAATAATAAAATCATACCTATATTACTAATACGCAAAAAGACAACATACTCTATACAACGATATTACTGTGAACCGACCAAGTTTTTCCAATGTCTGTTCTCTTATAGGCATTCATCAGAAGCCTTACGTACAATTTACTCTGAAATTATTGGTATACTTTTGAGGAAAAAATTCATGCAAATAAAATAAAAAAAAATAGTGCAAAAGTAATAAAAAATTTAGCAAAGAAGCAGGAAAAAATTTTGAGCAAAAGTAGAAGAAAAATTGGTGCAAAAGATAGAATAAGAATAATAGCAATAAAGAGTACATATAATAAAAGAAAAAAATTAGTAGGTAGAAAATAGATAATATATCAATATGAAACTTACCAATAGCCCGAAGCTTACATTTAATGATAAAAGGTGCAACAACTGAATGTTAATAAACAATACCAACTTGTTTAAGTCCAAGCTTACCAAAGTGTATATAGGGTAACACAGCGATAACTGTGTTGGAGATTACAGGGTTCTAGGTAAAACTCGCCTTTCTTCATTCTCTTCTGATCTTCTTCTTCTAATCAGCCCTCTTCTTTCAGCCCTAACACGTTGAAACCTCTCTGATATTTCACCATTCAAGCGAAAGTTACGAACAATATGGATCATATTTAGGCATGCTGCCAAATCCCGATTCCATAAACCTTCACGAAGCTCTTCAGCATCTGAAATATTTTGCATGGTCACTGCAATTTTGATTTGTACATCTAAGGAAAAAAAAAAAATAAAAGCAAATCAGCAAACAATTTTGATAGTCATTGATCAGAGTATTTAACTACCTAAGTAAACTGTGACAAATAATATAGAAGCAAGAGTCTCAGTAGTACTCTTGATGCCAGCTGAAGCACTTCATTCATGATGAAGGTTAGTATCGCTAATGAAATGGGAAAGATGTGAGATATCAATTATTATTTTATATCAAGCATGATTTACCTGTTTGGATCTCTATGTAATTAGCGCAGCCACTAGTCAATAATATGAAGGCATGATTGCAGTATTGATAAAAAATAAGAGAAAAAGGAAATAAACGGGGTTTTATATAACGTTGCGATTTTTCCAAGCTAATGACAACTAAATAAGTCGGAAGCAATAGAACTTTTTAGATAGAAACAAGATGTTCTTTATTAAAGTGTGTTTACTTTAAAAGGACTTAATCATAATTTCTTTGTCTTGAGATGCATAATAATCGGGACTTCTCAGAAGACTTAACATGTTGTATTTTCATTGGGTCATCTCCATATTTAGTTTATGTTCCTTTGTTCATAGTATTGATACTAAGAGTACTTTTGGGTCACAACATCACTTTGATTAATAGTGTCAGCAGTAAAACTATGAATAGAAAAACAAAAGTTAGGTATTGAAATGACTCAACAGAAACACATGTTAATAGATTGTTAAAATATAGAATACCTAAACAAACATTCAAGTCGTCAATCCCGATCCAAAATACAAATAGTAAAAAGTCACGATTATTCTGCATCAAAGCAAAGCAATGAAGATGTAACTTTTCAAACTAGAAATAATAAACATGTACAAAGATTAATTATCTTTCTTCTATTAAAAAGGTCCTATTACTTGTAACTTATCTTGGCTACCAATTCTCTTAAAGGATTACAATAACATGACTTATTCTTTGTTATGGAATATATTAAACAAAGCTAATGGCTAAACATAATTATGAATGTATCAATAAATGAATAGAAGGAAATAAACATGAGATGCTTTGTAGCATAGTAGAAAAAAAAAGGGGGGGTTGTGCTTTTGCATATGTACCCAAGACAAAGATCAAAACAATAGCTATTTATGGCGCTATCTCTCCTTATGATTTAATAAACATCAAAGAAGACCAAGGGAACCAGTCCCTTCGAAGAAGAGAAAGATAACAAGTGGTACTTAGGCAGTTGAAAACACCAAAGATGGAACTGTCACTGGACACTATTTCAATTCCATTGCCAGTATCCTTGATGTTTTGGATCAGCTTGAGCAGCTTAAGAGCAATTATATTGCTATGGACAATACTCCTATCACAAGAATATTGGTTGAAAATAAATTGAGCAATGCTGTTATTGTTATGTTTGTCTTCCGGCTAACTTCTTTGAGATCAACCCAATTGAACAGTTTTGGACAGTATGTAAAGTAAGCTTAAAAGAAAAGAGCTTTTGCAGGAAGAGACGTGATCGTCTAGAGATGAAGATGCACACAACATGGTCCTTTTAAGCGATATTCAAGGATTTTATAAATATTCAATTGCTAGATTCGAAGACTGTTTGAACCGTAAGCCAATGTAGTATCCTTTTTTTTTTCGTGCAATTCATGTACTAATAAATTTATGAATTTCAAAAAATAATCTAAATAAAAAAAAATTGGAGTTTGAATCAATTTTATCTTTAAACCACACGGATTTTTTTTCTGAAGGTGTTGCGTTTTTGCTAGATTCTTCTAACTGATTAAAATATGATTACTCCAAAAAGCCTTTAAAATAAACCTTTGTTAAGGTTAAGAATGTATACCTTGTATTAAAAAAAAAGGAAGCATAAAATATTGTTGAGCTGATAATACTCTTATAAAATACAAAAGGCACGAAGCGCATGTGCGTATTTCTATTAAGTAAAATGATTAATCTTTTCCAACTTTTTCATTTGGTTTTAATTGAATATAAAAAAATAACAGCAAATTCCGAAGAACTACTGAGCTTTTATGAGTTAAACATTCTCATAAAAGCAATGGAAATCACCAGCGGAAAGGGTGGACTAGAATATGACTTCCTATCTACCACAAACCTTGTTTAGACAATGGGAAATAAGTTAACCAGTGGCAGAGTAGTCTAGAATTTTACTTCTATCTACAATAGGCCGTACATCAGATACATGATCTTGAAAAGAAAAGAGTATGCTTCACTTAACCCTCTTTTTATATTTTATTTAATTGGAATGTTAGCCATGCAACAACCAATCATACTATTACACGACTACAGGGAATTATTATCTCATTCTTGATTTTCTAAGAATTCAAAAATCTTGTTTATCTACTTTGAAACAGTAAATAAACGAAAAAAAAAAGCCTCGCTAAGCTAACGAATAAATAAATATAACGACATATTTTGTTTTTATAATTTTTTTACAGCTAATAACTTGAAACTTAAGCCCAAAGAAAGAAATGAAAAAAAAAAAATACAAGATAGACCTAACTCTTTAACTGGGCCACTTTTATATTATTTTATAATAAAAGATACTTTCTACAACAAAACCCTTTTTAACTTTCAATTTCATTTTAATGCTTCTGCAAATCCTTTAACATATTTCAACTAATCTTCAATATTTTTATACATGGCTGTCAAGGGAAATAGTATATTAATGGGTAATAAAGCACATACTTTAAAGAAAATGGGGGGGTGAGTTTTCATGGAGCTTCAAAGCTCAACTGTGTGCTCATTCAATACTGAGGACAATTTTATACAGTATATCACGATAAGGATAAAAAAGGATATAAAAAATCGAAAAATCACAATGGAAAAATAGTAAATAAAAAAAAAAAAAAACTTGATGTTAAACTATTCAATAATATATTAGCTTATAATACCAAAACTACTAAACTCGAAGTCGAAACATTTTAGTCCAACTTTTCTTTATTAAAGAGATTCAATTTTAAAAAACATTTCTGTTAAATAGTACTAAGGCCGATACTTGAATATCGATTCAAAGACAACAAATGCATAGCTGATTTGATTTTAATATGTACAGCATGTCGTTTTTAAAAACATTAACAAGCTGTAGTCTTTATTTCAGATCAAAATAATGATTCTTCCTACTGCTTAAATAAAAGCTCTGTTTTCGACGGTATATATCGACAAAACCTAGTCTTTTATATATTTTCCAATTAAAAAAAAATGCCTTTGCTAGGAAATCCTGTTGACGAAACAATGAGAATTTAATACAAGAAATACATATAGATCAAGATTACTTGAAAGTTCTTGAATAAAAATATAAATCTAAAATATCATATACATTTCTTTTTTTTTGTTAAAACTTACAATGAATGACTTCGCAATTTTAATTTCAATATTAAATCATGAGCTAAGTATATTAGCGTACTATTTTTTTTTTGTAGGATATTTGATTTATTAATTAGATAAATAAAATGTAAAAAGAAAAAGGTCACACGTCACAGTGAGTGGTGTGCTTTTAATGAAGACGGAAAAACTTGACTTTTTAAGAATAGTAGAAATGAGTTGAGGCCACGATAATGGGATATGTCGAAGATACAATGCTATTGAGCACGCCAGTGAAGAATAGATTTTGCTTAAGGTTAAATAAGTCACACGTCGAATTGGGGGATGCACTGTTTAATGAAGACTGAACGTCTCAATTTTTTCAAAAGCTGTTGTGATTATACGTTCAGGTAAGAGAGGAACGCTATCAAAGATGTATCGCCAATATATTAGCGCACTATGAAAAAGGTTGCATAATTTTAGAATATCTCCGAAAACTTAAGCTTCCAACTCAGAAACAAACTCCCTTTGTTTTGTAAATCAGGAGCAAATAATTACAAACGAACAAGGTAATCCAGAGAGAAATGAGAAATATCTATTTTTAATTATTTTGATATAACTATTCTTAAGCAAGTTCAAGCTTCTTGTGCTCCTCCAAGCATAATTATTGATTTGTTTCTTTTTTGCCATGAAGTCCAACATTAATTTACTGAAATGAAAGTATTGTCAAATCAAAGGCAGAGAATGTGGTTATAGATTTTCCAGTTACACTTGATTCTCAGATAATTATAAAATAAAATTTCTTGTTCATATTATTCCTTTATATCTTTCTAGATCGCGAACAATGGACTAATTATGAATAATATTAATAAAATCCAGATAAAATCCAAGAAGTAATTTAGCTTAGCAGACAACTTAAGCAACATGGCCTCGAAAATGAAACAATTTGGGATCAAGGTCTCCCAACAAAAATATTGAAGACTTTAAGTACGCTCCCAAGAATACATTCAAGACAAAACTCAAGCAATTTGTAAAAGATATTAGCAAATGTGAGGGAAGAAAATAGACCCGGTTAGAAACGGTCAACAATGCCTATTTACTTAAACTTAAGAAATATTAAGTGAAAGCCACTCAGACAACTGTAGCTTTTACTAAAGGAGTACAACGAATTCGTACAGAAGGCTGAACTGCAACATATATATATCAAGGCTTCTACTATGTGATTGAAAAAAGCAAATCAGAAGAAGACATGCGTCATATCCTGGAAAAAAAATTGGTCTTGCAGTCTATAATTTCGGCACAGGCAAAGACCTCGTCATAAAAGCACTACATCTACCAGAAAGTTTCAAGTACCTGGAAGACGACAAGGAATATGATAAATATTATTTATTCTCACCAGATATCGATAAAAAGACTCAACAAGCAAGATTTAAAAAAACCACCGTTAAGGGAGCAACCCACCCAAACCTTGTGGGTATCAATAAGAGTGGAAGTACAAAGTGAGAGAGAAACAGAATTTACCTCAATTCTCATTGAAAATTAAGCCTGAATGCTTTGAGAAAATTGAAAGCAGATAGTGTTTAGACAGCTGTATTTGTCACATACAATTAGTCGATCCAAGCAAAGTGAGTAACTTGTGATCCTTGACCGCATGGAAATTATCAAGATATATTGATCAAAAGTACAGAATCTCATAGATGGCATGGTCGATTACTTACTACAATTAAATGATTCACAACCCACAAAAATCATGATTTACAATGGAAACATTGAACAACATGGCGCTTAGAAAAGAAACCAAAGGTGTGTCCTTTAGAGTATCACCCAGCAAGGTTAGTTGAATATCTGATTGTCAACAAGCGCTTGTCATCCCAATAGCTGAATTGTATACGTTCAGTAACTGCATCTGTTTTCAGAATTATGCACCCAGACAAATCTGATATTGCATCCAACTTGATTTTGCAACAATATTTTCAAGCTCGAAGACATAATCACTACAAAATTACCGAACAATAGCCAAGAAATCTACGATGTTCAACCTATTATCGATCTTACACTAGCTTGGGGCAAGACAGATAACTTATCATTAGACATATACAAAAAAAAGGCTGTCCTTATAATCGCAATAGCATCAATGTAGAGATCTCGTTCTGATATAGGCAAGTTACAATACAGAGATGTGAACTTTAAACAAGATGATCAAGGCTTATTTCAAGGGTTACTTTAACAGCAAATTTCCCTAAAGAAATGGAATTAAAAGCATTAAATCTTGGAACGTTGAAAGACAATAAAGTTTGTCCTGCCCATACACTCTATCAATTCTGCCAATGCACTAAATACTTACAAACACATCTCGCAGAAGATCATTCATCGTTCTTAGAAAGTATTGTGGATGTAAATAGTTACAAAACTTATCCAATGATCTCCAGTTACCATTGCATACTGGGTAAAGGACAGCTTAAAGGAAGCAAGAAAAAACACCGGCACATACAAAGCACGCATTTTAAGTTAGGTAGCAAGTACGAGAGCTTTATCCAGTGATTCTTCGCTATATTCCGTCAAGGTGCATGCAAACTAGGATCTCAACAATAATGACTTTGAAAAATACTATTATAGATTAAGAAACCAATACACACATTGACGTATTCTTGTAATGAAGATTTTTTAAACCTTTACTGAAAAAAGCCCACATCTGAAGCTAGGATGGAGTCAATCACAACTATGTGTCGCTTCTAACATGATGACAAGGTTGGCGGAATAAAAGTAAGGAAGTTAGTAGTTACCTTCCCCTGGCACGAACGTTCATTTTATCAATGACCACACTCTGACCACTAATCCCTCAAAAATCAAGCACGATTTAGGAAAATATAAACAATGAGATCAAGAAATTATACTTTATAACTATCTGAGAATAAAGCACGATTGAAAACATATAATCGCTGCCTCCATTTCGTCAGCATTGCCCTTTAGTTTACTCTGAAAAAGATTGTTAAATGATTCACTAAATAGTATAGTATATAAGAGCTATAAAAGCTTCAAGTATAAACGTATTAATTTTATACAAAATACAAAGTAAAGAGGATACACTGGATCTAATTTTGAAAATACAAGATGATGTCTGTGTTAATAATGCGAGCAGCCCTATGTTACTTATTTTATGCAATTCAAAGGGGAATATAAAGAAATAGTAAGCAAAATATCTAATGGGAAGAAAAATATAGTTTTTATTGTTACCCAACGTGGTGTTTACCTCTCAAAAAAAGTTCAACCTTATAAGAATTTCTTGAAATCTGAATGTTTTGGTAAACACCTCAGACGAACAGTTAATTATCTACTACATGTTCATCAGCATAATTTGGTAACAAGACATCTCTGTCGCGAATAGGCCTAGATCGTGAAGCGGTTATCATGGAGATATCTCGCACTGTCACTACTCATGCAAGCAACTTTAAGGAAGCCATCTCTATCTGTATTAATAATCAAGCTGGTATTGATGAGATTTCTTGACTGTTTCAATATTCTCTTTAATAGTGTGCTTTAGAAATGCTGAATCCTGTTCTATTAGCACATGATCGCAGCTACACCTTTAGTTATAATAACGTTTGTCATGATATTAAAGCACGTCCTGTTGATCATTTCAGGGTTTTTTTATTAGAAACGTATAAATAACCCCCCCCCAGAATAATTATCTCAAAAATAGGCTTATTTACTTTCTTATTTACTTCTCAATTTACTTTCAACTTATATTTTTTATCAAATAAATATTATTTAAAGAAGCAAACTATTTCATAGTTTATTTTAGTTTCCTTTAGCATCAAGAACAAGAAGTTTCTTGAAGCTAAATACTTCATTGTAATCCCTTTTTTATTTTATTTTTTTTGGAATATATTAATCAAAGCAGTTTGATCAATTTAACAAGATCTAGTGGCCTCATAACGTAAGCAACTCATATTCAAATTATCACCTCTTCTGAAACCAAATCTATTCAAATCTTTGATCTCATATCAGGAGCCTTTTAAATCAAACTTACTTAACGTTATAAAAGCCTTACAGACTGCAATCTTACATCTTTAATAAAATATATCCCAGACAGCCATAAGGCGACATTTAACAAGAAATTGAATGCACACCGTTCTTTTTTTTTTTGAGCTTTTGTACAACTTTTTTTTTTAAAAAAAAAAAAAAGAAGCATAATGATTATCTTAATCACAGGCAGCACGAATGGTTTAGGCAGACTCACTGCAAAGAAGCTTATTGAACAAGGCCATACTGTTATTATCACTGGTCGTTCTCAAATTTCTTTAGACGAAGCAAGAAAGTGGATTGTAAAGGATCTTGAAAAGCATAATGAAAATCTCTATGAGTTAGTCATGGACTTGTCTGATTTAAAGACTATTCAAACCGCAATCAAGACATTAGAATCGTTTAAACTAGACTGCATTGATGTTGTTGTTCATAATGCGGGATGTGTCAACTCTGAATTTAAACAAATAGGCGATATTGAAGCGACGGTATTTATTAATGCAGTGGCACCCTTGTATCTAAATAGATTACTATTACCTTTCGTTGAAAAAAGCAAACACGTCGAAAAGAAGATACTCTTTGTTACCTCTTCCCTTCATGATCCAAATATAGCAGGCGGCGGTCGTTCAGAGAATGCGCGTATACCTAGAAATATTCAAGTAAAGGAAGACCTGCAAGGAAGTCAAGAAAAATGGGAACCAATGAAATATTATCGTATTTCAAAATTGGCATCAATATGGGATGCCTACAGCTTGGCTTCTACCCAAACTATTCCTGTTGTTGCATTCTGTCCAGGTTTTGTACCAACTACCGATCTAAACCGCAATTCAGGACTGTTTCTCAGACTGGTTATGAGATACATATTACCATGGTTTAGCTTTGTAACAAGCGAGCAAGATGCTACGGATGATTATATCTTTTATATCACAAGCCGTGATCTTGAAAACGGCAAATATTATCGTAAAAGAGAACATTGTCCAAGCTCAAAAGACTCCTTAGATGTATCGAAACAAGAAACTTATATAGCATTTGCAAATCAACAAATAAACCAACTTATTTAATAATCCTTTTTTTATTCTATATAATGCATGTTGCTGAATCCAAGAGAAAGGCGCGAAAAAAGAAAGCAATATATATGTATAAAAAGGTGTGATATGTCCCAAAAAGATATATTCTACAGAAAAATTATGGCGTAAGCTTTTCTTCTACTTTATAATAAAAAATTCCATCTTCGTTCTAAACTTACTATTTCTTCTTGGAGACACCAACGGTACGTCCACGACGACCAGTAGTCTTGGTGTGTTGACCACGGACACGGACACCCCAGTAGTGACGGAGACCACGGTGAGCACGGATCTTCTTCAAGCGTTCAAGATCTTCACGGTACTTGGTGTCAAGAACGTTAGAGATGACTTGGCTAGACTTGCCGTCAACAATATCCTTTTGTCTGTTAAGGAACCAGTTAGGGATCTTGTATTGGGCGGGGTTTTGGAGAATGGTGACAATACGTTCTAATTCTTCACTGGAAAGTTCACCAGCACGCTTGGTGAGGTCAATATCGGCCTTCTTACAGGCAATGTTGGCGAAACGACGACCGACACCCTTAACAGAGGTCAAAGCAATCTGAATCTTGACACGACCGTCAACGTTAGTGTTAAGAAGACGAAGAATGTGTTGGAAAGTAGTTCTTTCGGGGACGACAAGAGACTAAAGATATTAAAGATTATTTGATTAGTATATCCATCCATCAGTAGCTCATCCGTTTTCTTAATGTACCATGGTCTATGAAGATTGCAACGAAAAGGAAGGAACTTTGGATGTACGAGGAGGGACTCCTTTGACCTTTGCGTCTCTGCGCCCCTCTCACTCACGCCAGACTCAAAGCGTGAGGATAAGCACGAGGGCAATTCCGGTCCGAACAGACGCTTCTGATCGGGTGGCTTAAAATGACAACTCCCTTTCTCTCCAAGGGACTCTTCTCCCCCCGCAAATTCCATTCCCTCTCTCTTCCCTTATACTATGCTGTCAAAAGTATTTACTAGCCGCTTACTTACCAATGCGGCTCGTAAGGTCATGATTCCCAAGAGTCTTCAATGGACAGTCAACATACAACGATCTGTGTCTACCCTTCCTACATCACCCAACACACACCCTGTTCAATTGATCAATTACAGTAAGTCAGGAAGAATTGTTTGATTGACTCTTAATTAAATAACTTTTTTTGCGATAGATATTAAAGAAACACAATCAACTGCTACTATTTCAGAATATGTTTCCCGTCTTCGCCCCTTTTCTGCACCTCCTGCTCCTCAGCCAACAACTTCACCACTTACACAAGTTCAAGAACAGTTTGAATTAACAAGTGTACTTCGAAAGCGCCGTTTGAAGATGAACAAGCATAAACATAAAAAGTTAAGAAAGAGAACTCGTGCCTTGAGAAAGAGACTCGGTAAATAGATGAAATAGGCTTAGAAGAAAGAAAAAACTTGAAAATTCTACATTGTAATATATTAAAAATGAACTATTAAAAAAAGTATTCTTTTTTATTCTATCAATTTTGATATTCAATTGATTGAGGCAATTTGAAAGGGTGTGCTTCGGTATTGAATACATAGTCATCCAAAGGAATACAATCTTTACTGGTAAAAGTAAGATAAAGATACTTCAATGTTTCAGCAAACAAGAAACTATAAATCAAGACTCAGTACCAATCCTCTTCTCCAACTACTGTAGTAAATTTTTTACCTTTCTTGAAAGTTCTCCGCTTGAGATGATGTATTGTCCACATTACTAATAGCCGTGTACCCATCCTTTGTCTTTGTATATTTATCAATAGCCAAATACAATTTCCATGCAAGTTTCTACATAAAAAAGGGCATCGTAAGTTAGAGTTACTTGAAGAAGCAAAGAATGATTGTTAGTACCTGGTACATTTTATCCCCTGTCATCCGATAATAGTAAAATACACTTTCAATGGTTTCTAAAATATACATGCATTAAGCCCTTTTTTTCACCAATACTAACAAAACAAAGATGCAATACCTGGACGCAAATCATACATAGCATTGTCTATAGTGAATGATTTTGCTATGGCTTCGTTTGATTTAGTCTTTTGCGATGCTACCTTTGCTATTTTCAAATCCTTATCGAGCAATTGATTAAGTTTCTCTTGCAAGCTATCATCCTCTGGTGTCCAAACCCAACTTTCGGGTGCAATTCCAGTAGATGTTTTTAACCATGTTTCCATACACGATTTTAAGAATACATCAGCAAATTTAATGTATTGTTCTCGTTTGTCTTCATCCTCTATTTGAGTTGCACCCAATAGAATATTTCCAGGCCAAAAGCAAATCTAAAAACAAACAGTTAGAATATAATTATTTAAAAAAGAGGTTTTACCAATTCTTGAGAAGAGTAATAGATTGAGCTATCAGTCATCATGGCCACAAATTGGATAGAGGGGTCTTGTGCAGTTGGTGAAAGCAAATATTCTTCAATACTCTCAACAGAATCTTGCCAAGTAGTCAATAAGCTTTTATCTTTCTTTCCCTGCAATAGATAATTCTTTATCAAATATTCATAAAAGCTATCACCACCACCACCAAGGTTAACAAGACCTTTTTAGGGAATAAAAGTGAACTTTTGTGTGTTTAGTACATTTTTCTCCTTTTTCTTTACTTGAAGCAATGGGCTCAAATGGATCGACCGTCCAGGTTGTAGGATAGAGGCCAGGTATCTTGGTGGGTTGTTTAAGAACGGCTCTCGTGAGGTCCATAGCAAGCTTTTCATATTTTGGATTTCCAGTCACTTGAGACAATCTTGTGAATTCCATTGTATACGTACCAAATTCAGCAAGGTTTACCTCACTCACAGGCTCAGGCATACCCCTAAAATTAGATGAATCAGTAATTCCTCCTTATTGATAGATAGACTTACGAAGTCAAGTTCATGTTAGTATAAGGCACCTTGACCTCTAAACCCTTTTTTGTTTTTACAAACAAAGGAACCAATGCAGCCTCTGTCAACTCAACTGCTTTTTGGATAAGCATACGATTAGGTCTCAAGTCATTCGCAGCAAGCAAGCCTCCCAGATAGCGAATGTTGGTCTCAAATCCTTTTGAAAGTGTAGCTGATTTTGTAAAATCCAAGTCCTTTACAAAATCTAATGCTTCTTCATATTCTTTCTCTAAACCCATGATGAGCATTGTATCTAAACCATCGATGATTGTGGCTAACAAAATATATTTAGTTTAAATGAAACTTGGTCCTTTTTTTGATTCACAAACCTCCCCAGTGATTTCTGCAAAAGTAAAAAAAAAAAAAAAATCTCCGATTAATAAATGTACCAAGGTAACTTTATATTTAAGCTTACCTAGAATCAGAAAACTGGCAACTGACTGGTAAAAGCTCATCATGTTTCCAAGCACACTCTTTATAGCCATTATAAGCAAATAAAAAGGAATCCTTGATACTTTTTGCTTGGAAGTTTGTAGCTTGACAAGAATGTAATGTATTTTTCTCCTTCTTTATGGAAGCAGCAGATACTTCTGTTGATATACACAACAAGAGAATTGAAATAGTAATTGAGTTAGATAACAAATTGAACAACATGAAGAAGAAAGAAGAAATGATTCGCAACTAAGCTATATTGTGTCTTTTATATGCTCCCTGTTTTATAGTTGGAGACCTATAAGGAGACTAAAAAAATGATATAATGACCTTGGTCATATAACTTGAATCATTACATATCCACTCTTTCACATACACTCTCTATTCCTTTCTTGTAAAAGAAGAAAGCTATCTGCATTTTTATTTTATGCAAATAGTGAGTGAGTGTGCTTCACCTGCGTATCACATGTATTTGGTAATGACAGTCTCTGATGAATTTCATGTAGCGCAATAATCAGCTATGTAAACCATGTCTCTCTTTAAACTACACAACAATGAAATCACCAAAGCTG
The DNA here is from genome assembly GCF_000149305.1 of Rhizopus delemar RA 99-880. NCBI lineage: Eukaryota > Fungi > Mucoromycota > Mucoromycetes > Mucorales > Rhizopodaceae > Rhizopus > Rhizopus delemar. The sequence continues at coordinate 2,434,852 of NW_027137827.1, read as the reverse complement.
ATCTTTGATTAAATCATGCGCAGTAATGAATTGAATTTGAACTAGATTGTACCGGGATTTTTATTATGTGATGAACCTATTCACGGATGATTTGAAAATAATTAGGTTTGAATTAAGATAATTGTATATGATTTGATAGAACAAAGGATTTGTTACAATGCAAATCTGCCGTAAGCTGTGCGCATTAAGGTATTTGCGGTATATGCATTATGGTCGTATATAACCCTATTCACACATTGATACTCGTACCATTTTTGAAATGATTCTTGTCTTTACCGAGAACAAAAAAAAACATTTTATTCATGCCTCTCCTCCTCTCAGTAAGGTTTAGAACATTTTATGAGGTTTATGCAGGTTTACTTGATGCCTTGGGCATATTACTGTCAATTCAATCATTTATGATTTTCAAAAAAAAAAGGCTTCACTCCTTTTTTTAAAAGAACAGATTTTCCCCTTGTTAAAAAAAAACGTTTTCCTCCGTTGATTTTTGTTGTATCTGACAGTAAATTGTTCTTTATGGTATAAATCTATAGGGGTAAACTGGATTTAGCATGCAGAATAAAGTTCATGAACAACATTAAGTAATACAGTCTATCAAGCCTAGCTACCCTACCAATCTGACTGTTTTAATTAAAGTACTCAGCTCAGGGTCTTGGTATTCTGCTCTTTAGATGATTTATGGTGGATATCTTTTTACGAATTTCAAGTTAAACCTCATTTTTAGAATTAATGAATTTGTAATATTATTTGGTATACAGGACTCTTGTGGATATAGGTTGTTAAGACAATACTCAACAATAAAATGATATTGTTACACTACCCAAAACTTTTAAAGCACAATCAAAGTTGCACAAAGACACGCGTCAAGTGGGTTCAAACTGAGAAAGAAAAAAAATACAATGGGGCTTTTGTGTACAGAAAAAAAAAGGGGGGAAAGGGGTTAGTGGTGTTTTATAAACTAGTTGAAGTGCTCATTGATATTTACAGAAATAATTCTAATAGATACCATAATTATAGAGACAATTATATTAAAGAAAGATGACACTACGTCATTAAAATAATATTATTATATACACAACTACTTGTTGTAAACAAGTAGTGGTAAAGTTATATCCATTCATATAATCGGCGCTTTAGAAGTAGTAATCATTCTTCCTTTCTCCTTTGTTTTTGATATGACCATCTCCAATAAGAGTCAGATCCTAAAATATATTTGAAATGAAAGAAAAGAAATTGTAGTCCAAAAAAATATTAATAGTGAGGATCAAGAAGTGATTAAGAGTCGAAAGATCGTCCCCCCTGACAATACTCATGTTTGTACACCCATCAACGTATCACCAAACGGATGAATGTCATGGCCTGTTTCAGGGGACTAGGTTTTACCGGAAATGTATAAGCGTGTTCCTACAGATTCCGCGTTTAGTAAGTTCTGTACGAGCCATTAATTGGACAAAAGCTCATCTTGTTCATGCCAATAAGAAACTCAATATATTTCAAGTTTAGAGTAGACTTGAAAACAATTGGCTTGTCGCAGGAGCTCAAGTCCTGAGGAGATAGAGTTGAATAAAGTGAACTACAGCTATGATAAAAATAAAGAGAGAAAGAGGTTAGATGAACGCATGCTATAAACTCTTGTATGAATTTAATGGTATTCTATGGTGAAGAGCATGTTTTTGATTATTATGTGTTTATCAACATAGATCGGTTTTTAGCTCTTTAATTATCAGTCAAAGCTAGGATCGTAGACATTCCTTTATTAAGACGATATGCTTAGCAAAGTAACCCCAAATCAGTAAAGGAGATGAGGAGGCGCTAGAAAAAAAAATTTTTTTTTGCGGAAGAGTTAACCACGGTTAAGGTAGAATGTGGCATGTATCGTTTTCAAACGTTGTTTCTCGGATAATATAATTTTGTATAACCCATTATCGTCGTTAAACTTGGACCTTGTGACCATTTGGGTCAATCAATTCCCACCTTTTCTCTATTAAAAAGAAAGACTCTGACATCGGAAATTAAAATTAACTTGTGATCTTTTTTTAGCTTGTGGCACAAAATTATAAACAGATTAAAAAAAAGGGGGGAACCCAGTAAGTGATTTGTAAGAATTTTTATAATTTAATCTACTTTAAAGAGAAGGGGTTAACACGTTGGTTAAGTTATGTGAGTAATAAAGAAGGCTAAGGAGTTTATGAAAGATTACTGACAACCGAGAATAGTTTTCTTCTTTTTAATTAAATGTGGTAAAGGTCATACGTTCTTGTATTTATTTTTCCAGTCTCATGGTTCACTGAAATATAAAAAAGAAGAAAAAAAGGAAGAAGTAAAAAAAAAAAACGCGTTTGCTAGATTCAATTTATACTGGAAGTCAAGTTTTTATATTTAATCGCCATAAAGAGCATGAATTTAAAAAAATACTTGAAGTAACTTTAAATGCATTGAATTTTAGGTTGTTTCAAGCTCACTAATGTAGCCACTGCAAATAACATGTTTGGTAAATAAGCCAACAAAAAATTTGAGTTTGTGAAAGTAAAAGTCACAGTTAGTTTAATGTTGACAAATCGAATATTGTACATCTAATCTATGGATGTCAAAACAGAAAATAAGAAATCTAGCCCTGAATTGCTAGACATAATTGACCCCACCACAGGGATTACTTTAATAAAAAAAAAAAAGTTGAGCTTAAATTAATTTAAATAACCGAACGATTTCTGAAAAACCAGTTGTTTGTGTGCCTGAAATAAAAAAAAAAATTTTAACCAAGGTTTGGGTCTCAGATTTATGTGTACGTGCATGTGTATGATCAAGGATAATATGGCCAAAACACAGAAGAAATGTTTTTATTTATTGACATCATAATCAATCCAATTAAATTTTTCTGAAATACAAATTTTTTTCCCTCTTTGCCCTGGACGGTGTCTCATTTTGAAGTTTAAAAATATTTTCTTGTATTTTTTTAAGTTCATCAACCCTTTCTTTCTCTTTCTTTCATTTTCTATTTTTTTTTTAAAAAAAAATAATGTCACAAAAGAAGAAGACAGTAACAAGAGCAAGACGTAATGAACCCAAGATATTTCAATGTACTGGATACGGTGATTGTAATATGGTATTTTCAAGAAGTGAACATTTAGCAAGGCATGCTCGAAAGCATACAGGAGAAGTAAAAGAATGAACAATAATTTTACAAAAAGAAAACTAATAAAACAACAGAAACCTTATAAATGTATTGTACCTAATTGTGATCGTACATTCAGTCGTATCGATAATATGATGCAACATACACACACACACAGTCGTAATAAAAAGAAGAGTCCTCTGTCTTCTTCTCCTAAATCTGTGCCTGACGACAATATGATGATAAACGTACCACCAACGTCACCTAAAATCAACTTTCAGCCCACAGCTCACAACAATCAATCAATGCCTTCTCCTATTTATAATCCAAAACCAATCCAGGAACAACAGCAAAATTATTCTCCTATTTTAATGTCATCAGCAAGACCATATCCACCATGGCCATATCCTTCTCCTAAAACATCACCTTCATCATTCAATGAACCTAAAAATAATAGTCCAGATTCATCACCTATCAAAAAGACTTTTTTTCAAACATTGGATAATAAGCGATATATTGATTTGACAATGCCTATTCAGCACGTTGGTCAATTTTCAATAAGAGATGAAGAAAGAGTCACGGTCACAGCTGATGAATATGAAGCCCTTGAAGGATTCAGTCAGTTTTGTACAAAACCTCGGGAACATCAAGAAATACCCGTACGATTCTCTCAAATTTATGCTTTTCGTCAACACATTCACCTCGTACAAGAATCTTGGATAAGAAGAACTTATTTTGGTTGATCCAAATAAGGTTATTATTCATTTTTTAAAATATCATTTTTATTATCTTCCTCTCTCTCTCTTTCTCTCTCTACTTCATACACATCATTGTCACTCATACATTTATATATAAAAAGAAAGGAGAGAGAGGAACAAAACGAAAAAAAAAGAGATAAAAAAGGAGAAACCAAAAAGTCAATCTTTTGCTAACCACCGGACACACACACACACACACACACATACAAAAAAAAAAGAAGGGGGGAGAAAATGGTTTTGTAAATAACTTTGTGTAATATTTAATCTACAATAAAAAAAAACTTTTTTTCATAAAACAGTAAAAAGATCAATTCATCTTAGGTAAGGGTGTATTATTTTTTTGATAGGCAATCATTTTAATTTTGCGTCATCATCCAATCTTTTAAGTCTATGCCTATCACTGATGTGGATAGTTGATTGGGTCTTGTTCATAAAGTGACTGGATACAATATACTAGTAGGCTTTCTTCTTATTATTACTCGCCTTGACTGTGACACATTTATCCCCATTAGACTTTGTGTGATCTATAGAGACCAGTAAGTAACACTGTAGAATAGTCTTTCTATAAAGCATGTACCTATAAGCACTTCATCTAGGTCCATGTGGCACACATACTCTAATTTTGGATAATCATCCCAACACAAACACACTGATGCTGTGTATTGTTATTTTCATATACTTCTTTATTTACCTCATTCTTCTCTGTAAAGAGGCTAATAAATATTACCATAATTCTCTGGTGTACGAAAGGACATGTAGTGGAAACAAAAGATGTCTTGGTAGGTCTGTGGATTTTAATAAAGCATTCTGTACAAATTGATTGACCATAGGAATGCAAATAATTGATATTAGCTGTGACTAATACTATAGATATTATACAATTGCTTTATATCGACTGATTATGATTCTTATCAAGAAATAAATAGGACCTTTCACAGCATTGTTGTATAACATCCTTTGTCTTCCCTTTCCAAAAAGTCCGACAAGAACATTCAACCTTCTTTCCAGTTCCTTTGCATGTGAATAATGAAGGAAAGGGTTTTTCGATCATAAGCGCTTTAAGTGTAAGAAATGGAGATTGCGATGAACTCAGGTACAGGAACATGAATTAAACCTGTGAAAGGATTGACTAAAGATTTGGATTCACGTTATTTTGACATTGTTTAGCTTTATAAAACAGTATAATCTTTTGACTGAATAAGACTGTAATCCTTTTTGATCATGTTCTTTTTCTTTGATTGGTAGTAAACCAAACTGACTAAATCATCTATTTTTGTTTAATGAGTTTTCTTTGCGTTTGGATGTTTTGGCTCCCATGTAATTAGACATAAATAAAAAAAAAGGTTTAAAAGCAAGTTTCATCCTTGAAAGTTATTAGTGAATTGAATACTATTTTATAACTTTTGTATATCAATCGTAAACCTTCCTCTTTTGAACTCATATGAATCTCAAACAACTACAACAGTTGAGTGTGCCTGTGTGAAACAGTCTGACAACGGTTTTTTTGTTGCAAAGGAAAAGATGCTACGATGAACAGGTTTTCTTATTATAAACATATGATGTTCTCAAAAAGTCTTATTCAAGGATGGTCCCGAGCTTTTTTAAATGGTGTACACAAGTGTTATGCTTACATCTGATGAAACATCAAAAAATATATTCTATACCATTTCCCTTGTAAAGCTGTTGCAGTGCATCCTTTCAGCATGTATTGCTGATCTAAAAAGTCAGTGTTTTCTTGTCAATCCCATGCAAATGTAGATTTATTGTGTTGAATGCTATAAGAAAGCTTTTTATTGGCTGCTATTTTTGTAACACATAATCACCAAGCCTCTGTTCATAATCACTTACATAAAGAATTGCTCATTTGTGTTGTTTGAATAACAAATTATAATCGTTAGGGTATTTCTCCCCTTTATAAATTTGATAAGCATGAAATCATTTTCTGAGAATCAAATATGCTTTGGTTGTCATGTCTGTGATTTCAACGTCATAATTTTTCCCTTTTAACTCAAGCTTTTTTTTTTTTTTTTATTATTATTATTTTTTTTATTTTTTACTTTTTCCTTGGCAGAGTCATAATGGAATTTACTCCTAAACAACTACATTATTTTAAACGAGAATTAATAACAGATCAACTGAATAGAGAAATAAGTTTATTGATTCATAATCCTGATACAGTTTTGGATGATAAAGATAATAATAGTCCACTTCTCAGTTATGTATTTCATAATATCATCACCCAATTTCCATTATTAAAGCAAACAACACAAGATGAATTCTGGCAAAAGTGCAAGATACTGTTGAATGAGTTCAATAAAGCTCAACTTGATAATTTCTATAGTCCTCAGCATGCAGAGAGTTCACTTCAAAGAAAGCACATTCAACGAAAACTAAAAAAGTCACTTGTCTTTGCTTATTGTGCAAGTATCAAGACAGCGAATGGACAAGAAGAAAGCATAAAGATATCAGAATCATTACCGTCCGTAGCCACAACAAAGCAACCGTGGATCAACATTGTGACTGTTCGACAAGTGAAAGAGAAAAGAAGGTTGCGGGAAGTGACACATGCTGAATTTGTGATTGAAACTCGGCTGGATGACGATAAAGTGGTACATGTGGCAAAACGGTACAGAGACTTTCGTCGTCTTCGGAACGAACTCAAACATCATTATCCGCATCTTCCTACCGTGCCTCATAAATATCAATCACAAAAACAAGAAAGGTTTTACAGAGAACAGGATCGTCTGTCTCTTAGAGGCTTTCTTCATCATTTGCTTGACCATGTCGGCAAAAATGCCATTTTACATTCCTTTCTGACAAAGGATCCGATCAGCTTTGTACCACAAGAAGATTGTTGGGCTCGTGAAGAGGCTGATGCGGAAAGAGCAAAAGAACAAGATTTGTGCCAGCAAGAAGTGGATAATCGCGTAAAGGATATGCATGCGACATTGGAAGAGTTGAAAAAGGAAATGATTCGACCGGGTGGACTGATTGAGATGTTTGGAATCATTAAACAAACAAAGGACATTCAAGATTTACCCTCTTCTCTTAAGAGAGCTTTTGAGTGGGGACGCCTCAAGTGAGTATAATTTATGTACAGTTGTGATGTGTAGATTAATATTTTAATAGTTTTGCGTTTGCATTACATAAACAGTTTGTGACATTAGACACAGCTAACGAAAATTTGAATCAATTACGTAGAACACATAGTATGATGCCTTATAGGACATTATCTATGATATTAAAAATATCGAATCCAATGTATATGGTTAAAGGCGTACTCGACTTATTTTTAGCTCAACCTTTCGGTAGTAAAAGTTTGTTTCAAAGGTAAATTAGACAAGATGTGATAAAGGGGAAGAGATGAATGAATCTATAAATAGAATCCTTATTTCAAACATGAATGAAGAATCAAAATCACTTCAAAAGTCAATTGAGCGATTAAAGGAGAAAGTAAGCAATGAGAAAGTAAGTGAGAAGGTACTGAATGCTATTTATACACCAAAACAATCCAACTGGAAAGGTAAATTCATATGCACCAATGTGAATGTGTTACTAAGAAACCGATACAGACTATAGATCATCTACAGCAGAAATGGTAGCATTGTTAGAGAATGAGGAGATTGAACCTATCTTGAGCCCTAAAGAACTCTCTGAGTTACTCGATGAAGACAAATTGAAAAATATCTACCAACTGTGGGATCTTTATGGTCGAGTAAGAGAACAAGAGGTGATGATGGAACTTGTATTTCAAGGTGTGACGGGTGAATTATTAAGAGAATTCATCGCTGTCTTTTATCAACCACTTGCACAAGTCTACAGAGCAGCTGACATTAGTACAAGTATACGTCATGTTGCTGCCTTTATTGATGACCTACTGAACACAATCGAACAAGATGATTCGATTCAATCATTCATTAATTTGATTATGAGACACGAACAAAACTTTTATGACTTTGTTTATAAAGTACACACACAAGAAGCATCTCATGTATTTGATGAATTAATTCGTTACGTTGACAAACTGTTCACTTTTATGACTCAAGGTATACCTGGTCAAGTAGACATGAATCAGTGTGTTGATCAAGCAGGGATTCAATCTGAAGAATTAAAGGGTCAGTTGCTGGCAGAAATCGATTCTCTGTGTGAATATCGTTACAAGCAAAAGATGTATAGATTTGAAAGAACAAGAAATAAGTTAATGGCCCATTCTGGTCTGGTTCCCAATGAACAAGATGAACAAATAATAGAAGGTTTTGAGGAGTTACAAGAAGAAAGTGATGATTATTATAGTACAGATGATTCAAGTGAACCCTCTTCTTCACTACACACAAACACAAGTAACAACAGTAGTAATGCAGATATCGATCCTCCTTTGCTTATTTTGATACCAAAGATCACAAAATACTTTATTGGTCATGTCGTTCAATTAATGAACACTTTACCAACCACGAGTACCTGATTTATTTATGCCTTTTAATAAAAGACTTCTTAATAATTCCCACCTTTCTTTACAACTCGCAATATCATGTTTTCCTTTTAATTTGGCTACTGCTTCATGCCATCGTTCACTACTTAATCTTGTCAACAAATGTGCCATTAATATCCTGTCTTCTTCTGCTGTCCAATGTTCTGCCTTGGATTCACTTAATGGTGGTGAAAGTAAATTGGTTTTTTCAAGTGATTCTGAATTGGATTCTTCTTGTTGTTGTTGTTGCTGTTGTTCTTGCTGTTGTTGTGGGTTATAAGGAGGTGTAGGTGGTCTCCACTTGTTTTGGTATAATAAAATGGCTTGCTTTTCTTCTTCTTCTTCTTCTTTAAACTAAAGTAATAGAAAATATGAATTTCTCTCTCTTTTTTTTTAAAAAAAAAGTAATAAAATGATTACATTGACAATACTATTAGGTTGTGGATTTGCTTTAACTAATACATAATTGATTAAATCTTTGGCTGAAGGTCTTTTTGGTCTTGTCTTTTTCAATTTGAGTTTAGTATATACGGTTGTCTATTAAAAGCTTTGTTATTTAAATAGATTGATTTTATTTATCATTACACTTACATCCACTAATTCATCTTCACTATTAATAATATGACCATATTCATCGTATCGACCTTTCCATTCTAAAATAATAATAAATAACACATAGAATAGTTTAAGGTATGTTTACCTCTTCTCTCAGCCGAACTGAGTCGTTTACAAATTGGAGAACCGGTCTTCTTGAACTGAGTAATTACGTTATGAACAGATGCTGTGCTTAGACCAACCATATCACTTATCACTTTATCTGTTGCTCCTGCTTGATATGCACCCACAATAAACCACCTTTTTGCTATAAATTGTTGACTTGGTGTCATCTGTTCACCCATCTTGTTATAAAATAAGAGAAAAAGGAGATTAAAATCGGAAATAGAAAGAAACGAGGGATGAAAAATTCCCCTCGTACTTTCCTCATGCAGCTACTTTGGTTACACACATTATACCCTTTATATTTTTATTTTATTTAACTTCCACGATAAGTTGTATAAGAATAAGGACTAATTAATAAAGGAATATGATAATGCTGCTCAGGTTGTGTTATTTCAAATACAATCTATTTTCTTCTTCATTAATATCATTAAATATATCATAAAATTATCATTTACCTGAACATAAGGATAAAAGCAAGCCTGTCCTAGCTTTTCAAAGTATTCTTTTGTTTCAAATGTCACTCTATAAATACCCTTTTCAACTTTATAATCTTGAGGTAATAAATTAGGACAACGACCATCATTGTTTGTTTGACTATTCAACAGGTTGGTCTTTTTGTATAAATTACATGTATTTATTTACGAGGTAGAAAGCACACTGAATTGATTTTCATCCAATTTTTCAATCTTGACATCTATTTCTTTGCCAGGTATACCAAGCGAAGCAATAAGAACATGACAAGTAATAGGACTTTTGTGAATCGATGACATATTAGGCTGCTATATTCCCTTTCTTAATCTCTTTTTCATAATCACTTTTATAAACATACCTTTAGATGTTCTTTAACCCGCTCAAGCCGAGAAAGAGCAAAAGACATGAAGAGTGAAAGAAAAGAACAACTATGATAGAAAAAAAGATCTTTTTGTATTGTGGACTGCTCTTATACACGTGACCAGAGTCAAAATGATATTTTTATTTTAAACAAAATCTAATGGTGGTGGGCAGCATCATGCTATTCATAAAGTAAACAAATGTTAATAACAATAAAAAAAATTAGTTTTACAATACACTTACTACAACAGGTGGAAGATTACGTTCCCATTTTGTACCGTCAGGTCCAGTAGGCACTATACAAAATAAAGTCAATATCATTCTCTCTTCTTTCTTTTTTCAACTGCTTACATCTATAAGGATCAGGGTGAGCCCATTCTTTAAGTTCATTTTCTGTCTTTTTCAAAAGAGCTCTGATTTCCTTGGGATTCGTCACATTTTTATTTTGTTCAAATCGAGCACGAATCTCTAAAGCCTTTTGACGCCATAAATCACGTTGAATGTACCAATCGAGTGAAAGTTTTAATGAACGTTTATAGAGTGACTGAACTTGTAAACGGTGAACTGCTGCTGTTGATGACATGCTGAAAGGCTTTTGCTTCAAACCTTTTTTTTTTTTTTTTTTTTTCAGGACTTTTAAAAAGTGATGACGTTTTTGGGGTGTCTCTAGTCTATTGTTGTGAATGCTTTTGGTACCTGAAAAAGACTGTGTTGTATGACAGCGTAAAAAGTACAGTATGCATAAAAACCTCTTATGTAACGATTAGAATCGGGAGATAATTCTTTATAAAAGTAAATCTTTTGAATAACTTATATTTGAAGGTTATTTGGTTGCACAGTATGACGATTTACTTTGAAACTAGCATAAAAATGCACTGTTTTTTTTTATGATATACTATAGTGACTTTGGAAAATGTATATGTGATGTAAATCAAGCCAGATAAACAGCCTATTGTCCATATCAAAGCATGAAAGAAGCTATTAAATACTCTTTTGCCATAAAATTATTACAATTAGCAAAATAAAGTATATTTTATAAAGCAACATGACGATTTTACTTATTTTAAGCGTTAAATATTTACAAAGTTCCTTTGAGGCACATGTTTGTTTCATGTAGATCAAACTTGTGGCAAGTATAAAAAGCATATCGTATTTATCGAGCCAATCAGGTGTAGCATTCTATTAAAGCCTGTTAATGGCCAACTCGATTTGCTTGATAAGAAGCACAACACAGAAACCAGCTTCACATGTTCATTACTATTATTTAACCTATTCAAGTAGTATGGTTCTGCATAAACACACAAAAAATTCCAGCTTAATGCAGTTTCATTTCCACATCAACATCGACAAAAATACGGCTTTATCTGGTATATGCTATATCGACTATCAAGACTTAGAAATCCAATTCTATAATACAAATTATTGATCTACCTTTGTACATATTACAGGCATGGATTCTTGTGTGTTTCAGAATTTTACAACACGAAGCATTTTTTCTTTTTCTCGTCATATGCGATATGCGTCTACGCTATATTTGTCCTAACATCTGCATAATGGAATACTGAATACTATTGCTTTGACGGTTAACATCAAATCCTTTATCGACCAAAAGTTTGACAATGTCTTTAATGATCCGCGATCGATCTTGAGTAGTCAATAGTGAGCATAGTCCACTGATACACCCATGGCTGTTTACATCTGCTCCAAGGGATACCAAGAGTCGAATAACAGACAATTGTTTATAAAGAATCGCCTTCTTTAAGAGAATACCATCTTTCATGTTTACTATACTATCAATCTCATTTGCCATGATATCAGTCAATAAAAACTTTAAAATTTCCACAAAACCTTTTTTACAGGCTTGTAATAACATCCAGTCATCATCAAACCTAGGATTCACATCACCCAGCAAAATCAAATATCTCAATATAGTAATATCTTGTCGACGCAAAACAGCATAGCGAGCACAAAAGTTATTGTGTATTCTTGCTGAAGCACCTGATTTTAATAATAATTCAACAACAGATGAATGGCCTTGATGGACTGCGCTGGCAAGGGACGCATTATTGAATGCATGTACATTGGCCCCTTTATTGATAAAGTACTCAACCAGACCAGAGAATCCATTAAATGCTGCAGATCTTAAGGCTGATTCGTTATCGACATGTAGGTTGCAATTATATTTTTCACAAAGGTGCTTTACTAAATGTGTTTGATTGTATAAAGTCGCTATCTGTAAAGCTAATTCGTCGCCGTTGGGTTGGTGAACATCCACATGATAATTCTCTATCAGAATATCCACAATATCAACAGCTCCATAAACAGCAGCCATGCTCAACAGACTTCCCGTGTCAGAAAGCTTAGCTGCAACTACAGTTTCAATGATCCATATACACACATCAACTTGATGTGTCTGACAGGCATGTTTATATAGCCAGAATTCGTCTGCAGTTGGATCACAACCGTGCTGCTTTAATAAACATTCAATCACTGAATAAGATGCAATTTTTCGTCTCATTGATCGTTCACTGAGCGCTGCTTCATGACCATAGCGATGTATTAAATATTTTGCTTTCAACAGACTGGATTGAGCAAGATTCTGAAAATGTCGAGAAACAAGTGCCATGGCAGGATTTTGAGCATAAACAAAAATTTTTATTTGAAGTTCTATAGGAACTGCAAGAAGAAAACAGCGCTTTTCTTGTGAATTACACGCATTTTGTGATTCTCGAGACTTGTTGATAGTTATTAAATTGCTAGTGACATCAATACAAGAATGTTTCATTTATGTATTCGTTGATTTATAATAAAATAAAAATGAAAATCATTTCATTAAATTAAGAAACCGCAGTCTTTGTTGGAAGAGTTTACAATTAAAAAGATCAGGTTTATCTGCATGTATAGTGCCATTCAGCAAATACCAGTTTCGATCCATCGATAAAACCGCTTTACACATTTTCAACTTTGTATATAGTTTTTTTGTACACTATCTGCTTTTTTATACCAAAGGCTTTGATATGACATAGTTTACTGATGATTAAATGTTCAATACTATTAAATTGCGACATAAATTTGATAGGGAGATCAATATCTTTGCTGAAACTAGAATAACAATCTCAATCATCAATCATTTAATTAAAAGGTATGAAAAAGATGTTTCCATGGCTCTGAAAAATTGTTTTGTTTCGGCTGATAGAATGCAAAACTTTCATAAATAATAAAAACACAGTCTTGCAGCATCTATTCAGTTTTTTTAGTCAAGTTTTCTAGATTGACATTAAAATAAAAGTTTGAAATGGTGAGAAACTTTCGATTGCCATTTAACTTTTTTTTTTTTTTTTTTTTTTTACAACGGTGAATCCAATATTTTATATTGCTTATCAGTAACTTCGATATTCAAAAATTACAGTAACGGTAAAAAGGGACAATGTACAGATCAAATTCCAGTCAAGAACCTGTTCAAGCTATACTTAGTAACAATTCATGAGACTAATAGTAATAACAAACCTTTTGTAAATACACATAACACTGCTCATAAATGCTTCCAAATGAATAATTTGTTTAGCTCCTATACGCATACGATGTTCCTACAATTGGTTTTGTTAATGCTAAGCTATTGCGGCTTACTTATATACTTACATGATATGCTGCCTTTTCTACAATCTTTGGCTTCAATGAACTGTCTACTTTATTCAAAAGGATAAATGTCAACTTTTTCAAAATAGTGTTGGATTCAATGTTTTTAGTAATTAATTCATATAAGTGTGGTCGAATAGCTACTAAAGTATTTGGTGATTGATCCTTAATCATCATATCAACAATTTTGGAAATAGCAACCTCCCAGTCCAAGTTGTGCATTTTAATTACTTTAGAAAGATCAGAACTGTAAATAAAATAAAGGTTAATCAAGTACTATCCCTTTTTTTTTCATTCGTTTACATGCCTCTGAGTAGCAGTAGTTTCTAATGCTAGTAAAGAAGCTCGCATATTTCTTTCGCTGTGCTCCGCAATATCCGCAGCCAGCTGTTTAGAAAGTTGAAAATTCTCTTTACTAGCTACATTCAAAAGTGCGCCTACAGTCTCTTCTATTTCAGGTCTGGGAACGCGAATCAATAAGCAACGAGATCGAACGGGTGGAATGATTTTGCTGAGCGTATTGCAGCAAAGAATGAGCCTCATAGATGATGTATACTTTTCCATAGTTCGACGAAGTGCTGCCTGTGCTTCTCTAGTTAATTCATCTGCTTTATCAATAACAACAACTACATATAATATATAAGTATACATAATCAGAAAGTGAAATTTCATGTATTCCTTTTACTTTTAAATTGGTGTCTGGCGTTGGCATCAATTTGTTGAGTTTGAGCAATGCCTTTGATGACATCTTGAACAATTACACGATCGTACATTCCTAAGTCACTACAGGCGAGAAAGAAAATATGGTGTTATTTACGAGTTTTCTGCTATTCTTTTGTAAATGTTGACAATCTACCTAGGATTTAATTCCATATGAAAATTACTGGAGACGACTGAAAAGTTCATTTTACGATTCGACGATGTTACAAATTGACGTGGTTCTACTTTTATCTGCATCTCAAATTAGTTTGTATGAACTGATAAAATGAGTTCTTCATCACCTTTTCTACTGCTGGGCCATATACTTCCCTTAGAACAGCGGCAATTCGAGTCTTCTTTCCCGCGCCTGGTGGACCATAAAACAGCATGTGAGGAAGGTTATCTGAGTTGGCCTAAAAAAAAGCCATGTTTACTTTTATTATTACAAGTCGTTTTGCTTTATATAATCTTACTAGTTTCTTCAAGCGTTTTGACAAGTCATTGTGATATGTAAGTTGATCAATTGTTTTTGGTTTATATTTATCAACCCAGAGACTCATGCTTGTTTTTTAAGAATTTTTTTTAAAAAAAAAGAACGCGATTGTATTTTTCTAGGCGCGTTTTTGCATGTACTGTGACTATAAAAATGTTATGAGGTTTGTAATGACACCAAATTATTTTTTGGACAAAGAAACTTATTGAAGATAATTTTATGCTCTTAACAAAATAAAGTTGCCTTTTTCTCATCCATCAATTTATTAAAAAAACATGTTAGCTCGAATCTTCATAAACTACACACAACCTTTAATTATATCTGAAGATGAAACAAAAGAAACTAAAGCATGAATGGTTTTTTATCTTCTTAGAACACATCACACGATTATAGAGATTGCAAAACGTGTTGGCTTGAACAAGTCTACTGTGCAAGATCTAAAAGTTAAGATTGATAGCTATGGCAGCCCTTTGCCTCACAAACAAACAGGCCGTCCATTGAAAATAAAAGAAAGAACTGAAAGGCACTTGAAGAGGATAATTGGCGAGGATCCTTTTGCCTCTTATAAAAAAACAAATATGGAGCTAGCAAAGCTGGATGTTTTTGTTATTATAGAAACTCTTCGATCGTGTACCGGTCTACTTGACTTCAAATCGTACAGAGCAACTCACAGGCCTAGATTGACCGCAGGACACCGCAAAAGTAGGCTTTGCTAAGTAAAGGAACACCACAATTGAACCGAAGACCAATGGAGAAACATTGCTTGGTCTGATGAATCGCGCTTTTGTGTGCAAGACAGTAAATGGGGTAAAAGAGTACTTGGAAAGGAAGGAGAGCGTTATGATGAAAGAAATATAATATCTACAGTCAAGTGGGGTGGAGGTGGTGCTATGGTTTGGGGATGTTTTTGGAAGCATACAAACGGTCTTTAAATAAGCAAATTAATTATGCATTTACTGAAAACTAGCCTTACTTCAAAATATATTCGTTGATGCAAGTATTTTTTTGTACACGTTTATTATTTACACTAATGACGTGTCCGCTAGTTTAAGCGTCTTAATTCCAATAGGGATCTACTTATATTCAGCAATAAAAAGCATCCAACTGAACAATATGCTTTGAATACAAAATGGTTTCGTGAATCTCAGTTACCCCACTCATCTACGTTACCAAGATCATACCCGTATGTAACTCCTACGGCCTGGCGCCGTTTTTGGAAAATATCTCTCCCACACAGAGCTCGCACGTTACTCTGGAGATTTTATCATCACAAATTGCCATGTAAGGAACATCTCCACCAGTTAATCCTAATCCGATTTCCAGATCCTGGTTCTGTATATTGTGACCGTGTCGATTTTGAAGAACACTTTGTCTAGTCTTGTCCTCTCAAATATAAACCCTGGTAAACAATTGCTTCTCGCTTTTTCGTCGACCCTGCCAAGTTGATTTATAGCCTCATTTAACTTTCTTCTTTCTTTGATATTGAAGTCGCTCCTTCACTCTCTGTAACCTACTTGGATATCATAGCTTCTGTACTGCTTTCTCTGTAGCAACTCCATTGGAAATTTATTTTTGAAGACCATCAATTTTGGCCTCAGGAAGTAGTAGCAAGAGCCACTAGGAAAATCCTCAGGGCTCACAAAGAAAACAATAGTCGTTCGCTAAAAGGCTAATCCATAAGTTTTCTGGTCTGTTCTCTGCCTCAGGTTTCATTGCCGTTATCAAAGTTGCCATGGATTACAAAACAAACATAGTAACAAAAAAATCATTTGTACTTTATTTAACGTTTACAATGGTGTACGCCTTACGGCATCTGAATAAAACCCTCCTTCTATAAAAAATAAAATAAACCTCGCATGTAATACACAAGTGCAAACCTGGTGTTTTCGTGTAAAACGCACATATATATTAATGAGAGAGTGTATTGAGATATAAATATATATGGATTTTTATTTTAATTTTCTACATTACTCTATTTTGAACTGGCCAGTTTTAAATAGTTTGATCTTTCAACAACAGCTTTCTTAATTGGTTACCGGCTGACAGGACAATTTCTATTCAAGGTCCGTATGTGACTTGAATAGGTGTACACTTGGATTTTTTTTATTTCACCATTCTCTCCCTTTTAACTCTTACTTGCTACCAACCAGCTCCAAGAATTTTCTTTTTCCTCTTTTTTCCCTTTTTTT
The DNA here is from genome assembly GCF_000149305.1 of Rhizopus delemar RA 99-880. Lineage (NCBI taxonomy): Eukaryota > Fungi > Mucoromycota > Mucoromycetes > Mucorales > Rhizopodaceae > Rhizopus > Rhizopus delemar. Next base: position 2,417,946 of record NW_027137827.1, on the reverse strand, counting down.
AACTCAAAATAAACATTTTTTCTCTCTTCTCGAAAAATATGAGTGCATCTACGAATGCAGCAACATGTAAAAGTATAGCACGGTGTTATGCTGACGTGAATTCAAAATTACCACCTAGCTACTGGGATTATGATAATCTTCAAGTCGAATGGGGGTAAATTATAAAAGTATTTTTTATGCAACTTATCCCCAACATTATATAGCAATCAAGAGAATTATGAAATAATTCGTAAAGTAGGACGCGGCAAATACTCTGAAGTCTTTCAAGGCATCAATATTGTCAACAATGACAAATGTGTTATAAAAGCATTGAAGCCAGTTAAAAAGAAGAAGATTAAGCGTGAAATCAAAATCCTCCAAAACTTGGCAGGAGGGGTTAATATTGTTGGTCTTTTGGATATTGTTCGGGACCCTATAGTAAGTTGTTGTGTATGTATGACTTTTCTTTCTTATTGTTTGCTAGTCTAAGACACCTGCTATTATCTTTGAATATGTAAACAACACTGATTTCAAAATTCTCTACCCACGGTTTACAGCTTATGATATCCGATACTATATGTATGAATTATTAAAGGTAAAGAAAGTGTAAGAGGACAGTTTGAACGTTTATTAAACACAGTCAAAAGGCCTTGGATTATTGTCATTCAAAAGGTATTATGCATCGAGATGTGAAGCCTCATAACGTGATGATCGATCATGAAAAGAAGCAGGTAAATAATTAAACAGAGAAGGTGAAAAGTAAATTAATATGTTTGTAGTTACGTTTAATTGATTGGGGATTGGCCGAGTTTTACCATGCAGGAACTGCATACAATGTTCGTGTTGCTTCAAGATACTTTAAAGGTCCTGAGCTTTTGGTTGATTTCCAAGAATATGATTATAGCTTAGATATGTGGAGTTATGGTTGTATGTTTGCTAGCATGGTAAGTACTTGGAAATAGCCTTTTTTGTTACAAAGAGGCCTGATCTGTGTGCTCATACATGATAATAGATATTCCGTAAGGAGCCATTCTTCCACGGCCACGATAATTATGATCAACTGGTAAAGATTGCTCGTGTGCTCGGTACAGATGAACTCTTTAAATATACAGGAAAATATTCAATCAAACTTGATTCTGAATATGATAATATCTTGGGAAGACACAACCGTAAACCATGGACTAAATTCATCACTACTGACAACCAATTGTTCGCTACAGAAGATGCCCTTGACTTTTTGGATAAATTGTTAAGATACGACCATCAAGAGCGTCTTACTGCTAAAGAAGCTATGGAGCATCATTACTTTGGTAAGTCACTTCACATATATTTTTAGCTTTTCTTTAATAAAAAATTGTTCTTCTAGATGCTGTTAGACAAGATCAATCCTAAATAGTCAAATGTCCCTTTCTTCTTCCCTCTAAATAAAATTACATTAAAACTCACATAAGCAAAGAGTTATAGTGTTTAGAAAAAAAAAAGTATTAAACAATTTTTTTTTAATTAGATATGTGAAAGAGAAATAAAAGGGTATTAAAGGAGTACAACACAAATAAGTTAAGCAGAATTAAGTAAAGATAGAGAATGATTGAATGAGATATTATCGCTCTCTAGAGACTTTGTTTACATTTTTAATCATGCTGGGCTTTCTACGACTACCCTCATACAAGTCCAGTTCAAAAATAATCTCATTTCCTGCAATACGATCATCCATCACACCATGAATCCCTTCTGTTGAATCTGGACGAAGGCATCGAATGTTGGTTCCTGGTATGACTTGAAGTAGATCTCCCTAAATCAACAAGTTTAATATATGAAATTATAAAAGCATGCTTATGTATTTACCGTATCGATATGTCTAACTTCAATAAAGTTTGTGTTGAATGCAACCACATAGGGAAACTTGAAGGCAAATGCAGTAGGATTGCCTTCCCAAGCAATACACCAATCTTTTCGAACCCTTTTACCTTTCTTGTCAATATAGAATGCTAATTCTATAGAAATGAAAAAGCAGCTTAATTACACTAAAGAACATACATATTGTATATATGTTTACCATTATAACATAACAGTATGTTTCCATTTTTATGCCTAAACATTGAAATAGGTTTTATATATTCATGTTGAGCAAGAAGTGCATTATTATTGTCATCGTTTGGATCCAGAACACCTAATGTATTATGTGAGTATACATAAATATATCAATAAACAAATATCTTACTTTGTACTTCTGCAGAACTTAGATTCACCATCTGAAATCCTCTAGCACTTCCAACACAAATGATATTCTTAAAAAACTGTATAGAAGAAGCTTCACCTGGAATATACAAGTCCTTATACACTTTGAGTGCATCATTATTACCACGGATCAACCGGTTCAGATGCTTGTTCTTCTTTTTTGATTCTGTGCTTTCACAGGGCTCCAGAGCACGAATGGTGGATGTCATTGCATTATATCGAACAAAACAAACCAGTGTTTTTTCGACACCGTTGGCTACATTACTTTTTTCTTCTTCTGACGTTGCCGTAGCACAAGCGGCTGCAATGGCTGCAGATGATTTATCCCAAATTTTTCCAACCTTAAAGAACGAGACATGGCTGCTGAGTTTTCTGCCGCGCTTCATGTTGGTTTCTGTAGGAAGGAGTGTGTCTAGTGAATAGGTGTACAAAATCTTGTCTGCCAAGACCAAAATAAGATTGGATTGTTCTAGAATATCAATCTGAAGCACTTTGTCCATTGCCAAGATGCGGGTCAGTCCATCGCCTTTATCACCTTCCTTTTTGAGATATACGCCTTGGTCACCACCTAGGACAAATGATTTACCATTATCTAAGCAAAGAATTTAGAGAGCGCATATGCATTATTAAAGAAAAAAATAGTTACCAAATACAGCAATACAATTCACCTTATTAAAAGTACTAAAGAAGCTTTGGTTGATAGGTTTCACATTAAATACTTTGTGCTTCTCAACCAACATTCTTCTTTGACCTTCAATTTTATCCGCCCATTGCTTTCTTCCAGTCAGAGTGGGCGCGTAGAGTGTCATTGGGTTTGAATTTTGTTTGCCGAGGTGTACAAATGACATGGGAAATCCATTTTTATGATGCTGTGGTATTGTATTGGATACGATGCTAGAATGATTTGGATTGCTTTCTGTTTGGCTTGAACCAGATGAAGAAGCATTGCTTGGTCTACCTAAAGTGATAATAGTACTCCCTCTCTTGTTTTGATCAGGGAAGGAAACAGAGAGTAAGGCTAATGGAATGGGCTATGGATATAAGAATAAGCGATAAAATCGACGCTATAAGAACTATTGGATTTACCTTGCGATAGAGTTTATATTTTTCTTCATTTTGCTTTGGTTTAATAATTAACAGACAATGATCCAGCAAGTAAACAAGGATATCTGAGGACTCAGATCCCGAACTCTTTTTCCAAGTGCCCTTCATGATAATTTGACGACTATCAGACAACAAGTCCAGGTCCTGTCAAGTTTCTGTCATTAGTACGACCCTGAAAAAAAAAATTAAAGAAATTACTTACCAAATTGGAAATGTGCTTATTTACTAAACGTTCATCTAAACGCTCCAATTCAAACCTATTCTCAGTGATACCAGTTTCTCGGTTAACATCCGATAAGAATTTGGCGATTTTAGCCATGGCTTCAGGAATATCTTTTTGATCTGGGTGGTCATTAGGTGTATGCTTCAATATCTCACGCAACAGTAAATTATATCTTCCTAAACGCGTAGTGGGTTTTGTCAGGTATCCATTCAGTTCCAATTTACGTGACTGGGGTAATCTTTCCGTCTTGCTTACAAATTCAGCAAAGGAAGGATTGGTAGACTTTTCAGTTTCAAAAGCATATTTTCCAATAATCTGATGCGCTCCATACTTCACAAAAGGCTCAAAATTTTTAACATGAGCCAGCATGATATCACCTATCTTATCAACGACTTGGTTGGACGATTGACGTTGAAGTAAAGCTTGTGAGAGTTGACAATTGACTTTATAAACTTCTTCCACATTCCAAAATATTTTGTCTACCAGGGCAGCTCTATCTCCTGTCACTTCTGAGTTATCATCGAGTAAAGGTTCCATCCAGTACTAAAGAAGTAATGGTTATTTATTTGTGCTATAATTATGTTAATTGTACAAACATCAATCATATATTTCAAATCATCAATAAAGTCTTTTTCTGTATAAACAAGTTCATAAATATTTTCTTGACGTTTCTTTTCATCCTTTGATAAAGTGTCTACTAATGACTGTGGTACAGTGTTGATCCATAACCTTTCCTCTTGCTGTCATAATAGGCTTAGCACTTTATTACCGGCTATAATAATATATATTACCTGTGGTATCAGATAGGATTGACTTCCTTCACGAGAATGCCCTCTATTATTTTTAACTTGCTCTTGTCTACGAGGACATCTTACTGAATAACATAATTTATCCCTTGTACAAGTTGGTGAATAGCAGTCTGTCAAGACTGTAAACACGCCTGTTGGTAACACATCCAAACCGTCTTCTTGTTCAATATTAAATTCAGAGATTGAATCGCTTCTTAGATCAGACTTATCATTATGCAAAAAGACACTGAGAGGCCTTAGATGTTCTCTAAATTGATATAATTCTTGACTTGAGTCTCTTAATCTATGCTCATAATTGACATCATGAAAGAACTTTTGTGCATCCAAGGCTCGACCTAGTAACAGAGCCAAATTGCGATCACTTGATTTAATCAGTCCAGACAATTTGTCCTACAAAGAAACTGAGTTCTTGTTGTAACCATAAATAATTTTTTTTTTTACCACTGCTTCTTTTCCATCAAACACGTCCTTATATTTAATACTATCCTTTGTTTTTGTTGTTAAGACAATAGATTCTTTAAAGGCCTCAGCTACTTTGGATAATAAAGCTGGATAGACAGAAAGCAGGCGTTCTTTTACAACAGGTAATGAAGTTGGTTCCTCTACAAGGGTCGATGACAGGATCATGTTTGCCGTCGAATTTGAAGATGTGGATGATGAGGCTGATAAGGAGCGAGGAAAATGGTGTGTGCTGGATCTGTCGCTGTTCATACGAGATCGATATAAAGGCCGAGTGATCGTGATAGAGGATGGGACGGATACTGGCATGTTGTAAACACTTTCGGCAACTCGCTTTCGACCGGAAAGTGCCAATGAAGAATCCACTCGAGAATGCCCTATGCATTTGATAAATATTTAGTTTTACATAGATATAAGTATAGTTACTTGATGAAAATGCAGACAAGGCAGACAATTTAGCTCTCATGGGCGCAGTTGATTTAGATAACTTTGACAATAAGCTCATACCACCTGTTGTTTTTGCACTTGAATTGTCTGTTTTTGAATAATTATCGCGTATAGGCATAAAAGGTTCCAGTTTTTTCTTTTCATTTTGATATTCAGGTGTCTTGCCATTCTTTGAGCGAAAGAGCGTACCAGACCTTGATACTTTTTTGGCTGTTTTAACAGCAAATGAGTTTAAATGACTAATAGATCTTCCTTGTAACCTATCATCCACAGTTCGAATGCTCGTGATGGAATTAGCGTCATCATTGTACTCTGTACGCAGTGAAATGACCGAATCACCTATACTGTAAATACTTGGCGTGCCCTCGGGCTTTGTACAAAGCTCGCTATCTCCCGGACGATAATCGAGGATACTCCCAGCGATCGATTCTTCCTCATACACTAGATCTTCCTCATCGGCATTGCTGTGATTTTGTAAATAACGTGTGGATTGATAGTATCGATCTCGAATAGCTGCTGAGGGTGTCAATTCAGGATGCATCGTGTCTGCTGATGTAAAATAGCCTAGAGCGCTTAAATTATCCATTGTATAACTTTTTTTATATTCTGTGTGATCTTCTTCATCTGATAGTATGCTCGTTGTAGCTGTTGTAGTAGAAGAAGAAGGGAGTTGGTATCTACTGTAAATATTAGTTGAAGAAGGAGAACTCCTTAGAGTAGGATTTTGTTCAGTTGCCATTGTGTTTTTGAGATGAGGAATGACAAAGAAAGTAAGTTAAAGGTCAGGAAGGGAAGAGAGAAAGAAAGAGAAAGGTTTAATTCATAGAACAGAGAGAAATACTGGGTGTTTATTTGGGATAAAAATAAACTTTTTTCTTTTCTTTTGTAGAAAAAAGGGGGGAGGGGAGGGCAAAAGAAAGCAACACAAAAAATAGTAGACGGTGCTTCAAATTTCCCTGGAAAAAGAGCATGGAAAATTACTATTTCCTTTTCTTGGGCCTGAGCCTATATCTGAGTTTTTATATATTTTTTGTCCAATGGTATTAAGTGGCAAAAATGAAAGACTCTCGCAGATTGTGTTTATTTTTTACAGATCATTATTAATAAAACAGTTAAAAAACATTACACTTTATGTTTAATGTTTATTAAATTTTTTTGTAGCTTACACTCCTTTTTCCCCGAGGGATATAGTTGCCACATAGTAACAATTGCTAACATACCCAAACCATGTCGATCAAAATATGAATATAAAGCGGGAAATAAAATTAGAAAACTTTTGGCTACTCGCTAACCTCGGAGTGTAGCGCGGTTCTTCCCCCCCTTCTCTCCTCATTGTATATCCAAAGAAAAACAAGCTTTCATATTTTTGTATGATTGTGTAAGTAAAGAAGTGGCATACATTATAAAATAAAGTAGGGAGGAGTAGTGAAAGATTTAGTACACTTTTTGACATAATCCAAATTATACAGGTTTTTCAGAATCCCGCTGTGTCCTCTAAAAGATTTATACTAAAATTGTATCGGTTATTCTGTTATTAATTGCTTATTTAGATATATTATAAATGCTTAAAGTCAGTACATACTTATACTGCATTAACTATCTGCTCAAATACTATTTACCCCTTGTATCTTGTAATAGCCTAAAAGTATAATGCCAAGCTAAGTGAATATGAAAGTAAACACTTTAACAGGCTAGTTTATTTACTTTACGCATTTCGTTTTGATTGTTATCATTGATTAATGATGATCAAATATCAATCTCAACTAGCGTTTATTGATAGGCTGAATCAAGCTGTATCAATACTAGAACTTCTTTAGGTTACACACACATATCATTGAAGAAAGTCTCTATTTTTGTGTACAACAAGAGAATTTAGATAGGAACATGATTTTTTTTCCCATTAAATACGTGTTACTACAAGCATATACATGACGTTACATGTTAGGATAATAAGGTTAGATGTAAAAATACAGTGCCGTCTGTGCCAGGATGTTTTTAAATACTCTCCCTTCACTTTTGAGCAGCCACAGAGAAACTAAATTATGGATCCTTGGAGAATGTTTATTTATCTTTGTCTATTAGAGACTGATTTGAGTGAGATAACATTACCATATACATATATTCTATTTAAGTTTCCTGTCATACAGCATCTTGGAATTATGCTTATGCTTTTCAAAAGAAAACGTGTTTGGTACCCTAGAAGTGGTATTGGTATAAAATTCTATTGATGCTATTCTGTTACTGTCAGCTAAATCAGCTGTTGTTTCTTTTTCATTGAGACTGTTAAAAAAATAACTATTCTAGCAGTATAAGGAATTTATACTTAAAACAAAAAGAATATGCTTGTCTAGTCCATCTTAACCAGGATATAAATAACCAAAAAGATGGCTATTCTGATAAGTATGATTGAGAGTAAGGTCAAAAAAGGATTCACATCTAAAAGACTACTTCAAAGGAATACTTAAATTATGTTGACATAGATATGCAATGTACATTATCTTTGTTTTTGATGACTACATAAATTGATTTATCAACACTGTCTACCCCCTTTTTTTTCCTTTTCTTTTCCTGATATTTTTTGTACTAAATGGAGCGTGTACAGAATCTTGTTGATAGTCAATGATGCAGCTTGTGAAAGAACATAGATCATTCTATCCGCACCAATATCTCCAGTATGACCAAAATAGTACGAATTTAACTGATTGTGATATGATTCAATACAGTTATTGATAATAAAGGCACGTCTTTTCTCCAAGAATGATCCCATAATCATTTTTTTTACTCATAGTAATAACTGAAAAAGAAGAGAACTTTTCCTTGGAATCCAGCCTCAAAAGAATCAAATTGGTAACAAAACCATAGTATTTAAAATAGCTCTGGTTATAGCATATGCTTGTACAGTCTCCATTGTAGAATCGACAGCTTTGATACTAGATCTTATGTGATTCTCTGATACTCTCTTCATATGCTAATGGCACAAGAACATTGGTTAATTCACCAAACACTTTAAGAATAACAGATACTTTGTTCTAGCTGCAATCAATCGTTGTCTTTTTGACTGAAAAATTACTACCAATAACAACTTATTTTTAATCCACTGCCAATTTCATAAAGACATCAAGTGATCCATATACCACGCTTTGCTATAAAAGCAAAAAGCAAACTAAACAACCAAACTGAAGATGAATCATCTTTCCATGGTAGGAAACTTGCTGGAAATGAGTGTATTTAATGTCTCCAATGTTACATTTGTTCAATTTAATGCTTGATATTAATGTCAAAGAGAGAGAGAGAGAGAGAATTGCAAAAAATGTGAACATGGAAATTGGAAAAAAACACGTATAATGATTGCTGAAGAGTGGAGGGCGTATCTAGACTTCTCAGTTATGTCTGCTTGTGTTGTTGAAGTATGATCTAGGTCTGGCCATCACCTACAAGAAATAATGCATTTTTGCCGGAAAAAATGAACTCAAATATTGGGTATCAATCAAAAACTGGTGCCATTGTCACATAGAAAAGATACAAATGTATTTTGATAGCTTGAAGCTGGAATTGCTGCACAAATATAAAAAATGTAGTGTGCTATGAAGTACTTGTAGAAAAACTCCTTTGTTTATCCCCAAGAAGTGTCAAAAGCAAAAACTTCAAGGCACATTTGCTTAGGTTTGTCCATCTCTTGTATGTTATCACAAGAATTTGGTTACTGATTCCTAGAACCCTTTGTATCAAAGCAACTTTATCATAGTCTTATACACCTCATTCGAGGAACTTTTCAACGCTCAAGGAAATCTATCCGTGAAAAGTGATATCGAAAAGGCTTTTGATTCACTATTAAAAATACTGTGGTTAAATGCTGATATTTTGACAGAAACCAGTTATAAGCAATGCATTGCCACCGCGTTTTGTAACTATGCAACCAAAAAAAATCATGATGGTACATTTTAGTAATGTATATTTAGGATTCTGTTAATTCTAACGTCATGTAAATCGGTTAGGACTCCAGATACATTGAGTGGAATCAAATAATTGGGTGTGTTAAGGATGCCCAGTCCATCAACACGATGACAGAAACTAGATCACTAGTAATTCAAGCTTCTTTGTTATCTCTCTATTATAACCATATACCACACTCCTTAAATGGAGTTTGGTTTGATTGTTAATCAGCTCACAAACCCTCTTAAAGTTGAAAGACAATGAGTGATGCTTCCAACAACTATTCTTACAAAGTGAAAGAGGATGCAAGCATATATGTTCGCAATGTTTAAAATCTGATGAAAAATAATGAAATAACGAATAATAGTCAAGGCCGAGAATCTAAAGAAAAAGGCTGTAAATAGCAATGTAGTAACGCACGTATGATTATAATAGAAATTCCCACATGTTTCATGCATACGCTGAGCCTCTTGGCAATTTACTTATTCAATTGTAAATCTTTTTAAATAACGAACATATTATCTATTTTATTAAAGTACAGTTTTCTGGAGACAATTTCGTTTGAGATTCAAAGCACCAATATCGTTTGAATATCAAATGTGCACCCATGGTCAGTTCCTGTATAAAAGTAGGAAAATAATATGTTAAAAATATGTAAAGCTCCCAGCAAAAAGGGGTTTTCCTCAGCAAAGTAAGCATCAATTGTATTCAAAAAGTCAAACTCAATCAAGCATAATCATAATTTTTGATTTTTCTCTTCAAACCATCCATATTTTTATTGGCTATTTTTAACATCATTTTGCAGTTTGCTTTAATAACTAAGAAACATATCGATTATATTTTATTTCTTCTATGTATTTATAAAATTCCTTTAATATGCTTTCAATCCTTGCTATACCCTTTTTTCAAAAAAAAAAAAGTCGACAAGCAATTTTGATAACGATCAAGAAGCTAATTTTAAAGAGATAGAATAAGAATAAGTTGGGATGTGAATATATTGTATTAATAGAAAACTGATACCGAAAAAAGACCAAAAATGAAGTTACACAAGAATATTCACAAAACAAGATGTTTCTTTAGCATTAAATGGAACAGTAAAGTATATGAATCCAAAGCATATGCTTTGTAATAAAAGAAAGTATTAGTAGCAGTGAAATCAGTAAATGGATATACAAGGATAAATAACAAACTCCGTTTACAAATGAAACATTTCTTTTTTTTTCTCTTTCTTTTTTCTCTTTTTATTTTTTATTCTCTTTTTCTTTGCATGTTACCTCCCACACGATCTTTATCATCACTTGTAGCAACAGGGGATAATACTGTATATGAAAATGCAGCGGTAGGGCATCAGTTGGGTGTAAACCGTGATGATATGGTAGCTCTAGGTTAAAAAAGAATCCCCGACTCCTTCTTATTAATGCTAAATTGAGTGAATAGATGTATCGAGGGTACTTATTATTTATACTGGGGGGACGATTGGTATGAAACACACACCAGAGCATGGATATGTTCCAGTAAAGTATTGATTTACTGCAAATATAAAAACTAACCCAAAAAAAAGTTTCCCAATTATTTAGCGGAATCTTTATCAAAAGTTCAGCGGTTCCACGACCCTCAAACTGTTTCCGAAAGCAACAGTAGCATCTATAGATCCTCATCCACTGATAGTTTGGATAGTTTATCAACTAATGTATTCAAAGCAAAAGAAGTTACAAATACAGTCAAAGCAATTGGACGAGATAACAAAGTTAAAGTATTCCAACTACCAAGTCTTATTACACCTGTCAGTTTATTTGGAAAAAGAATAAGGTTTGTTTTTGTTTGATATTTTCCCGCCCTAAAAAAGTAACACACAACAGGTATTCTATTTTAGAATACACACCACTTTTGGATTCTTGTGATATCACAATGGCAGGTAAACAAAAAAGAAAAAAAAAAGGACGGGGGAGACAGAGTGATTGATTTGAGTGTAGATTGGGTTCGTGTGGCAGATGATATACAAGTGAATTATCAACTTTTTGATGCCTTTATTGTCCTCCATGGTACAGATACAATGGCATATACAGCTAGTGCGTTAAGCTTTATGTTGGAAGAACTTGGGAAAACAGTGATTATAACAGGTTCACAAGTACCTTTAAGTGAAGTAAGGAACGACGCGGTAGAAAATCTATTGGGTGCTTTAACAATTGCTGGACACTTTGTCATACCTGAAGTTGCACTTTATTTTGGCAAAAAGCTATATAGAGGAAACAGGACAAGTAAAATAAGCGCTGTAGATTTTGAAGCTTTTGATTCACCTAATTTATCTGCCTTGGTTGAAGTTGGTATTAACATTGGTAAATAGTGAAAAAGAAAAAGAAATCTTTTTATTCATTGATTAGACGTTAAATGGCCACTGGTCTTACGTCCTACAAATATTGCTAAATTCCACGTCAATACAACATTAAATCCAAATGTGGGTTCATTACGTCTTTTTCCTGGGATCAGTAACTCAACCATCCGAGCTTTTCTAGCTCCTCCTCTTCAAGGTGTTGTATTAGAAACATTTGGGGCAGGCAATGCACCTTGTCGTCCTGAGCTTTTGGATGCTCTCAAGGAAGCAAGCGATCGAGGTGTTGTAATTGTGAATTGCACACAGTGTCGCAAAGGCCTTGTGACAGATGCTTATGCGACCGGGAAACAGCTATCGGTGATGGGTGTTGTGCCTGGCGCAGATATGACACCAGAATGTGCACTGACAAAGCTTGCTTATCTTTTGGGTAAATATCCTGATAATCCGGGCTATGTTCGAAAGATGATGACCACGAATTTACGTGGAGAGCTGACAATTCGTACACCTTATCAACGCTTCAGCGCATCCTCAAATCGTACTAGTCTCCTGGTCAATATTTTTATGAAGTTTGCAGCACGTAATAAAGTGCTGGATAGACAGGAAACAAATGAAAGTCAAGATTTGACAATGTCTGTGGAAGAAGAGATGCTGGCACAAAAGGCACTGGGTCCTGTGTTACTTTGTTCGGCTGCTGGTTCTGATGACTTGGATGGTCTTCAATTACTAGTTGAACGTATGGGAGAATTAATTAATTTGAACTGCGTTGATTATGATGGAAGAATACCTCTTCATGTTGCTTGTCGTGAAGGACATTTCAGAATTGTAGAATATTTGTTATTACACGGAGCATCAATTCATCTTCGAGATAAATCAGGTCACACACCATTGTTTGATGCTGTAATTGAAAAACATGCAGAAGTAGTACACATTTTAAGAGAAGCTGGTGCTCATTTAGTTGAAAGTGAGATCAATGATATGGGACCTATTTGGTTTAAAGCAATTAAAAGCAATAATCTTAAATGGGTCCAGGTTGCATTAGACGCTGGTTTTGATGTTAATTGGTGTGACCCAATAGAAGGTAGACACGGAATAGATATCGCTGTTTGTTTAGGAAGAAAATCAATCCTCAAGTACCTATTAAATCAACCTAATATTAATATTTATTCAGTTGATAAATGGGGAATGAATGTACTCGATAAATTACAGCTATTAAAGAAGAAATCAAAGCAAAATTCTATTTTAGAAGAAATGGAGGTTTTGTTAAAGAAATGAAATTCATAAATGAAAACGTGTTAATATAAACATTACACTTGTGTAACCCTCTCCCTGATGTCACAAACCACTTTTGGTTTGATTTAATTTCCGCTCAAAACTTTTTTTTTCTTTTTTTTTTTGCTTTTTCTTTCTTTTTTATCCTTTTCTTCTTCTTCTTCTTCTTTGTTCTTTTTGTATCAAATCAAACATATTCTTCTTTTTGTATATCAAAATGAATAAACAACAACAGCAAGATTTAAATATTCCTAATGCACAAAACATGAATATTCAGAATGATATCCCGACTCCAAACTGGCAAGAAGAGTTACCCGTTCAAGAAAGGGCTCGTTATATTCAAGAATTGTAAGAGAAAAAGAAAGAGTTTTCTGTAGCTTTATTGATTATATTCTATTAGAATAAAAGGTTTAAAGCTTTTATCTCCTACTACCCCAGATAATGCTATTTTTGCTGCAGCAAAAGCATTTGAAGCAAATATTTATATTAAAAGTATAAACAAGGTAAGAAGACAAAAGAAAGAGAGAGAGAGAGAGAATTAAACTTGTTATTTTTTGTTAATATTCCTTATAAAAGAACCAATACATCTTTGCATATGCAAAAAAGTTTCAACGAATCAAACTTGAGCTTCAAAATCAAAATGGTGCTGCAACCATGAATAGTGACAATACAATAAACTCTCCTTTGTTACAAAATCAGCAATCATCTCCTCAAAACAATTCTATAGTGCAGCAAATACCATTAAATCAACAAACAAATCGTTCAAATATGTTTCAACAAAATCTACTTCAAACAAGGTCTCCCCAACAGCCACAAACACAGCCACTTCAACAACAGATACCACAACAACAACAACAGCAAATGCTGAATCTTCAAAGAACAGCTGCTCAAGCAATGGCTGCTATTGCAGCTACTACCACTCCTAACAATAATAATGTAACCCTAAATCAGCAACAACCACAGCAACTGCCGATGAATATGCTACAACAACAGCAAATCAATCCGAATAATAATATGCTCTTGTCGTCTGGACAAATGCAAGTTCTTCTTGCTCGACAAATGGCTTTACAACAACAAAATAATCAGCAACCCCTTCAAAATAATACTCCTCAATTTAATAATACCAATGTAGATCCATCCTCCGTGTTGAATTTAAATATACCAAATAATGTCACACAAAATTTCCGTCCTCCTGTCTCCGGTACAAACACAAATACAATAATGCAAGCTAATAATTTTCAAAATGTATGTTTACCAATTAATGCTTTCTTAATTTTTACTTATTATTTCATAGCAAAACCATCAGCCCCAAAATATTTTAGGACAGCAACAACAAATAAATTCGGAAATTTTGATGCAACATCTTCAACAATCAACACCACAAACGCAAGCTCAAGTTTTAGCTCAACAAGCAAAAGCTCAAGCTCAATCTCAGCAGCAAGCTCAGGCACTGATTCAAACCCAAGCCCAAGCCCAGCAACAAGTAAAGCAGGCCCAACAAGCTCAACACTCAGCTCCTCAAGCGCCTCAACAATCAACATCAAATACGCCACCAAATCAAGTGAATATAGCAAACATGCATCCATCTTTACAACAAAGAACTCAAGCTGCTGAGTTCATACGTCAACTGGACGAAAGTGTACGGAATACAAGAGGTAAGAAATAACCATTCATCCATATCTATTTACATTGACTTTTCTTTATAGTTCGCTCCAATCCTATTGAAGGTATTTCAGAGCAAGAAAAAACAACAATTCGCAATGGAATTACCTTAATCAAACCTATGTATGACAAAATCGACAGCTTATTACCCGTCTTTTTTGCATTAACGTCCAACGTGGAAGCCGCGAAAAGGCTTGTGTTGATGAAATATGTGTTTGAAGATCAATTGAATGCACTTCAACAGAATAAATATGTAATTACTGCTGAGCATTTAAACAAATTACGAGAACAATTTAGTGGTTATTTCTCTTGGGTTCGTAATGCGGTTGGTCTTCAAGGTCAACAGCAACAACAGCAACAGCAGCAGCAGCAACAACAACAACAACAACAACAACAACAACAACAACAACAGCAACATATGTCTGCTACTACTCAACAGCTGGAACAGGTTCAAAAGCTTCAACAACACTCAAGAACTGATTTCAATCAACCTCAACAACAGATTCAACAACAGCAATCACTGCAAAGTCAACAATTACAAAATCAGCAGTTGCAAAACCAGCAATTGCAAAACCAGCAATTACAAAACCAGCAGTTGCAAAACCAGCAACTTCAGAATCAACAGCAAATGCAAGCGGCCAAGTTGGCCCAAGCTCAACTATTAGCACAACAGCAGTTACAGCAGCGTGCTCAATCACAACAACCCTCCCAAAACAGTACAAGAGTATCCCCTGTGCAACAACCTGCTGCAAATACCCCTACTATGATTCCATCAGGGCAAATTCGATTGAAGCGTAGTAGCATGGATCTTAAACTTCCTCCTAGTAAGAAACAAAAGAACACAGCTCCTAACACACCTCAGCACACAGCTGTTGATTTGACTCAAACAACACCTCAACAGACACACACTGCTCCAGAGCCTGTTTCTAATGAAGCACCTAATAACTCGAACATGACAATGAATCAAAGACAAGCTCAATCGCAAATGATACATCAAGCAGCCCTTGCCAGTGGCCTTCCTCTACAGATCGTGAATTTATTACCCCCACGTGCGTTACAATGCTGTTGGATACTTCAACAAGCGGCACAAAACCGTATGAATCTAACACCTCAGCAGCAACAATATATTCGTCAGACATTGAGTGAAAGAGTAGAGGCTGCTAAACAACAATTAGCCAAGCAAGCTGCCGAAAAACAGCAAGCTCAGGCACAATCTCAACTTCAATCTCAGCCACAACCTCCACCACAATCTCAACTTCAGCCTCAACCACAATCTCAATCTCAATCTCAACCTCAACCTCAACCTCAACCTCAACCTCAACCTCAACCTCAACCTCAAGCACAGACACAGGCACAAGCACAAACTCAAACACAAACTCAAACACAAACTCAATCACAAGGACAATCACAACCACAAAATGTAATTCAGGTGAACTCATCTTCATCTTCACCAGCTAAAATGGCTACAGACACTCAGCAACAGCTAGTCAAGTCAGAAGTTGCAACCCTTGAAGATCACAAGAATAATAATGAATCTGCGCAACATGCTACTCAAATGATGCACTTATTGCAGCAACAGAAACAGCAGGTACTGATGCAACAAGCTAAAAGACAAACACCGCAAAAACGCTCGCTAGTATCTACCCAGCAGCCTGTACCTCAAATGATACCTACACAACCAGTATCGACGCCGATACAGCCAACACCTCAATTAACGCCTCCTCAACAGGTAAAACAACAGGTACAAACTCCACCCCAACAAAAGATTACCGTTCCTTCACCAAGGCCGACGCCTGGCACTGCATTAAAAATGGCTGTGATGGGAGACCAAAGTCCAATGCTTTACGTGAATGACATACAAAAAGAAGTTGATTTACTCTTTTCTCGACCTGATCAACAGCCACAGCCACAAAAGTCTTTTCTATTACAGCCGAATGGTCCAAGAAATACACTTTTATTTGAGCCTTATCCTATGGATGATCTTGTAATGGAAGAAAGAAGAGGTTTGATAGAGGATGAAATTGCAGATACTTGGTATGAAGTTGGTATGGAAACTGGTGTTCCTGAAATGCATGATATCTTTGCTGGCTTTTCTTTTGATGATTATACGCACCAAGCATTTATATCCACTTAATAAAGAAAACTTTTTTTAAGAAAAAGGGGAAATGAGGTCTGTGCTTTTTTTTTTCGAACTTATTTAATAAAAGGAAAAAAAAAAAGAGGTCCGTGCTTGAAGAGTGTGGATGAGGATGAGAGGGGTTTAGGAGCCTTGAATGTGATTTAATGATGGTATTCTTCCTATTAGATAATATGACATCAGTGAATACTTTAACGTCATCTGTATTAAAGATGAATCAAGGCCCTTTTCTCTAATTAGTGACATCACCTACAAAGAAAAAGACATACAAATACCTTTACGTATTACATCATATAAAAGAGAGTGTTTAATAAGAATGTACTGTGCTTTCAAATTGGTGTAACGTCGTTGGTATCTTTGTTCGTTCCTTTT
>NW_027137827.1:2111366-2400882 GCF_000149305.1 Rhizopus delemar RA 99-880 | reverse complement strand
GTAATCAATTCCTATCGAGTGGTTTTTTGTTACACATAAAGGTATCATGCAACTTCATTCTGGTCTATTTTTGGGAATTTTTTTGGTTTTCTCTCTTACTCTTCTTTCTTTTCTATTCTTTTAATTTTTTCACTGAAACGCTTCAATTTTTTTTTCTCTGATGCAATCCAACTATTATCCATATGACTCGTATGTAGCACCACAACTATCCAATGCAACAACCGTGGATGAATCGTTAATAAGTGGAGATGAACCAGAAGGAATAGCACCAGATAAGAGAAGTGGAAGAAGAAAGATAAAGATTGAATACATTGATGACAAATCAAGAAGGCATATTACATTTTCAAAGAGAAAGGCTGGCATCATGAAAAAGGTTAAGATTTTTTAAAAAGGGTATACTTTATATTTGCTTATACATGTTTAGGCATATGAATTAAGTACACTGACAGGTACTCAAGTCTTACTGTTAGTCGTATCTGAAACTGGGTTGGTTTATACATTTACTACGCCTAAATTACAACCAATTGTAGCAAAGCCAGAAGGAAAAAACCTCATTCAATCTTGTTTAAATGCATCTGATCCCCCAACACAGTCTTCAGAGGTAATTATAACAATAAAAGCTTCAGGATCTTTGGAGAAACGTTACGCATTTTATGTATTTGTTAATAGAGTAACAATGATCTTCATCAAATTTTAACCAAAAAGGCTAAAAAGAATAAGCCTAAAGATAGCAGTGTAAAAAAAAAAAAAAAAAAAAAAAAAAAAATCAGTTAAAAAGAATACTAAATAATATACTCAACAGTCTATCAATCAAAATCCAGCACTAATATTACCTAGGAACGATTTACATTCAATGAATACAGTTTACCCTTCTACAATGATATATCCAGCATATACCAATCATAACCAAAATTATTGGGACTGAAAGAAAAAAAGACTTTGTATATATGTTGGCTCCCTCGTATATTATACTTAAAATAAAACCACACTCTTTATGTATAAATACTGATATGCACTATTGGGAGTTAGATTAAGTCGCGTTACATAAGTAATAAAGTACGCATTCTTTATTGTTTCAAATAAGTTAAATCTAAAGGGGGTATTCTAATAAGTTTAATGACAAAATGTTTTCTCTCTCCTTTTTCAAATAAATCCCCACTTAATATCACAAGAACCTTGACCCAAGCTACCACAGACTTGTTGAAACACTATAAACCGACCATGTGAGATTCAAGCTAAAGAAAGGATCTCATTATTTTACCTGTGGGGGATAAATCCAAGGAACCAACTTGACACATAGAACAGCTATCGACAACACGCGCAACAATCTCCTTACCGGTTGTTCCGACCACTTTAACGGTACTATTACAGTGAGTAATAAGATATGGGCTTGCACCTATTCAAATTCGTCAGTCAATATAATCTTTTTCTGTTTTATTTACCATTGTTCAGCTGCACTCTATTGACAGCGACAACCATTGGAGAATCATCAGTGAAATCACCACATGTTCCAGGACCAACATTATAATAGTTGCCTTTACCAGAAAAGCGCAATTCATCGTGTCTTTTGATGACCAACGCTTCAAGTTTTTGAAGAATACAAAATGCAAAGAGAGCCAAAAGCGTCAGGAAATTTAACTTGTTCATTTTACGTGCCTTTTTTTAAAAAATAATAATAGTGGTTTTTATCCGTTTTGAGAGAAAATAGAAATAGGACTTCTTGCTTTTATATCCAGTTTCAATCTCTCTAAAGATTACAATGAAAACGAGCCATCTACTTTAAGGCTATATCTCATTTTTCTTATATTGTTACAAACGTAACCATGATTGTTTTCATTGTTCAATTATAAGTTTGTGCTGTATTGAACATGTTTAATTGCTATAAACATAAAAATCATTTTCTTGCTATCCTAGCCATCATTCATTCGTATAATGTGACAAGCCTTTACTTTTTAAAAAATCATAATATTATACGTTTGTGTTGCTAACAATAGCTTTCATTTTAGAGAGAAAATAGTAATACAAATGTTGAATATGCTAGCAAAAAGCATTTTAGAAAACATAACGTGCTCATCTTGATACTTTTTGCCTCCATTTCATTTTCTTGCAATGTAGCTGAATAATAACATACCAAGGTTTTTGCTCTGTACGTTGATTCGATAGTTACAATACATCAAAATACAGTTTCTGGTGTAAGGAATAAAATTCATTATAAATCAGCCGACTTTTTGATGTCGCTCGTGTAACAAAATACTATCTGAATCCTATTCGAATACTCTATTGATTTGTTGCATTCAATAACAAAGAAAGTCCAAACATGGACTGGCTTGTTAGCTAATTAATGAATATTTCTGTAAGCAGCAGGTTAGATAAAAACGGGCTACTGTTAATGACCCTTTGATCCTCCGTCAGTGAGTCTCTTCAGAGTTATCAAAATAATTAGAGGTAATGAAGGCCTTATTTATGAGCAGTGTTTAGCAAAGAAGCATATCCTATTATCATTTAACATCGCGAGGAAGAGTAGTTTTCTTTTTATAGTCAATTAACAAAGCTTTTTGTGTTGTAAGAGAACAATTGTATAAGAAGGTATACAAAAAAGTTTTTTTTTTTGTACAATCTCCAAACTTTATTTATTCTTTTCATTTTCTTTCTTTCATTAATAAACCCCATGTCTGTTCAGCTCTACTCTTACGAAGAAGTTTCCAAGCACAATAACAGAAACGATCTTTGGATGATCATTGATGGTAAAGTGTATGACATTACAAAGTTTCAAGATGAGGTAAAAAAAAATTACTCTAGCCACTTTTTTAGACTCATAAAACGGGTTAGCACCCAGGAGGCGAAGAGGTTTTGATTGATGAAGGCGCAAAGGATGCCACTGGTTCTTTTGAAGACGTGGGTCATTCTGAGGATGCTCGCCAAATCTTGAAAAGCTATTACATTGGTGATATAGACCCTAAAGTAAAAAAACACACACACTATAATTATGTGCCTTAATTTTGATATATTCCATGTATGATAGTCTCAGCCCATCAAACTTACTAAACAGACAGAACAAACTATTGCTCCTGGTCCTCAAGGAAAGTAAGTGCATATTTGAAGAATAAAAAACAAACACTGACCAATGCGTATTATTGCTAGCCCATTACGTATTCTTATTCCCCTAGTTTTATTTGCTGCTTTTCTTTACTACAAGTTCTTTTTATAATTACATATTCATCATGCTTCTCTCTCTTTTTTTTGTGTGTCTCTGAGGCCATCATAGAAGATTTAAGCTAGAAATAAAGACATCTACCATCTTGTGAAAAATAAGACTACGCTTATTGCTCTTTTGGCCTGTGAAGTAACTCTGTTTACGGCCTTGTTTTATACCCAAAGAAAAACAATTGTATATTAAATGAACTTGGAGTGAGATTGATAAAGTGAGAGTAAACTGCAGGGGGGGGAACTCTTTTGCTTCATCTGATTGGAGCAAATTTATTCTTAAGCTTAAAAAAGAAGGGCTTAAAAATGAATTTAAATGTCATGTACATCTGAGACTCAGTTGACAAGTTCCCATGGTCATCAGTCGGATGAAACATCTTTATTGTATGAACTAAATCAAATAAATTCACCATTTTATTTCCCGACATTTCCAGATTATTTGGGGAAGAGGAGATTTTTGGTAACTGAATTTTCTCTTCTTTGTGTAATCATCAAGAAAACTTTTAAAAGAAGGAATGATAAGTTGAATGAAATCAAGACATCAAACAAGAAGTGAGAAGGAAAATTTTGATCTGAAAGGTTTCATTGTTTCATATGAAAATACATTCTATGTTATTAAAAAAATGGAGAGAGTTTATGACGTTTTTTTTTTTTTTTTTGGTTTTAAAAGTCTACTTCTGCGTTCATGTCCGATCTTTTTTTCTTTTCTTTTTCTTCTTTTAATTTCAGTGAGTGAAGAAGCAGGGTTTCACGATGAGATCGACAGCATTTAGTACTGCTACTTCTTCAGACTCCAAAGCTCGAAGCCGGTCACATTCAATCTCTTCTCACATTTTATCTTCGGTCAATAAGAAGATCAAGGAAATCGAGGATGCTGATAGTACACATATACTTCAATACGTTGATAATCAAGTACATGAAACGTGGGATAGTACAAAGGCAGCGATGATTGGAGCTCAACGTCTCTTACAATTTTATGAGTTGCCAAAAGAATGGCAAGAGAATGAATATATTTTATCAGGGTAATCACAACAGATCCAACAGTGACAAATATTCAATTCTTTTGTATATCAAAGGTATCGTTTTTACCAAACAAGTCAAGCATGTTTAAAATCTATTTTCATGATTCATAATGAAACTGCAAACATCTGGAGTCATTTATTAGGATTTATATTCATGTCCTGTCTTTGTATCTATGGATTCAATGTAAGGATTATTGTTATTTAGATCATGTCCCTTATGCTCATCTCTTCAAAGTCTCATTTTCCAGATGCAAGCTGGAGTGATAGAACAGTGTTGATCACTTTTTGTGTAGCTTCATTGAAATGCTTATTTTGTTCATTTATCTATCATACCTTCATCTGTCATTCACATCGTCAGATCAAACTATTCACAGCCACATTAGATTATATGGGAATCGCTTTTCTTATCACAGCTTCTGTCCTGGTTTCTGAATATTATGGATATTACTGCAGACCAGTGATGCGAAATCGATACATGTTATTTACCTCCTTGATCGGAAGCATAGGAATATTTGCTCCCTTTTTGAAACAGTGGGATACAAAGGAATACAGACCACTTCGAATTGCTGTATTTGTTTCTATGGCTGTATCAAGTGCAATACCTGTCTTACATCTCATATTCTTGAATGGATTCAAATCAACTTGGAACTTTTTTGATTTGGCTGCATTAAGCGTACTGATGTATATTCTTGGTGTTGTTGTCTGTAAGTTTATGAACCATATTAATACCAAGACTAAATCATGGAGCTTAGATGCCAATCGATTCCCTGAAAAAATGTACCCTGGTTCGTTTGACTTTATAGGTCTAACAAGTCATGCTATTTGGCATGTATTTGTCTGCTTTGGTATTTTCGTAAGTTGATAAACCCTTTTTTTTTTGATTTTAATGAACTCTTTTAAAGTTTCATTATTTGGCCACTTTACAATTTTATGCTAATCGACATACCTACGGATGTGGTATTCTGCCCGGAAGAGATCATTAACTTAGAAAATAAAAACACTTATTTATTTCATCTATTGATAAATTTTTTACGACTAAAAGCGGGTCCACTATCAATTAGAGTATCGATATGATCAATAAATAACTGAATATCTTTAAAATAGTTGGGTCCTACAGCACAATCCACCTTATTTTGTTGAATTAAATAATCTTCTTCAGGAAAGATACCCATGGTCTCTAGTAGTCTAACAGCGTCTCTTTTGCTCTTGGGTGCAGGAGATGGGAAATAGATAAAGAGTTCGCCTTGTTCAATCACTACCTTGAACGTCTTATCCAACCGTTGTAATAGATTCAGCACATAATGCATATGTATTTGATAAGCATGATGAAGGAATTCAAATGAATGAATGAATGAAGTATCAATCACACCTGAAGGACAATCAAAGAACTGAAGCATATCAAGTGTAATGCGTAAATGAATAGATGAATCATTTGTATTCTTGTTAAGAGTCGACATCAAATCGCTATCACTTTGCAACAGTCTTCTTGCTCGTTTATCAGGCTTTTTACGCACAGGATTACTCCTTTTCCTTACAGACTCTTCACCCTCCACAGATGGGCTAGTGACATGATGACGTAAAGAGGAAAGCTCATCGTGTTGAACAATGCATTTCAATTTCTTTTGTACATCATTGTCCTTCTTTGTCACCGTCTCGTCTGATTCACTGTGGTGGTGTCTTTTGGCATCCAAGTGATAAACATAATGTTGATTGGTGTCGTTTTCTAAACTAACTAATTCTCGCATACCTCCATTCTTGGGAGAAAACATACGATGATAATTAGGCTCACTTTCATCCTCTTCCTTGGGTTGATTAAAAGAAGATGACTTTACAGTGGTTGGCTTGACTTCATCAGAAGAAGAAGGTGTATTGTTAATTTTGGTGCCTGCGGGAGAAAAGATGCGAGAGACATGAGCCATGTTGCTGGGTTGATTTGTATTTTGAAAAATGGTTACACAAGGGGATTTCGTAGTCGAAAATTGACGAGCAAAACCTGGGCCACGCCCTACAGTAGTAGTCCGAGGAAAACCCCAGGCTAACCCATTAGCAGGCCCTGAAGTACCAGACATCATTGTACGAAATTGTTGCTGATTGGCTGACCATATGCCAAGGACAGGACGACGGTAAGTGGCGTGGTATGCGGGAGTAGTAGAAAACACTTTGACGACAGGAAAATGGTGTTGTAAAACCTTCAATAACTTAACCTGCTGATGAACATACTGTTTATTTGGAATCGCATTGGAGCAGCTGGTTGAACGGTGGAATATGTTTGCAAAGAATTGTTGAATATTTGGTTGCTGTGTAATAGAATGCTTGTAATTTATAATTTGTTGATTATTGACTGGATGTGCCAGCTCCGATATTTTCGTTTGAAAGTAATGCCGGAGCTGGTGAAAAGATACAAATAACTTGGATGGACGTAGCATTTCAGTTTATTGTCTTTTTCATTATTACTCACAAACAAAAGAATAAAGAAAAAAAAAAAAAAAAGGGAAAAAAAAATTATTTTGCTTTAATTTTTCTCTTAAATGCCATGTGACGGGATTTTAATAGGTTATAAGCCAATCAATATGAGACGTAATCTGCATAACAAAGGGAATTTCCTGTTAACCAGTCGTACAGCCACAGGTCAATTCTGTGTGAAAAATAAATAAAAAATCTTTGCTTGAAAAAGAAAGCATGGTCGCTCTATTAAAAATCTTACTGAATAAAGAAAGTATGTTAAAGTTATGACTGACTATGAAACGTAACAAGAAATAAGAATAAACTTGGTTGTGATGTTTATTGTAAATAAGAAGGAGGACTTTATCTTGAATGCTTACTATTCAATTTTAGTTTAATCACATGTGAGTTATTATAAATTGTGTCGGATAAATAGCAATGAGATTAATTAAACAATTTGCAAGGAGTATAAGATATGCTTTATTTTTTACTGATGATCTGTAATTGAATTATTTACGGCATATAATTTGTCTAAACGCGCTAAAGGAAGAGTGAATGTTATATTGACGCATGTTTGCGCAGTCATTTATAAAGGCATACTTCACATTCTTGTGACAGTTGCTGATTCGATTGATAGAGCCCTCAGAATATGAAAAGTCATCATTTGGGGTTGATCAAATATGTCTTTTATTAAAATTTATTGTAAAACCCGTGTAGATTAAAGAAATAAAAACCAGGGAGAGAGTGAGTGAGTGAGATGTTTACTCGAATGAATGTATTTGAATAAACTTATTTTGATAACCAATTTAACAGTCCAAAGCATTTCTTGTAGTGATTTTTACTAATCTTATATATCACTTTTTAAAGAAGTACATTATGCTACTGTACATGTTGTTGAACCCTAGTTTTATTAATTTGTTCATAAGCAAGGGGTCGATTAATAACATAAAATAAGCAATGTGAGGCCTTTTATGATAATAAGAGAGTACATTATTTTTATTCAAAAAAGAAAGCCATTGTCCTTAATGTATATCTCAGCCTTTATTCTTTTTAACCTATAAGATTACCCTCAAATAAAAGTAAAAGAAATTTATAGATAAAAATGAATTGTTTAAATGTAGAAATTGTAATATACAACAAGTATTTTGGTACAAGAATAAATGCAATATTTTTATTTTTACAATGCTAAGCAACGATCCCCGCCTTTTTTTTTTTTTTTTTCTAAAAAATTAACCAGAAGTGAAAATGCTTAGCAACAAAAACATACATGAGCCAATAAATCTAAAAACACCAAGTCCAAAATTGACCCATAAAAGGATTGACATGTATGTTGTGCCTGCGGATTCTACAAATATGGATTCATATTCTGGTGCTGTGATAAATATGACCAAAATAGCATTACAAGCAATCCATGCCAAGACCAAATGTGTTCTAAACGCACGCTGATAGTCGTCCTTGGTTAAAGCGCCTTTGTTTTCCTATTGACACATTTGATAATTAGTTATACATGCTTGCTATCAGCTATAATTCATTCTGTTCTTATATACCTCATTTTTACTAGGTTTAGCATCTAACGCAAACAATGCTGAATCGTATTGACAGTTGATGTCATATTGATCTGCCGGTAATTCAATTTCGACCGTTTTAATGCCTTTTTCTTTTTCATCTGATACTCGAACTACGCCTAGATCTTTATCAATTGAGTTATCACCTTTTGTACCCCAACTGAATACCAGTAAAAAGGTCAGAAAGAAGAACTTTGTAAGCATACATCTTTGTCTTTACCTAACATCATGAGTATTGCAAAAAGCATAAATGTTCAGTATGTTGATATAACCAGGTAATAATAACAAGTAGGGAAGAAAGCTTGTAAACATGTGAAATGGCTGACGATGCAGACAACTTGATACAAAATAAATACCATAAGTAGAACAAAGTGAAACAAGCATATTCCTAAGACCGGGATCATTCATAGCTATTTCAAAGTTTTTTGTTGTATTCAATGTCCAATTATTTCTTTCGGCTGCCATTTGTATTCCTTTATAAATAAGCCATGAAGCACAAAATAACATATAAACCATGATAAGAGCAAACCCAACAAGACATGTCATAAACAGATATTTTGAACTTTGTAAATAGAAATAAATGAGCTTTGACATAAAATAAATCCTTATTATAATTACCCTTGAGGTCTATTTCCCATGGAACAAATAAAGACAATAAACAGTAAAGCAGCATACACGTATCTACAAAAATCAAATATTCTACTGCCCCAATCACCACCGAATGGACTAACAGAAGGGTCCGCTAAACTTTTTGTGATAAAATAAAATGCAATGTAAAAATTCCCCTAAAGTGAATATCAGAAAAAGTCAATATTTTAAGTACAAAGGAAGGATAGGACAATTACCACAGAAAACCAGCTAAAAATTAAGCTAATCACGTTATATATCCCTTCAATCAACAGCAAGAACGTTCGACTGAACCCGTGGCCACTGTTCCAAATCTTTGAAAAGTGAATCAGTCCATAAACGCCAGCAAAAAATGAACCATTGAGCCATCGCCTTCTTTGGGATATAAACTCTGGTAGCTGACTAGGCACGTCTGTCTCTCCAAAGGCACTATCAACATACTGTAATAGCCACCGTTCGTCCTTTTTAGCAACGAGTTCAAAGCATAAAATTCGATCCTCTGCTAGATAC
This sequence comes from Rhizopus delemar RA 99-880, assembly GCF_000149305.1. Lineage (NCBI taxonomy): Eukaryota > Fungi > Mucoromycota > Mucoromycetes > Mucorales > Rhizopodaceae > Rhizopus > Rhizopus delemar. The sequence goes on along the minus strand of NW_027137827.1, from coordinate 2,391,512 downwards.
ATGTTTGCTTCAAACAATCCTGCCTTTTTCCCTGTATGTTGATCCTTGTGAAGATCTTCTCCCAAAAAATACTTTTCAAGAGGACCTTGTCCGCTCACATCATTTTTGAGTGCTGCATATCGATAAGCAGAAAAGGCACCTGGTAATACACTGATGTACCCAAAGACACTCTCCAAAGGTTTATCCAGAATATTGGACATTTTGTATTCAAAATTTTGAGCAGCAACCAGAGGGTTGATCAATTGACAACAGGCTGTGCCTAACATGGCGCGTATCTCTCCACAAGCACCACCAATAAGAGGATTTCGATGAAAGACCTTCCAAAGTTGATAAATGCTGCTATTTCCCGGTCGTGTACCAACATCTAGTAAAATGCATACATTGGGTTGTAAGATAGGACCAAACGCATTAAAGAACCAACGATGAGAGTTGATCTTTTTAGCATTCTTTTCTTTCAAGCAAAAGATCGTTTGAACGGGCACAATACCTTTATCGGAGCCCTTGATGTTCATGTCTGAATCGATGGATATTTGTGTTGTGTACTACGTAAATCAGAAAAAAAGTAAATTTAAGATAAATAAATGCAATTTTTTTTTCTGTAGACTTACTTCATAAATATGTGCTTTTACAGGTTTATTGTCAACTATATTCTTTGCGATGCCCGCTTGATATATACCCATGGATGCCAAAACATTGAGTACTCGTTTATTCACTACCTTTCTACCATCCGCTACAATACAAACGACGACCTTTTTCCAGCCATCTGGTCCCCAGACAGAATTTTTCTTTAAGCTACACAAATGCGCAATGTTTTTCATGACACCGTGCATTGTACGCGTAAATAGGATTTCATCTTCCTAAGTGATAAAACAATGTCAGTTTTATTATGATCAATAAAAAAAATGATTTTAAAAAGTACATTATACATTGTCATTACTATAAATAATTCTGTTTCTCTATTGTAAATCTTTGGACGTAATGTATAACCTTCTAATTCAAAATCATCCGGTTCACAGGTTGCTGCAGTATATCTCAATTGTGAAAATTCATCTCGCTCTGTGCAATTCAAGGCGCCCAACAGTCGATCGGGTATCGGACAGTCAATCACCAAGTTGTTATTCGTCAAAGGAAGTCTTCGAGTAACTTTTCGATTGTTATTTGCCTGTTGTGTTTTGGGTGCATCCAAATAAGATTCTGTGTCGGTTCGAACAAGTTTACCAGGACTATTTCTGGTATCCTCTTTCGAGGATTCGGCTTGCTGCTTTTGTGAGCGTAATGAAGATAGCGTTTGTTGATTTCTTGCATAGTTGGTACCTGGTTGCTGTTGTTGAATAAGATTGGAGGATGATTCTTGGTCTTTTGATGTATTAAACCAGCTAGAAAACCAACCACCAAAGCTTCCTGATTCTTCAGACATATTATTTAACAAGTATTCTTTAATGAAAAAGAAAAACAAAAGCAAGGTAAAAAAATAGGCATGTTATTTACTACATGCCATTCGTGTAACATTACCAAATGTGTCAATGTTTTTGTTTGAAACCCAATCTTTTGCTTTTATTATTGGAGGCATATGATCGTGAAAGGTATTATGGTGTCAATTGTCCACACTATGTGTCTTGGTAAATTTGGAATGATGTCATTAATTAAAAAGCAGTGTGAAGCAAATAAGATTCAACAATGTTCTTTTGGGCTTGTTGTACTTTCTTTTTTAGAGTTGAGTTTCTATAAATTATTTGCTGCTTTTTTTTTTCTTCAAGAAAGAGATGACTAAATAAAAATGGTTTTTTCAAGGGGTTTGGCAAAATTCCATTCTTTTCAGTACATTAAAGCTTTTGACGATTTTTAAAAAGCATGTTGTGAGACAGTATGTGATTGCCAGATGTGGTTGTTCGTGCAACTGAATAGGTACGCTAAAACACTCAGTCGATCGCATTCTTGATTTACCATTGGTTTGACAGCTCATTGTGTGTCTTTCTGCCATGCTAGCAAAGAAATTAAATCCGACTCGGACTGTTTATGTGGAAAAAAAATTTTATCGCACCTCCTTTTGTACTTCTTTTTTCCCTTTGCAGATAAAAAATGAATACAGCAGAGGCACAAATCAGTAAAGCAAAGCAGTCTCTTAATTCAGCTTTAGAAAACAACAATGTTGAGGTTTGAGCTTTTAGTTTGATTATTGTAGAAAAAAAATATAGTAGAACTCATAGACTTGTAAACACAGACGTGTCTAGATATTTTGGACAACCTGAGCAAGATAAAGGTTACTGGTGAACTTTTAAAGGTGATAAATCATAAATTGTTGAAAGAGTTATTCATTGAATGATATTCTTATAGAAAACTGATATTGGTAAAGTTATCGGAAAATTAAGAACACATAAAGATAACCAACTATCGATCAAGGCAAAGGCTGTTGTAAAGAAATGGAAAGATGATGTTGTACGCCAAACATCAAACAGCCCACAAACCAAAAAAGCGCCTTCACCATCCCCATCCATTGAAACAAGTAGCGTTGCTAGTACAGAAGCCAGTAAAGCCTCTTCACAGGCTTCCTCACCAAAGACACCCGGCAGTGAAGGTGTATCGCGTACAGTCAAGACAGATGAAGTGACATATAAATCAACAGGAAACGTACCTCGCAATAAAACAATTGAATTGATGTATTCAGCTGTTGGTTTGAACAGTGGAGCAGGTAAAAAAAATACATTCCGTGACATAGCTCTTATTTTAACATGAAATTCACATTGCGGATTGATATAGATTCTGAATTGTTATTGAAACGTGCGTTGGCTATAGAAACAAGAATATTTGATGAATATGGAAGTGTCAATGAAGGATATAAAAGTAAAGTGCGTACATTGGCCAACAATCTCAAAAGTAAAAGCAATCCAGGATTACGTGAAAGTGTCGTAAGTGGCGAATTAACCATTGAAAAGCTTTGTACGATGAGTGTGGAAGAGATGGCATCAGAGGAAGCACAGGCGCGTGATAGAAAATTAGCAGAAGAAGCTTTGTTCAAAGCTAGAGGCGCTACATCTGCACAAGCTGAGACAGACATGTTCAAGTGTGGTAAATGTCAAGGCAGAAAATGTACTTATTTCCAAATGCAGACTAGAAGTGCAGATGAACCTATGACAACGTTTGTCACATGCGTTAATTGTGGTAACCATTGGAAGTTTTGTTAGAAACATAGAAATTAATAAAGTACATATTTATTTGCATATTTTACAATTCTTTCTTCTTGGCCGTCAAGGATATTATTCTAAGATATAAAAGAAAAATAAAAATGATGTTGAAGTAAGACTTTATTATGGACAAGTAATAAAAAAATAAATTATAAATTTAAAAGACATTGATTTTTTAATGCGTACAATGTACGTTTGTCTATCTTTCCTGTCTTAGTGGAAGTGGCCCTTATCGTGGTTACGGTCGTGGTCGCGTACTTTGCCATGTTCGTGATCATCTTCATAGTGGGGAGAGTAAACAGAATCATCACCATTTTGAGGATCATTAATAGGGGTAGGAATCTCTGCTTCAACCCAGACAGTCTTGGTGACAGTAATGGTGTGAGAAAGATCAAGATCATAATAAGGAGGGTATACTTCTTCATGATGTTCAAAGCCCTTGTGGTCATCATGGTTATTAGAGTCCTTGTGGTCATCATGGTTGTGAGAGTCCTTATGGTCGTCATGGTTGTGAGAGTTCTTATGGTCATCATGGTTATCCCCGCCCTTGTATCCATCATGGTTATCCCAGCCCTTGTATCCATCATGGTTGTCCCAGCCTCTGTGGCCATCATGGTTGTCCCCGCCCTTATATCCATCATGATTGTCCCAGTCTCTGTGTCCATCATGATTATCCCAGTCCTTGTATCCATCATGGTTGTCCCAGCCTCTGTGGCCATCATGGTTGTCCCCGCCCTTATATCCATCATGGTTGTCCCAGTCTCTGTGTCCATCATGATTATCCCAGTCCTTGTGGCCATCATGGTTGTCCCAGTCCTTGTGGCCATCGTGATTATCCCAGTCTTTATGTCCATCATGGTTGTCCCAGTCATTGTGGCCACCATAGCGACCTCGGCCTCTATGTCCGTCATGATTGTCCCAGTCTCCATGGTCATTATCCCTGTGCCAGTGGTCATCATCATCATGATGCCTACCACCATCGTGGTGCCAATCCTTGTCATCGTCATCATCGTCATGGTGTCTACCACCATGGTGCCAATCCTTGTCATCGTCATCATCGTCATCATCATCGTGATGCCAATCCTTGTCATCGTCATCATCATCATCATCATCGTCATCTTTCTTGTGGAATGCAACATTGGCATGGTCTAAGAGACGGATTGCAGCAGTACCAGCTTCATAGGGACCAGTAGCTTTGATAGTAATCTTGTGTTCACCCTTTTCTAAAGTGAATACACCTTTACTGAAACGTTCATCTTCAAGGGCTTCTTCAGGAGTAGCAGCAAAAGCTTCTTGATCAGCTTCAGCCTCAACTTCACTAGTAGTACCCAAAGATTTACCATTATCAAAGACTTCAAAGCGATCACCACGGTTCTTGAAATCAGTGACTTGGATACGAGCAGTGTCCTCAACAATGAGGCTAAAGGTTTGTTGAGCTACAGCAGATTCACCATTCCAGCGGAAGTTCACAAAGGAATCAGTTAGCGAACTGGGAACTTCCTCAGCAACAAAGTTGACAGGGTTAAAATCAGCATTTGTATTAGCAAATACACTGGCTGCAAAAAAGGCAATGGCAGCAGAAATGGTGTAAATACAACGCATTTTAAGAGCAATAAAAGAATTGACAAAAGAAAGAAAGAGCAGTTTTATTTGATTTGGTTTTATAAACAGTTTGAAAAAAAGTCTCCCATATTTTTGCTGGTTGATTATTGAAGTATTCATCTTTTTTTTATTTGAGTCTCTATTGAAATATACACATTCCTTTAAAAGTTATTTCTTTTGATTTCCTCGAGAAGTTTATTTATATTTTTGCTTTGATATAAAAGATGCTGTTTTATCAGTTCATTTTAACAAATAGTAACTTATGCCAACTACAAAGAAACCGGATGATAAAATTATCGATGGCAGTGATTGGCTTTAATTATTTAGTTTGCTTCTTTAACAACAAAGCTATGTATACATATTTAATGTTTGAAATTCCAGAGAATTTTGCTGCATGAACTGGATCTCAGCTTCTTAGCGGCATTTCAAAAACATTTACTCATCATCCAATAAAATGCCATGTATTTGAAGACTTTACTGTCATTAAATTTGTTATTGCCATCCATAATATGTATTAATAAATGTGAAATTAGATACATTTAATCTATACAAAGCATATACAACTAACGAGTTTCAATTAATTTATGGCTTATATGTGAAAAATGAATGATAGACTTTATTTGTTTACAACAATCAGGTAATTCATACTATTCCAAAACTGCATTAATTTGATACATATTTCAAAGATAACCGAGTTTGTCTTTCCATAAAAAAATTATTTCGTGGTTCAAATAGATGTCATCATTCAAAGTAATGATTCAGGTTTAATATGTTAGTCTTTCGATCTTTACATTGCAGCTTTCGCCCATTTCCCTTTAAACTGTTAGATTATGTATGTCTTGTGTGATAGCTTAAAATAAAACTTCAAGAAAGCATTCTGGAGTAACTTAAATTTGACAAATAAGCGATGTTCATTAGCAAATGTTTTGTATAAGGTCGATGTTAGCAAGATTATGCAATCAACTACCTGTATAAAGAAGCTTTCTGCGAAAATACAATTAGATAATGAAAAATGGCAAGTATTAATAATTGCCTGTCAGTCTCTAGCTAATGTAGCTTACTCAAGTACTTTAGATAGAATGAATGCAAAAGACTTACGTCCTTTGTTAAAATTAATATTTGGAACTTGTTGCTATACTTTTAGACGAGGTGAATAATACTGAAGACTTAGCCAGCCTTCTTTAACGTGTACCAGATCAACAAAATGAATTTAAGATGCAAGCATTTCGAGCTCTCACCAGTTTGTGTCTTAAAAGTGTTAAAAAGTAACAGCAAGCTTACAATAGAAATTGGGAATCATATAAAAATTTATAGAGCTTAATTGTAAACGCATAAAAAGTTGGTATTATCCGGATTGTACTGCCTTACTTTAAAGTTATTGGCACTGTATTTATTTGCTGTTTTTATATTAGTAGTAAAGACTATGGTGAGTGTTCTTTTACATGTTTATTCGATGAGCTATTGAAAATAGAACAGCGCCAAAGCAAATTAAAATAGGTGAATGTGGGTAGCAAAATCACTTGTTGAATAATCAATATAGTTGGCAATCAATATTTTGTTCTGTGGAGTATGTACTTCCAACATTGGAACTGTTGGTGGCAAGTGATATAGCGCACAAAATGATCTCAAATGCTTTTACAGTTCAACAATGTACTAAGAGAACCAAGTATGAAATAGTCTTTTTGATGGATTTTGATAACTTGCAAAGTTCGTTAAATGCTCTGTTTCAAATAATATCGAATAATGTTAAGAAAACATTCTTCTATTTTTTAAAAGATGTTCAATAATAGAATCTTTGGGAACTCTTCAAAATGAAGCAACCGATTTAGGAGCATCAGATATTTTATTGAATTCCATTAATGTTGCAAAAATTGAATCGGAAGATGGTGAGAAAGAACGTATGACTGAAATAAGGAAACAGCGACAAGAATATTAAACCTGTTTTCTCTTCCAAGCAGGACATTCAGGGTTATAGAAATATGTGAATAATTTGATAAATGCTTTAGAAAAATAATGATTCTGAATAAACATATTTGTATTTTGGTATTGTAGTAATCAGTCATCTAACTTTCATAAGAATTTCTTTTTTATCATTTGCTTAATACACAAAGGTAAGCCATTTTCTTGGATATAGTGACTGGCTCTCTCAAATTTTGAAGTAAAGTTCAAAGGACATCAAACTTTGAAAACTTTTCACTCAAAAATTCATGAAAAATGACTATTGTTTGTCATGCTCTCTCTTTTTTTTTTCAAAAATAATCGCAGCAAGTAAAACAAGCTATTTACAAATATATTCTAAGCTTGAGCAATTAACATTTTTTATTTGACAAGTTGAAAGTAAATATATCATCAATGTCATAGTTTACTATAAAAAGAAATCAGAAATTGTTTCTTAAAATTTTAACTTGTCTTTACCTGCTTCATAGCATCCTTGTTACCCTTACGTTCGAGGATAGCAATACGGCTCTTGTCCAACTTCAAGTTAGTAACAACAACCTTGGAAGCACTGATACCAATAGGGGCAGTAGCACCGTTGACCTTTTCACGAGAGACACGGTCAATGTGGATGACCCACTTCTTACGGTAGACTTGAACGATCTTTCCTTCACGGCCCTTGTAAGTACCACGGACAACCATGACAGTATCATCCTTGCGAACGGGAATAGAACGAACGCTGTACTTTTCACGGAGTTCCTTGGACAAAGGTGCGCTCATGATCTTGCGACGGACATCGGAGGTGGCAGAGAAGTGAGACTTTCTGCTCTTTCTACGGGAGGAACTAACATCTAGCACAAAAAAAGTTGAGTGGAACCATTCATAATACAGCTGGGTAGATGGTTGGATTTATTCATATTCTCAATAAAAAATGAAGGAATGTTACTAATAATAACATTATTTTGTTGTTGTTAATTTTTCCTTCCGCTCATTATGTCCAATGTTTCCAAGTAATAATAATGCTCTTATTTTTTTTCGATCCCTTCATTTTCGTATGTTGAAATAAAGAATAAAATCCATCCATCTAATAAACATATGTATTTACCGGCAGAGAACTTCATCTTTCTTATAATGGAAAAGGATGAATGCGAAAAAGGGAAGAGAAAGGATCTTTTTGGGTGGTTTACTTCTTTACTTTTTGCGAGATCCTCTCAGAATTTACTGCCCAGTCTGCCCCCATAATTCTTCTCCCAGATTATGTGCCTGTCCGGTTCGAGTCCGGACTAAATCTTGCACTAAAGGTTTTTTTAAAATGTCACTTTCTGAGTTTAAATTAAGTGGGACCGAAATTGCAGCCCATTGAAGCTTTTACTTAAACAAAACTCGAACAATAAAGAGAATATGAAAGCTATTAATATGAACAACATAATTATTTAATCAGAAGTCACTTGTGGTTATAAATATTTAACTGGTTTTACTACTTTGAGCTTTCTCCAAAAAGCCTCTAGCCAACAACACTAATAGAATAAAAATTCAACAGGGAAAATCATCAAGACAATCTCACAGACTCTTCTTTTAAGTAATATAACGTAAAAACATTAATATATCTGACAACAAGGAGAGATCACTCATGAAAGTTCAGTTGATTCCTAAATCAAAAAGAAGTAAGCATAAGCTTTTGTAGCATATTTTACATAAATTCATATGCATCAAAGAAATGAACATAAAAACAAGGGACATATCACATCTGCAGCATTGTATTCCAACCCTCACTTAACGAATATTAATTTACTAATATTTTTTATTTCATGAGTTGTTTTAAACACTGGCTACTTATAATTACGTTGTAGAAAGCTGTGTTTATTTCTAAAGTTGAATCTTTTTATATGTATTTTTTATGGAATATTACTATCATTTGGTGATAATGTGTGATGCATTTTGCTCAATATTATTTGCTGCTGATGATGTTTAACAATTGGAATCGGTATTTATTGCTTGGTCATATAATACATTATCATCATAATTGCACCTTAAAGCATCAATTATTACTAATTAAGGGCAGGTTGATACATTAGAAATAAATCATGCTAAATGGAGCTTGAATGATGTTGCTGTTTGCTTGTCTTCATAAATGACATTGCTTTCTATTTTTATGTTTGTAACAACATCAGTTTTATCTCTAATAATGAATTTGTTATGTGTGATTATTTAATGCTTTGTATGCAATGAGACTTATTATTTTATGTCTATAACCTAGAAAGCTATACTTCCTGAAAACCTATGCATTTTTCTTCAGCTTTTTATGAGCCAACTGATTTTCAATTTTAAGCGAACCAATTTCAGTAATCTGGGTAAAAAATTTTGTGCAGAAAAGCAAGCCCCCTTTTTAAAAATTATTTCTTTTATTTAATATGCATCGTGTCAAATCTAAAGGACTCAGTTCCCGTGTAGCTCCTACTTATCAATGGGTAAAGCCCAAGGACAGAATTGTACATTGGAATATTGTTACTGGAGACAAAGTAAATCGGAGAAATGACAGCTTTTAAATTAGATATTAAATCTTACTTAGGTTGCAGTCATTGCTGGAAAAGATAAAGACACTATTGGAGAAGTGAAATCTGTTGATCGCAAGACGAATACTGTTATTGTGGAAGGGAAAAAACTGGTAAATGAAGTGCATTTTGTGCATAGGCCTTTTATTTTACTAATGCTCATTATAATTTTGACAGGCAAAGAAGCATGTTCCAAAGCAACCTGCTTTACCTGATGGTATTTTCAGAAAAGAAATGCCCATTCATTATTCCAACGTTATGTTGCTTCATCCCGACACACAGTAAAAAGAGAGAAAGTGAAAAGAGTGATCAACCACAGCTAATATGATTATCTAGGATGCCTACTCGTATTGACCGACGCAAAGTTGAAAAGACATTGGAAGATGGACGAATTATATCTCGTTGGACAAGATTTGTGAAAGGTACAGACATTGAAATCTCTAAACCTGAAAGAAAATACAACAACCAAAGTGGAGAAGAACAGTTTACCACATCAGCTGATGATGTGCTTGCTGTCACATATAAGCCAGACCTTACGCAGCCTCCTTTCCCTTCTGAAATTGTTAGAGAACTTAGAAACGTATACAAAAAGAAACCAACAACGATAGCATAAAATTTGTGTATAATTTAATAATCGTATTCTGTAAATCATGTATTAGATAAAAGTTTATTGAAATCATAAAATTCACTAAACAGTGTAGTTTCTTCAACCTCATAATTAATTTCTTGATACGTTTTTAAAGTCCATTTTTTTTTTTTTTTTTTTTTTTTTTTTTTTTTTTTTTTTTTTTTTTTTGACAAAAAACTCCGAAGCTTTTTATTTTTCAAACTTGCGCTTGTAGCTAGCTCCTTCAAAGCACCATCGAGCCAAGTTTGACCTTATTATTAATCATAGAGCCTGGTTAACCAGTCATTACAGAAGCTATGGTATATATAAATTTCTCATTGCTGTTGATTCTATCTAGTAAGCATTAGATTCCTTCTTCATTTCAATAAATGCTCTAGCTTACAAATATACAAAGTATCTTTAGTTAACCTTCTAAAGTAAATAGAAAATACGTTACTTTTTTTAAAGTGGGAGAACCAATTAAGTCATATTGACCAACCTTACTACTGATTTTTGCAACTTCATTTAAATAAGGCAAATTATCAAGACTGTTCGGAGAGGCAGGAGTAACAAGAACAGCGACATGAAGAATATCGTTAATAATTAAACTGATATATGTCATTACATTATTTTTACTTATTGGTGGAATAATGGATCTTTTTGAAATAAGACAAGTAATGGGTGGCTAGCATGTTCAGCTTTCTTTTGGCCAAACTTCATAAAAATAATTAATGATATGATTGTCATAATAAAAATCAGGTATTCATATCACTAAAAGCCTTTTTTATATCAATTTCGTGAATATTGAAACGGTCACTAACGATCCGGTTCTCGAGGATACGAAGTTTTTGTGATAAGTAATTATCACTTTAGAGTAGCCAATTCATCAATGCAGTTTAAAAGAACTTTTTTAACAAGTAGGCTATTTCCACGTACTTCTAAAGCTGCTTTCTTTTGTACCGCAACAAGCAGATAAAGCAAGTTGATAGTATTCTGATCAAGGAATTATTATACATCATATTAGAATACAATGCCAAGAGCGACATTTTAAATCTACATTTGGTACCCAATGCTTTTTAAATGAGCATAATACACATTTTTCTGACATTCTCTTCAAATCATCTAAAGTGCAACCATTATTAGTGGAATACTAGTTATTAGTAGTAACCAGACATTAACTTTGTAGCAAAATATGGCGAGTATACCTTGATAGAAATCTCATGAGCTTCTCCACCATGGATATGCTTAGAATCTCCAACAGCAAATCAAATCAAATAGAGAGTATTCTAAAGCTGAAAGAATATCAAAATGAAAAATACAACACATGACTTAATTGGAATCTTACCAAGGCTAATGATTATCAAGTCGTCCTTCTTGACTGTTTCTACCAAGGCTCCATTAGATAAACAAGTGTATCTTCTAGGATTTATAATATATGGCAATATAATTCTAGCATTTGAATAATCAATTATTAGTAACCAATAACAGAATTTACTTATAAGTCAAAAAACTGGATGAACCTTTTTTTTAGACTTATAGTCTGTTACAGTCCAATGAGTTTCGGTATAGTTTGCTGGGAATACAAATGCTCAATAGCAACAGGGAGGTTACTTTCTAATTAACACATCATGTGATCGTATGAATGACGAAAACAATAAAAAATGAAGGTCATTATACAACATGCGCAACATTGAGCCGCAGTAACCATGATGTTTTTCAGAAGCATTGTAAAGCTAAATAATGGGTACTACTCAGCAAAGATAGTGAACATATAAAATGAGCCCTAAATTCAAAGCTCTTGATCAGTAATGAAGATATAATTTCAATATATTCTCTACATTTTAAATTGATTATTAGCTCGTTTCAGTGTTGGTTCATGCTTAGTTACTGTGTTAAAGTAAATTGTTCTGTATTGGCCATATTGTAATTGTTAGGGTCACACATTTTTTGCCATAAAATACTAGTGATACAAAAAGAAGAGAAGGTGAATGTTTATAAAATGATTTTTAGTAAGCAGGTACAGGGTTATAAAACAAAGGAATAGTAAAAGAACTTAAGGAAGTAAGGGAACAATTGAACCAGTAATTTATGCTTTATGCTAAAGCACTTCGGATTGTCCTTCTTCAGTAAATGCAAAATGCTATCAGCACAAAAAGTGAGACAATGAAAGGAGAACTATGAGATAAAAAACACAAAACGCCTTTTTGCATATAAAAATTAATAAAAAAAAAAACTAAAAAAAAACTAAAATAACTATTCGAAAACAGTTGGTTTATTTTCTATAGCATGAATATTATTTTTATGGTTTTAAAAAAGCTTATATTAGCATTACATTGAATAAGTTAACCTTTTTCTTTTGTATCCATGCTTCAACCTCCTCCTTTATATTGGTATTCTCCTTTTTAAATTAATGTTTATCTTGATTTCATTAGGTTAACTTCAAAAGGCCCTTTTTATGTATTGTTTTCCTTATAATGAAAAACAAAAGCAGTATGTTTAGCATTTGAAGTGACTTTATACATGAATCCGTAGGCGTAATTGTTTCACCTTTTTTTTTTTTTTTTTTGTAAATGAGTTAGCATAATTGCTTTATTGAATTTCATAATAGTAGTGTATATATCATAAATGAGATATGATGTAGTTGACAGATGTTTTTGACAAATTGTACTACAACGGGGAAGTGGAGTTTTTACATAACATAATCCTCCAGGGGATCTATTATGTCTCCCTTTTATGATTATGTTAGTTAAGCTGCTAATACGTACGTATATAAATATACTTATGTAAAAACTTAGCAGACCCTTCCTCCTAATTTTTCTTTCTTTCTCCTTTTCATGAAGAATACTTTACTTGGGCTTAAGGATCTTATAGGAGCCTTTTTTCAGGTAGAGAATGTCTTTACAGGACCATCCCTATTATGTTATAATATTTGGGCAATTTCATTATAATTCAAACATTGTAGTTGAAGGGAGAGGGGGAAAAAGAAAAAACTATAAATAAAATACCTCTTTAACTCTTTTGTGTTTTATAAACATAAACTATTACAATCTACTCTTTTTATCTTTTAAATATACCTATTAATATATTATTTGTTCACGAATAATTTACGCATATTTATCTTTTTTTTTTAATATAATTGCATCTTTAAGTCAAAACAATGGATATCAAAAGCTTATTAAATGACATATGCTCAGGTGAGCAATATGAAAAACCAAGTTTCGATTGCTACCCTGCTTCACCTGCCACAACTTGGTCAAGTGCTTCTTCAATTTCCTCATCAGATACAATTTTATCCTCAGTAATAATTCCTCTTCAAAAACCAAGATCTCAACAGCAAACTCGTACACCGTGGACGTCAACCGAGGATTATTTATTAGAAAAGGGCTACTTACAAGGTTTATCCTGGGCAATGATTTCTGCTAAATATTTACCTCATCGTTCTCGCGGTTGTTGCTGGGGCCGCTTTAAAACATTGCGTACAAAGTCTTTCCAAAAGAAAAGATGGAGTATGAACGAAGATAAAGTTTTGTTAAATTCTATCAAGAAACACACAAGCTTATTCAAGCAAGCTTGGGGTTCTTTGGCATTTGATTTAAATAATCGCAATTGGAAAGAGTGTGATATTAACCCAACTCGCTTGTTGACTCATTACAGTCAAGATAACATGCCCTGCTGAAAAAAAGATAATTATACAAGTAGATAATACCAGATTTACGCTTTGTTGAACAAAGGCAAACATACATACAAGTACCTCTTTTTTCATTTTCAATATACCACACAAAAAAAAGCATTTTTTAATACAATTAATAACAAATACCCTTTTTTCATACATTCAATTCATTTTTTTCTTTCTCAATTTTATACTATTGTTTACAGCAGTATACTGACAATGATCTAGTTTACCCCTTTCTTTCACTTTTTTTTTCTATTTTTTTTCTTTTTTTTGCATTTCGAATAAAGACAGTAAACTTTTTTTATATTGAAAGTTGTACCTGATGCCACTCTTGTTATACAATTTTCACGTGCTTTAGGGCAACCGGATCATATTATTTCATATTCTTTTCATTCCAAATAGCTCCCCTAAAAGTTCTCCTCCCCCTTGGCCTTCAAAAGGATTTTTTATTCCTTTTGTAATATACATATAAAAATACATTTTCCTTAATGATTGAGAAGCATGCATTGAGTTTTCTGTAATCTATAAATTGTTAGTAGAACTATTACTCTCCATGGCTTACAAAAGCTTCTAGAAAGACGGATTATGCATATTATCTGCTTTAAACAATAAGAGTATCAAATTTAATCTAGCAGTTTTAAAGAAATGTGATTGATTTATTTCGCCATTCATGGTTTGTGTTTTTAAATAAAAAAAAATTATTGCTCTTTCTTTGGGTTCGATGCCAATTGACTTTTAGCTGCATTGACGGCTTGTATTTTGCTTTGATGTGTGGAAGACACTGTAGGCTTCCTTAAAGGTCTTATATCATCAGCTGCAAATCCTGGTATACGAATATTCCAATTACGCTCTAATATCAAAATAAATTAACGTTTATAACATGTAGTAAGCTCGGCTTCAGTACCTAAGTGTAGTTGAACATCTTTTACTTCTAGAGTATCCGACTTTCTATGCTTAGCTAATCGGCAAGCAAATGTAGTAACAGACTCGATGAATTCATCAGCAATTTCCAATAAAATCTTTTAAAAAATTAACAAGACTATCTCTCCCTCTCTCTTTTTGACTTACATCTTCTACTTCAGGCTCCAACCTCTCTGCTGGATCTATTTGAGATACCAATTCTTGAATCTTACGTTTTGTTAAAACTCTGTTGACACCATCGTGATCTAAGGAAGGGGCAGCTGGCTTGGGTGCAGATGCAGGCGCAATCAAAGATGCGCTATTATTAGTATTATTGTTGGTGTTCGTATTGTTGATGTTGTTATTATTATTAGCAGAGAATGTAAACATGCCATTGTTCTTTACAGCCGCTGCGGCTGCAAGAGCAGCTGCACTCGGAGAAGATTTCAGACTTGCAGCTAAAATAGGATTGACAAATCCAGTTGTTGTTGTATTTGGGTTGCTTGGTGCAGGAGAAGAAAACTGCATTGGATTTTGTGAAGCAGCAGTATGAGCAGCAGCTGCAGCGGCTGCAGCAAGACTCATTTTATTTAAAGCCTGTTGTTGTTGTGCCGCACCTAGAGGGAAAAAAAATAAGACGTGATATCACCTTTTTTATGTATGTATTTACGAAGTTGAGGATTATTCACAAAATTAGCAAGTGTTTGTTGAGGCTGTTGTTGCGGTTGTTGGGATTGTTGTTGAGGTTGTTGCTGTTGGAAAGTGGCAGGTGATCCAGGTGCGCTCATGTTTGCACCTAATACTTGCTGTTGTTGTTGTTGCTGTTGTTGTTGTTGCTGTTGCTGCTGCTGTTGTTGTTGCTGCTGATTAGGTTGCAATGCGCGTTGCTGCATGCTTTGAGCTACTAATTGAGGCGCCAAATTATTTATTAAAGTCTGAAGGACTGTGAGCTTTGCTTGAAGTTCTTGTTCTTGCTTTTTAAGTTGGTTTCTTTCTTCTTCAGTAATGTCTGTTCTTTCCAAATTTCTACGGATTGCAGCAATATTGTTGTTTATAAATTCAATATTTTGCTGGTATTGACTAATCATTTGAGGTAATTGCTGCATGTTATTGGGTGGTTGGTTAGAAGCCATTGGATTCTCAAAAAAGATTAAAAAGAGAAAAAGAGCTTTGTGACTTTTTTAAAAAATTATCTATTTTTCATCACTTCAAGGGGTCTTACTTATCCTATTTATTTCCAATGTTTATTGGTATAATAGGAACAAAGAGTAGTGGTAAACATACCATTGCTGAATACCTTGTGAATAGGCATGGTTTTAAATTTTTAACGATTAGAAAGAATCTAGACGTTTATAATCGAGATGTCTACTCGAATGCAAAATATTTTGACAACATAGACAACATGCAAGTATATGTTACTAAACGCTGGCAAGAAAATTTTGTTACTTGTGATATTGACTATAAAGATCTCGATATGTTAAGGTACGGTCTATATTTATTTTGGCCTTTATTTTCTTAATTTTAAGGCGTACATAGGAAGCGTCCCTTTTTCTTATTATTAGCTGTTGAAGCGCCTGTTACTATGCGATATAAGCGTTCAGTTACCAGGTAGCGTCAAAAATATAAATTAAGATAAAGCACAAGAGAGTGCTAATTATCGTGTGTCTTATAGGTGTGAAGCACAACTCGAAAAGGAAAATTCATCATCTTTAGAGGAATTTTTAGTTCAAGACGACCGTAATATCTACAACATATCTGCGCAGGATACACAAAAGATACACTGCTATAAATCGTTACATAATATGATGACATCTTCTGACTTGATAGTTACAAATGCATATCAAGATGTGTCCAGCTTGTATGAGACATTGGATAAAATGAACATTGTAGACAAAGAGCGACTTCGACCTTCCTGGGATACGTATTTTATGCAACTTTCAGATTTAGCAGCAAGAAGATCAAATTGTATGAAGAGAAGAGTTGGCTGTATCTTAGTGAAGGATTCAAGAGTAGTTGCAACAGGGTATAATGGTACTCCTCGCGGTTTACGTAACTGTAATGAAGGAGGGTGTGGACGATGTAACGAAGGAGCACCTTGTGGAATAGGCCTAGATAGATGCGTATGTATGCATGCAGAAGAAAACGCTTTGTTAGAAGCAGGAAGAGGAAGCGTCAATTTTGAAATGGGTGTCATACTTTATTGTAATACGTAAGGGGATAAAAAGCATTTTCGATATAGAATTCATTTTTTGGCTAACATTAAACCCTAGATGTCCATGCTTAGGTACAAAAGCAAATTCTAGTTTTATTGTGTTTTTAAATATTTTTTAGGTTGTGCTATAAAAATTATTCAACAAGGAGTAAAAGAGGTTGTTTATTCCAAATCATATGGTATGGATGAAATGACAGCCAAGGTTTTTAAAGAAGCCAACGTTAAGTTAAGACAACATTGTCCACCATCATTACGTAGAGATGTGGACTATTAAATTGTTTATTGGGGAATGTTATAATTTCTTTATTTGGATGTTTACTAACTCACCAAATAAAGTAACGAAAGGGAAATCAAGAAAGTAATACGCGTACATTTTTTTCTATTATATTTTATTCTCCTGCCTTTCTCTCTCTCTCTCTCTCTTTTTTTTATTTTTTTTTCCCAGTTATTTTTTTTATATGCGTTATGTTTACTACTGTTAAAGATAATCAAGAATATGGAGGATCATTCATTCACAGCTATGGTTCAAAAAAATTTGTTAGACCAAAATTGGATAATGTTCTGGATGCTGTTGCACAAGCGAGATTTAATGAAAAAAAGTGGGTTTGGGTAGAGGACGACCATGAAGGGTACGTTAGAGCCCATATTTTAAATGAAGACAAAGATAAAATAGAAATAGAATATGAAAGTGGAGCGGTAATATAATTATATAGCGAAAAATATAATAAATATGCGTATTCAAACATATGTGTGTATAGATAGCCTTTGTAAATAACTCAAAACTAAAAGCAATGAATCCACCAAAATTTGATATGGTGGATGATATGGCTGAGCTTACTCATTTGAATGAACCTTCTGTAATTCACAATCTTACTGTTCGATATAAAGCACACCATGTTTATGTAAGAAAAAGAGAGAATTTGTGTTGTCACGCAGTAAACTCATCTATTTATTTATTAGACCTATTCAGGCCTTTTCTTAGTAGCTGTAAATCCTTATAGAAATCTGCTTATCTATACAGATGAATACATTCAATCTTATAAGGGTAGAAGAAGAGGAGAGATGCCTCCTCATATCTATGCTGTAGCAGATCAAGCTTATCATGATATGGTTCAGGACAGAGAAAATCAATCCATTTTAATTACGCAAGTACAAGATTAGCTATAAAGGTGATCTTACGTATTTATTAATATAACTATAGGGGTGAATCGGGTGCGGGAAAAACAGAAAATACCAAAAAAGTAATACAATATCTTACAGTCGTGGCCTCTATTGATAAACATTTAAATGAATTACAAAACCAAATATTACAAGCAAATCCTATACTTGAAGCTTTTGGTAATGCTCAAACAATTCGCAATAACAACTCTTCTCGATTTGTAAGTAAAAAAGAAAAAGTTATATTTATTAAGGACATGATGTTTAGCATTACTATTTATAGGGTAAATTCATTCGTATTGAATTTAACAGTAGAGCACAGATCTGTGGTGCAAATATTGAATGGTACTTATTGGAAAAATCAAGAGTGCACTATCAGACACCCAAAGAACGAAATTACCATATTTTTTATCAGCTCTTGGAAGCAGATGAAGATATCAAAAGTAATACATACGCATGAATACATTAAAACACACCAGATAACACATTATAATAGAATTGTTGCTATTGGATGGGACTGCTGATGACTATAACTTCCTCAAACAATCCAACAAGAGGATTGATGGAGTCGATGATAGAGAAGAATATTTAAATCTTGTGGTAAAATACCATGAATAAGCAAAAGGGACGATAGATAACATCTTATTTGTGTATGTAGAAAGCATTGGATATTATGGGTCTTTCAGAAAAGGAGAAATTGGACTTATTCAAGATAGTTGCTGCTATACTTCATCTTGGCAATATCTCTATCACCAGTTACCTGGATCGCGCTGATATTAAAAATTTTGACATGGTTGAACGTGCTTGTCACTTGTTGGGCATCTCTGCAGAAGGATTTAAAAAAAGCTTATTGGCGCCACGTATCAAGGCTGGAAAGGATTGGGTCACTCAAGCTAAATCTCCTGCTCAAGTCATTGCTAGTATTGATGCATTAGCCAAGACTTTGTATGAAAGAAATTTTGGTTTCTTGGTGGAACGTATTAACAAAGCAATCGATGGACCAAATGCAAAAGAAAAAGCCGGCTTTATTGGTGTATTGGATATTGCAGGATTCGAAATATTTGAGGCAAGCGTGCTTTTTAAGTGAAAAAAAAAGGAATACGTGTATATTTATATTTTTTTTTCTTTTGCAATAGACAAATAGCTTTGAGCAGCTTTGCATTAATTACACAAATGAAAAACTTCAGCAATTTTTTAATCAAAACATGTTTGAATTGGAACAAGAAGAATATCGAAAAGAAAAGATCAACTGGGATTATATTGACTTTGGTAAAGATCTTCAACCAACGATCGACTTGATTGAAAAAATTAATGTAAAGTATTCTTCAAAAACTCATACATCTTATTAAACATTTGTTTTATAGCCTGTGGGTATTCTATCCTGCTTGGAAGAAGAGTGCGTAGCACCAAGAGGAAGTGATCAACGATTCCTTCAAAAACTCAATAAGTTTTGTAATAATGACGACCCAGATGCCAAGTACAAAACAACTCGGTTTCAAGATGGATTCATATTAAAACATTATGCTGGTGATGTTGAATACTCTGTAAATGGATGGATAGAAAAGAATAAGTATCCTCTTAACGAAGACATCACTCGTTTACTTGCAAGATCATCTCAAAAACACACTGCCAAGTTGTTTGAAGAATATGAAGAGGAAAATAATGATCGAACACATAATCACAGTACTAGTAGCTTTGTATCTATGCTCAAAGTTCGTAAGGGAAGTGGGTCATTTGGAACCGTTGGTCAAAGACACAAGCAGCAGCTCTCAACTCTCATGAGTACCCTTTATGTCACACATCCTCACTTTGTGCGGTGTATCTTACCCAATGATAAAAAGCGACCAGGAGAGATCCAAACGAAGCTTGTCTTGGATCAACTGCGGTGTAATGGTGTACTAGAAGGCATCCGTATTTGCCGAAAGGGCTTTCCTAACCGCTTATCCTTTGATGAGTTCCGGAAACGGTACGGCATCTTGTGTCCAAACTTATTGAACAGAGAATCGTTTATCGACGGAAGAACAGCTTGTCAGTTACTCCTTGATCAGTTGAATTTGGACAAGGAAAGATATCAAATTGGTATGACAAAAGTGTTTTTTAAGGCAACTGTACTAGCCGAATTGGAAGAGCAGCGCGATAATAAATTGGGTGTCTGCATTACTCAATTCCAAGCACACTGTCGAGCACGCCTGGCCCGTCAATTTCAGACCCGCTTTTCTCGCCAAGCAGATGCTATCCGTGTCATGCAGCGCAATGCTCGTATATACATATCTCTTCGTGAATGGCCCTGGTGGAAAGTTTATGCCAAATTAAAACCTCTGAATGCTGCCTACCGTGTCGACATTCAAATGCAAGAAAGAGATCAAAAGATACATACACTAGAAGCACAATTAAAAGATCAGAGCAGTACTGCGAATGAGATGGCATCCCGTAACCAAGAGCTTGAAAATCAGCAAGTAGAGTTGAAACAATTGATTCTGGATGAACAATCTATTATACGCGAACTGGAAGAAAGTAAACAAGAGCTGTTTCAAAAATTTACCATGGCAGAAGAACGTATAGAAGAACTAGAATCAGAGCTGAACCAAAAGTCTAAAACAATGGAAGAAAACCAAAAAAATTTAGAGCAGAAAGCAGATCAGGCAAACCTTGAGCTGTTTCAGCAATTGGAAGAGAACAAGACATTGAAAGAGCGACTGGCGGTTTTGGAGAAAGAAAATAAAGATATAAAAGCAAGCTTGAAAGAAAAGCAGTATCAATTTGATAAGGAAACAATAGAGAAAAACGGAAAGATACAGCAACTTGAATTAGACTACAAAAATAAGATAGATATCTTGAATACAGAAATAGAGGAGCTAAAAGAACAACTAAATGAAGTGAAAAGCCAATCAGCACGAGACAATAAGCAAAATCATGAAACCACAGTTCAATTAGAGTCAGAAATAAATGAATTAAAGCAAGCACTAAATAATGAAACCGATACCCGAAATGATTTGCAGACTAAATATGATTGTCTTAAAGAAGATTGGGACAATCTAACAGCGCTAGTAAAAGCAGAATCAGATCAAGCCAAATCAAGAATATCAAGGTAAACATGCATATGTATATATATTAAATATGATCAAATCACTAAAAAACTATGCACTAATAGATTTGACCAAGTCTTAAATGACCTAAAAGCTATCCCGTCATCATAATAAAGTTTATTTCATTTTTTATTTAACTTAATAATTGAAGAATTTCAGCAGTTGCTTTTTGCATACGATTTTCCCCTGTCTGGGTTATTTGGATTCGTCTAATTTCATTTTTTGCTCCCATAATGTTGCCTACTTCTCGACAAGTGTTTGATTGAGATATAAGTGTACCAAATGCCATAATAAATCTATATAGGTTCTCATTTTCTTTTTCATCCTTCAATAATTCAACAAGTGTTCCTGTAAATCCAAGCTCAATCTCATCTTCTTTTTTAGAACTGAGTAGGATGGAGAAACTAGTAAACGTATATTAGACAAAGAATTCTTTCTGTTATTCTTTTTCACTTCTTACTTGACTGCCAGGGTACTTTGGGCTAATCTTGCCATTTTAGTTTTGAATTTACCAGTAACATCAACTTGCATCATTTCTGCTATCAATGCACGTTGTTCCCATGCAATTTGACGACCAATTTCGGTATTGAATAGGTTAGCTAATCCACGATAAGCCAGCATAGCATTCACTTCACTACCAGAAGATGTTGCTGACAAACCACCAGCTTCTCTTAAAAATAAAACAAGGTTTTGACTAGGAATAGCAGAAACTAGTGACTCGGGGCTGTATAAAATAACCAAGCGAGCAAGATCCAAAGCAGGGAACTGTTTATCCGCTGGCCATTCTGTGCATACTTTAACAATTACTTTGAGTAAAGAGGCGTTCAATGAGCTTGTAGGATTTTTAATGTAATTGACGATGTGACTTAAAGCTTCAAGTTCCTGGTCAGTCAACTTGCCAGCTTGTAACTCATCATTGATAGAACAAAGTTTTGTTTGAACTGCATCAGGGTTAGCTTGCTTTAACGATAGATAACTTTTCTATGTATGATCAATGTAAGCTAAAAGAAGCTATATAATAAAGATATCAACTTACAATAGGAAAAACTTTTGACACAACATTTGACTGCTTGTAGGAATTAGCGCTTGTAAATGGATCACCGTAGTTAACGGATGAAGAAGGCTGTGTAGTGGATTGTCCAGGGCGATACGATCCTTGGCCTGTAAAAGGATCCAAATAACCAGTGCCTCCAGCAGCACCCTGATTAGAATTAGGGACATATCGGCCTCCTCCAGTAAACGGATCTTGGTATTGACCTACTCCCAGGTCAACAGCATTTGTATTTTTAATAATAAATGTAGCAACTTCTTCTCTAAAAGATTGAGGGAGGTCATGTTTCATTAAAAACTTGTCTGCTGCATCATAAGGGTTTTCTATGAAAGACGATAAGTTAAAAGCACATCTTTTCCGGATGAGCTTTTTAAGACTTACGAGTAATATTATAGGGTAATTTAAGATTTCCATTAGGTCCAGCGCCAACATCAATCTCAAACACATAATCATACTCTTTTCCTTCGTACAATTGCTTGTTGGAACCAGATCCAACACCACCTACAACCTCGCCGATCTTTGTCCAACTTTGTTCCTGGTTACTCCATTGATGAGCTTCAACATTAGCTCCTACGTTTACCATAATCACTTGTCCTTCTTTATTTCCTGGCTTTGACAAAGCCTCTGGCCCAGGTAATTTATCTTTATTGATGTCACCAATCTGGTTACTACTTACATATTTAGAAAAATGACTATTTTACTATTTAATCAGCTACTTACGCTGGAATTGCTTGACTTGCTAATATATCGTCAAATTCCTGAATGAAAGTAGTTAGTAAAAAAAAAAAAATGCATACATTTTGTCACTCAGTTAACCTTCAATAAACCAGCAGACGCCATCCTCTTCTCATCACGAGTAAATAAACGAATTACTGAATCGCTCCCACCTACAGCTATATCACTGTTTGGTAAGCCGCTGACGGCCCAAACAGAAATACAAGGTTGTTGAAGGGTCTGGATGCATTCACCATCTTTTGTAATAAGCTCAGTTTAAGATGACAGATATACTTTCTGTAATGCTTACCTCTCCAAATACGAACAGTACGATCTTCTCCCGATGAAACAAACTCTCCAGTACTTAATACGTCTACAGAGTATACAAATGAAGTATGTCCATTTAACTCTTGTAAACAGCTCCCATCTAAACTCCAAACACGAAGTGTTCTAATTCAAACAATATTTAATATTATCTCTTCTCCTTTTTTAATTTTTTTTTTCTTTTTGATTACCCATCATTTGAACATGACACAAATGTATCTTTCGATACTAGGGCTAATCCTCTTACAGCATCCGTATGACCTTGGTAAACATGTACCAACTTTCCATTCTTCCAAAGGCGAATCATCTTGTCTGCAGAAGCTGTTAATATCGTGTCATCATCTACTGGAAGTACTGCCCAAACAGCTGCTTCATGTCCTTCAAGAACATATGCTTTTTGAAATTCCTTCCATACAATAACCTTTCTAAGTAGAAAAAAAAAGGTATTAATATAAAAGATTGCAGCAACAAAAGAAAAAAACAGCCTTTTACTTACTTGTCCCAAGAACCAGATACAATATGCCCAGAAGGAGTTGTTTTCATTGTAGTCACATTTTCAGTATGTCCAATAAGTGTATAAAGGGGCTCACTTGGTTGACTAGGAAGATATACATTGATAAATTTATCGGAGCCGCTGGAAACAATAAGACCTAATTTCAACGTTAATCATTCATCTCCTTTCTCTAAAAAAAGTTGAAAAATAAACCTTCTGGATAAACATCATTAGACTTAATTATTGTTAAGGAATTAACGAAGTGATTATGTCCCAAATATACGTTTTGGAGCGAAAAGGCATTTGGTCCTGTACGGGACCAAGAACGTACTGTTTTATCACGAGCCGCTGAAATAATAAGGTCATCAGATACTGCAGTTACTAATTTAATCTAGTTCTAGTGCATGAGTAAACAACGGACTATGTTTGTAGCAGTATAAGGTGTTACATCTTGTTCATGACCACTGAGTACAGAGGCCAATTTATAAGGTGGAATTGACATTTGGAAAGAAAGAGAAAGCGGGATATAAAGATGGACGCGTCATTTGCATTATTTTTGTACTTTTTAAAACACCTTGTGACTTACATCATCTTCCGAGTTTACAAAAAGAAGTACGCTTTATTTGTTTGTGTTTTCGTAATAAGTATTTAAGTCTATTCTGGTTAACAAGTCCTTAACGAAGACGTCCAGACCTTTTTTGGCTTCATGCTTCCCATAAAGGTCACGGAATTCGTTATTTGTGCTGTTCAATATGTTTCCTAGTCTTCCTGATCCTTTTTCTTCTAATAACTTCAATACATTTACAAACTGCCAGACATGGTTTTGAAAATCATCAAATACACGCTCACACTTTGCAATAAGCTCATGTTCTTCTCGGTTGCCAGAGTAATAATAAATATCAATGATACTAGCAAAGTCTAATACATCTTGAAGGATCGGCTGTAAAATTTTAAAAATGCGTTGCTGGCTTTGTTTCAAGAAGCATTGGTATAGAATTCGATCCAAGATGTGTTCATGATAACTTTTGAACATTTGAGGTTGCATTATGACAGAGACATAGCCTGTTGAATTTGATTTTGTTTTTATATTTAAGTCTTGCACTTGTTCCATAAACATGTGCCACGTCTCGCTAATTACTGTGTCGTAAACGTATCCTTGCAATGCACGTAAGAATTGATCAAATTGAAACCGATAGCGATAGAGCTTGTTTAATGTGTTAGTCTTGAAACGCGCATTGTTTGCTTTTAGGGCATTGTATATACGTTTTGAAACTGTTGTCACTCGAAAGAGTTGAATAAGAAACGTAAATACACGGTTGTATTTCAGCTGAATATTTGGGGTGATAACTAGGTTTAATGGGTATTGCGCATTATAGTGTAGTTGTAAAAAATTAAGTGCATCGAAAGCTATGTATAAAACTCAAATGAATATACATGCTTCATATTTAAATAAATGTATGTATACCTACCGTTTGGATTGCGTTGCTCCCTTGCACCTGTTACATCAAAAGCAAATAACTCGTCTTCCGTAATTGTTTCTAACATAATGGACCTCAGAGCCAGATTTAAATCAAACAGTCGTGGCGGCCATTTTCCGCCTAATTCCACTCCAATCTTGTTTTCATTTTTGAAAAATACAGACTCAAGTCCAGCTAGAAAAGTACCATTACCTAATAGAAAAGTATCATGCAGTAACGAAAGATGATATTGAAGCTTGAACTGATGCAGAAAAGAGGACATGTACGATTCGTTTAATATAGGACACCATGCTTGCACAGGTTCGATATAGCTTAGAGCTGCAATCGTATCAATTGTGGGTATAATATCACTGCTGTTCTCATTTGTCAATTTCAAAAGGAAGTTTAGACTGCTTGAAAACTCTCCAATCAAAAGCCTTTCATCCCATGGGGGTAAACTTGGGATATTTGACATCATGTCTTCGTTTAAACTTTTTGAAATTTCCAACTCTTCGTCGTTTTCTCCCTCTTCGGTTTCGATAGATACTTCATTGGCAGAATTATAAGTTTGAACGTATTTGCATATGGATGTTATCTGACACATGTATTCGTTTGTTTCACTTATGCGTAAGTGACATTTTAGAGGCAGCTTCTTACGCAGTTCACATAATGGATGATTTGGCATCATTTGTCTAAGTAGTTGTAAAGATATTCCAGATCTAAGTATATAAATAGCTAAGTCGATGCTGATAAAATAGGGGAGAACAATGCCTGGTTTAATCTATGAAATAGATTAATTTTCCGCTCTTTTTTTTTTTTTTTTTTTTTTATTTTTCTCTTCCAGACGAACCTGGTATTCTTGAAATGAGTCGTACGACCCCATTGATTTACATATAAAGAATTCTTGATAAGGATCTTCAAAAACGCCGTTACCATCACTGTCTAATCCTAACCATTTGCTTAATATATTCAAATAAGGTATGCTAGTGTAACAAAGAACTGTCAAACAAATGCTTCTGTAAAATGCAGATTTTCCAGACTGAACAAGATCAAATTGCTGAATTTCTGTGTATAGTAAATTCAATAATTTAGCCCCAAAAGGTATATGGAATTTATAAAGATTAGCGTTTCTTTCTGATGTCTACTTTATCATTTTAAGTTTCGCGCTTGTGCTTGTAAATAAACAATTTTTGTCTTACCTCCTCATTATTTATTTGGATCGAACAAAGCTCATGTAATCTCTCACATACCATCAACATACTATGCACATACTGATACACTTTTAAAATGGTCAACTCATTTTTCATGTCTTCAAACATATTAATAAGTGAGTTTTGAATATTTAAAAGTAGTTCCAATAAACAACAAGCAAAAGCAACGCCTGTTAAGCCATATTTTCTATAAAACTTTTTCTTTTATATCATCTGTAGTGGTACTGCTGTCTATTTTTCTGTTACCTTGGATTCAGTTGACATTCTTTTGCGACGTACTCTATTGCTTTCATGCGACCACCAAATGACAATATTTCATCAACAATAGGCTGTATACTAGCTGCGCTCACTCCCAAGATACGAACTAATCGAGTTGACTTGAAGCATTTCTCTTTTAGATCCCAACTAAAATAAATTGACGGTCGTCCAACAATAGCTTGTACTAGACTTTTTACGAGCTGTTCTTCCTTTACTGTCATATCATCTTCTCTTTTTATCACTGACTCAAAGCAATCTAATGGTGCCTCTGTCAAAAACGCGCTCCCTATTTGCCGTTTACTAAGGTGAATTTGTGACATGGTTGGAAATCGAGAGCTTAATGCCTCCCAAGATAGTGTTCCATAACAAGCAGGTGATTCTCCTTCAGAGGTCCATATGTCACTTTCTTCTTCATTATCCAAATCCATATCTACACTGTTATTTGTATGATTTGATTCTAAAGATGCAAGATCCTCATTTGCCATAATAGATCCAATCATATCAAATGGCCGATCTAGTGACAGACTTTTGAAGTAAAGTGCATCAGCGTCTACAGTGACAAAAAAAGAAAGAAAGAAAAAGACTTAGTGTTTCTTGCATAAAAAAAACTAAAGACGCATGTACCATCTTGTCCAAATTGCAATGGCGAAAACATGTAGAGGAATTAAAAAAAAAAAGACTGTAGATATTTTACGAAACAATAAAATGCCGATAATAAATCCAAAAAAGGGTTATGTAGTTTGAAAGAAAGCAATAGTAGATTTGATGAAGAAATAATTGTTCTATTGTATATAAGCAATCCGTTTGGAATAGTCTATATTGTATCTGCATTATTGTTGATTATCATATATTCAATTCTTGAAGTCATCATATAAAGCTTTTTGACATTTAGATGAGTCTCGTTTTCCGAAATAGTTAAAGAAGCTCATGTGTTTGTAACGAGAAAAAGAACTCTTAAGACAAACCTGAGTTTGATCTTTCTTTTGAAATCGTTGATGTATAACGCACCAACGAATAAAACCAGCTGCAAGAAATAAAATGTCTTTTACGGCATTTTGCCTGTCTAATTATTGCTCGCTTTCTTTGACAAGTACCATTAATCTATTTGAAGAGCTGTCTACTGTAGTCAAACCAATAACAGGCCTTCTTTTTACATTTCATTTCCTAGAAAGTACTGACTTTTATTTGTCTTACAAAATAAGAATACAAAATGATATAAGATGGTATAATTCTTGAAGAATAATTATAGAAAAATTAAACCAAACTAGAAAGAAGAAAACTCTATTTAGTTTAGTCTTGAAGAAGTACCATTACTCTTTCCCTTCTTCTTCTTCTTCTTCTTCTTCCTCAGGTAAGACTGGCCCATTCAATATGTCTTTTGCAAGTTTTTGCCTCCATTTGGTATAATGTCCACGTAGTTTCAATTTCTCTAATAGTAGCTGATTGATATATTTTTGGCTCGTTTCAGTAGCTTCTTTTTGTCGCGATAAATTTTCTTCTATGATTGAAATGTATGATTTGAGGTTAGCAATTTCTTTTTTGAGAGAAGTGACTTCAGCCTCTAATATATCACAATTGTTACAAGGCTTTGACAATTTGATTTCTTCGTTTTTTGGGACTTCAGCTCGGCTTATATCTGGAGACCCCACTGATGAAGCAGTCGATTCCAATTCGTCTTCCAGTTCATCCTCACCATCCTCATCCTCATCTTCATACAGATGATTATGAGCTTTTCTATTTAAAGTATATGATCTGATGTTCTCATTGTTTTCTTCTGCAATAGATATATTTTCGTCACTTTTTTGATCGTCTTCTTCTTCTAGTTCTTGATCTTGTTCTTCTCTATCACTCATATTGTCTATTTGAATTCCATTTTCGAATTCCCACTCATCCTCCACTTCTTCATTATGTTGACCATTAGCATTGCTTTTGTTATCATCAGCATCCTTCTTGACGCCTTTATCTTTTTTATCTCTATCCTTTTCATCATCAATATCTTTCTTGTCTTTACCATTCTTCTTATCGCTATCATTTATTCTGCTTTTATCACCATTACCGTCATCATCATCAGACTCATCTGTATCAGAATCATCGTGCTTGCGCCGTTTGATGAAACTTTTGGCTACTTGAAGATATTTTTCTGGATCATCGTTCAGTTTTAATCGTTTTCTGCCACCTGGTGGCAATATGAGTGGTATTGATTTTTGCTCGTCCTCATCCACTTCATCTGCATCATCCTCCTTCAGATATCCCACTTCTGCAACTGGCTCCAGCTCCTCGCCCTCTGCAGCCTCTTCCTTTTCTTTTCCTTTACGTTTCATACTAGGATTCACTGACAAAATAGATTTATTTCTAATCGAATCCGGATCATAAAAATCATAGTCATTCCCTAACAAATAATTAAAGTAGCAGTCCACTTTGTATTTATGCATCCATCGTTTTATCCTCTGGGCAAACTGTGCTCGACCACTGACATTTTCTAATCCGAGTATAGATACTAATTGTGACCAATTTTTTATCTAGTAGATAAAGATGGACAGTCAGTACTCGCAAGATAAACAGGGGAGGGATGGATCGCTTACCTGTCGTTTGTGCAGTCTATAGATGAGACAATATAAATCCCAAGTTGTATAATTGATACCATGAATATTCGTCTTGGGCACAGCCGAAATCTTGCGTCTAGCATTCATTACGCTTTCTATGTTTCCCATATATTGTGAGTCGTGGTATATTAAAAACTGAACGTATCCATCCGCGATGTTATCAGGTGAGACATTATAGCCTGTGACAGTCAGGGCAGAATATTTGTCAGCACATTCCTGCCTCATTCTGATATCCTTTTCAAATCCAAACAATGGCTTTTGACCTTCATCCTTCTTTTTATGTATAACAGAGGCCGTGTTACGCTGTACAGGAGAAGGTCGAATGGTATGAAATAGATGTCCTTTGCTGTTATCATTAGGGTCTGGATTTGATGTTTCCTGGGGTGCCTGCTGTTGTGTATTATTTGATCCTTTACTTTTTTTTGTTAGAGACATAGGCGAGTTAGCTGCAGCCTGTGGCATAGGTTGGTTGACTGGAGCTTGTGGCATAGGAGTAGGTTGTTGAAATGGCATATTAGCAATTATTCTATTATTTCCCATTTGCTGCAATAAATAGGGATCGATCATTGTTGGTGTATTAACTATGTTTTGTTGAAACATGAAAGGATCTGGAGATGGCATTAGTCCAGGTGGTATAAAAAATACTCTTCCCTGCTCACTACACATATTCTTAGCTTCTCCCAACCATGTAACTGCAGGCATCTAAAATATTTTTCTTTTTATCAGTGTCGATCGCAAAATTAATTGTTCGGTCCTTTTTCTTTTTCTTTTTCTTTTTCTTCTTTTTCTTTTTACCTGTGGTTGAGGAACAGGGGGGAATGCAAAAGTGTATGTTGGCATGTCTGTTATGAACTGTTAATTTTGTGTGATTTGGAAATTATAAAAAAAAAAGCAATTACTTGGGTGACTTGGCTGTGGCAAATGAGGATTAGAGTTCCGTTTCTCAGCAGCTGCTCTCTCTACAATATCCGACAGGTTCATAAACAAAGGGAAGAAGAAGAAAAGCGATAGGAAAAATGTAATAAAACAATAAACAGTGAACAAACAAAGTTTTGCGTTTGAAAATACAAA
This sequence comes from Rhizopus delemar RA 99-880, assembly GCF_000149305.1. Classification (NCBI taxonomy): domain Eukaryota; kingdom Fungi; phylum Mucoromycota; class Mucoromycetes; order Mucorales; family Rhizopodaceae; genus Rhizopus; species Rhizopus delemar. The sequence goes on along the minus strand of NW_027137827.1, from coordinate 2,361,423 downwards.
AATTTGGGGGCCGATTCACTTTTGGTGCCAGCCAATAAAAATATGTGCAACTAGCGAAAATTCAGACTTGATCATGAATGTTTTCCTTTCTACAGTGAAATTTGCATGGATGCAAGTTGATTGCTCTTGTCTTTGAAGTGAATTCTTTGAAATTGATGATCGAGTGATTTAAGTGTATAATCTGTGTGTCTTTAATATTTTCATGCAATTTTTACTGTCAGTGTGCAATGCTACCGACGCTGCAAGCAAAAATTAAAATAAAAAATCATTTGGCACCATAGTCCTATTAGTTCTCAATTCACAAAAGGTCAACAATCAATACCAATGTTATCCATTCATTCTGATTTAACCAGAAAATATATTTTAGTTTATATGATGATATTTGATATACATACTAATTTTCATTGAAATTTTGGAAATAAAGTATATTTGCTAAATCAAAGAGTTTCTTATTCAGTTTTCTGTTCCAAATTCATCATTTATTTGTCAACTTCGATTTCACTTGTTTATCAGGAGAACTTTCCAGTAAAGATGAGATAGCTTGTTTCTTTAGAAACGGCTGATCGTGTGTCAATACACTGAGTAATTTTGTAAAATAGCTTCGAGGCAAACTTGACACTCGAGACTCATTATCTGATACCTTAATCGGTCAGAATAAAAATAGTGCACAATCGGGATCGGTGGTGATCTATAAGCATACTAGAACATGGACAGAGAGTGCATGTTGATACCAAAATGAATGGAGTTTTGATTTGCCTCAACTGACAAAGTACATCATATTGATTGATCATTCTAGTTTTTTTGTTCTTTGCCAGCAGAGTTACTTATTCAGTCAACGATATGCCAAAAAAAAAAAAAAAAAAAAAAAAAAAAAGAAATGATATTTTGGCATTGAAGGTCAACAAATAATTTTTTTGCATTTCAGATGAGAATATTGTTGTAAAGCTGGTAACAAATATGTTCATTGTCCTAGACCTAATAACAAGTGAATTTTCTTCTATCAAAGCTTACTATTAGCAAACATGATATCTATTTATAATAGCATTTTGATGAATATACAGAGTCTATATCTGATTCAGCATGTGCATCAATTGTTACGTGTCTAAACTAATCTTTATCTATAATGGTCATCAAACAGAATTTGTCGTTGAAGATTGCGCATTCGTGAATCGCTTGGCCATAATAAAAAAGGCCAATTGACTTGATATGAAAATTTTTATTTAGTAAATCAATGGCTTTTTCAGTCACTTCTTCGTATGGACTTAATGTATTCAACAGCTCAGGAATAGTGGAAGTAGATACACTTTTAATATTACCATCTACACTAACCACATCGTTTTGTGGGTCATATTTCTGTACACATAATTGGTATTTTCAGCAGATTCTGTCAATTGTAACTCTGCATCGAACGTGCTAGACATACCTCCAAGGTTGATTCAAGTTCTCATAAATTAGTGCTAACCTCTACAGTTTAAGCTAAATCATGTACAATAATATCTTTTTGTGCTTTTTAGACTTTTCTATTTTCGTTTTACTTGGATGATATCGCGCGAATAAAGTTGCGTGCATTGAATATTCATTCACGTTGTGCAAGGCTTTTTTACACTCATCTTCAAAAGAATGGAATTGAACCTGTTTTTATTTCTTCTCTGCTTGGTATCCTTTATTGGCACAGTTTTTGTTCTTTCTTTTTGATTGTTGGCTTATTAGTATTGTTCACACTACACACTGGATACAATATTCTGTTAGTAGATTCTGTTGATGAATTCTTTTCAAAAATGTAAACGAGTTGCGGTTTTTTAGGATTTGGCTTTGATTGGAATAAATTAAATTCATCCAATCCTTCTTCAACCTCAGAGAGACTGAAGTACAGAAAGTTAAAAAAAAAGAAAACATTTATAGGCTGATCCAAAATTAAATGTATTTAAACTTTTCACATTGATTGCGACTTGGAGTTGTGATTCTCTTTAGACTTGACTTCTACAAGTTTCAGATATCAAGCATTAGACGAATAGCCAAAAATTGTAAGCGAGTTGGAAATGTACTAGTATTAATGATTTGCAAAGTTGCATTGTAAAATCTATTTTAATCCCTTTTTCACGAGCAAGACATTTATTCTGGCAGCTTCCTGCATACCTAATATCATCTAAATAAATGGGTATGATGAATTTTGCACTTATCCATGGCTATGGAAACCCTTTTTGCTGTACCTGTCCAAAGCATCCATCACGGCCTTCAAGGATTTTGTGATATGGCAGGTTGTAGTACCTTTTCTCAATATCCTTTTTTTGGGCTTAGGCTGTTGAGGGGAATGCTTTTGTATTGACTTTTTCTGCAATGTATTGTCATCTACCATCTGATCACAGTTGGTTTTTATGTGCTTTATTACATCTACAGACTTAATGTGATAATAAGGAAAGAAAGTTCAAGACAAGGCGTGTCAAGTAATTCGGTATTTAAAAAAAAGATAAATTACTTTTATGCAGTGAACACAAAAAGGGGGTGGCAAATTTCTTATCTTTTTTTTTTCTTCTTTTTTATGGAAACAAAAAAGATCCTTTTAACACTTTCGTTTTTTACAGCCATTTTTTTGGCCAATGTATCAGGACCGCAATATGTTTTTCCTACATTCGGTCCTTCCTTGGCAACTCGTTTTCACTGGAGTTCAATAGAAAATAGTGTGGTTGGCACTGCTGTGTTTGTTGGGGTATCTTTCTCGGGACCCTTGTGTGCATGGCTAGTTGAGCACTTGGGGTTTAAAGCGTATGTGAATTTCTTAAAAGTACACATTCATTAAACTATTAAAATATAGAACGTTGACCATGTCTGCTATTATTTCATTTTCGGGAGTGTTCTTATTAGCAGAAACCTATGTTGGCTATTTGTCAGATAATTATATCCTCTGCTCACTTTATCTAATATGTATTGGTGCTGCTAGTTCAGCGTCTTACCTTTGTGCCTTAGATTCTCAAGTAAAGAAAAATATGAAAAAAAAGGCCTATTGTTTTTAACACAGTTATAGGCATACAATTTCAAATCGTTCCGGGGCATGAGCTTGGGACTCACGAGCGCATCCTTGGGAATAAGTGGATTGGTGTTTTCACAGATCAATGACAAGTTCTTTAAATCCAATTCAGAAGAGCTTGAACAAGACAACAGTACATTTCGATTCCTACTTTTCTTTGGCTGTACAACGGCATGTATCACCCTCTTTGCTTCATTTATTTTGGGCCCCATTGATCATCCAAAATTACCCTCAATTAAACAACCCATTTTAAATAAGGACACACCAAATTATGCAGCAACGACAAATGGTTTGTACAGCATTAGTACCTGCTCTACCCGGCACGAAGAAGAATCATCAGATACGGATGTCTTTTTTGAAAATGACACGATCAGCAGCTCAGTACAAATTGAAGATGAAGATGAAGTTAATCAATCGGGACTTGCTGTTCTACTGGACCCTATTGGATCTTCACTATTTTTATCCCTGCTAGTCATTTTGGGATTTGGTTACGTCTACTTGACAAATATAGAAACTTTATTGATATCACTCTCAAAGAACACAATGGCATTGAGTGAAATACAGCATCTTCGCAACTTGCATATCTCTACCTTTAGTGTTTCTAATTGTATGACGAGAGCTGTGTTTGGAACATTGAGTGATTTACTTCAAAGAAAGACTGGTATGCATCGATTGTGGTTTGTCTGGTTTGGCGCTCTGGGTCTTTTGCTTAGTGTAACCCCTTTGATCATGACTGCATCAAACGCAGATGATTTACTCTCATACAGCTTACTCATTGCCATTCCATACGGTATCGCATTTGGAATAGCACCTGCTATTATTAGTGAATTTGGAACGAAGGTGAAGAGAAGAACGTATTTTATAATTCAGTATATAATTTACTTTTTTTATAATAGACATTTGCTAAAAATTGGGGATGGTGTATGTGTGCACCTGCAATTGGGAGTCAACTATTTAATCTTTTGTTTGGTTTTGTTTATGCAAAGGAATTAAAACGTCAAGGAGGGGAAATATGCTATGGAATAGATTGCTTCAAGACAACGTTTGTTATCGGTGCTGTTTCTGCATGTGTATGCGTTGTAGTTTTGTCTGTGTCTATCTATAGAAAAGCTTTATATACAATTTATTTGAAGGATTACTAAATATAAATATTCATTGCATTCTATTACTTTAGTCATTTTATTCTATTTTAAATAGCTTGAATCAGATAATAAGATGACTTTCCAACACGAAGAACACACACTTTTCCGTCAATTAAGTCCTTTTCTTCTAGTATTTGCTTATGATTATTTACACGAACATTGTTCAAGTAAAAACCACCAGCCTTCATTTTTTTCTGGGCATCAGCTATAGATGAAAGAGGTTTAATACTTTGTCTATTTACTCTACTTCACTTACATCTAGATTTTGCAGCATTAGTGATAGCAGCCAGTTGGTCCAATCCAATACCAACTAAGCTTGGGCGCTCTAATTGAGTGAATCGATGTGTATCATCTTTGAAGGCTTCAATAATTTGATTTCCTGACAGAGAGCTTAAATCTTGCCCAAATAAAACTTTAGTTGCCGTTTGTGCCTTTTGAACGCCATTTACTATCATTTCGTCTTAGTATTTTTTCTTTCTTGTTACAAGTATTTATATATACTTTACATCCATGAACAAGTTCTGTTGTCTCATTAGCCAATGTAGTTTGTGCAAGCCTAAGCTCTGGTGATTTCTATTTTATATCCTATGTGAGTCTCTTTTGACTACAAAATAAAGCATGTTCTGTACCTGATGTTCATTCATGATTTCTTTTACTTGGTCACTCTTTAAAAGAGTAAACATTTCAAGGTATTTTCCAACATCACTGTCTGTTGTTTTCATTAAGAACTTTACAATACTTTAGTCATTAACAAAAACAAAAGAATCAAGTATTTTCAATACCTGGTAAAAGTCAAATATACTCGTCATAGATTCATCTAACCAAACTGCATTACCAGCTGATTTTCCAAACTTCTCTCCTGTTGAAGTCAACAAAAGTGGAATAGTGATACCAAAGGCTCTTGATTCCATATCCTCAAGCTGTTCTTCCTCTTCCATAGATCGCTTCCTTGAAATCAGATCAATACCAGCAGTAATATTACCCCATTGGTCATTTCCTCCCAACTAAATCCATTAACTACTTTTGTTATTTTACTTTTGTCTTCCCCTTACTTGAATGCGACAAGCGTGATTTTTATGAAGATAATAGAAATCATAAGCTTGTAGTAATTGATATGAAAATTCAGTAAAACTAATGCCTTGTGTACTTTCTATACGTGATTTGACACTAGACTGCATGTTTAGACACTGAAAGCCATATACTTTTCTGTTACCTTTCTTTCGCAAGCATTGTATTCACACGAGCAAATCTTCCAATATCACTTAAAAATTCTAGTGCAGTCATTGAACTAAACCAATCATAATTGTTCAATACCTTGGGTATCTGGCAAGCATCACTAAATCCACGTCGATTCGCATAACTCGCTCCATTCTGAAAGAATCGATGGATTTGACTTTCAATACCGCGTACATTGATCTCAAGTGTATCACGAGACAATGGTACTCGCTCAGATTTTCTGCCGGATGGATCACCTATACTTCCTGTTGCACCTCCCACCTATGGAATATTAGTTTATTTTGTGAGACACACTGACAAGAAGCTTACAAGTGCGATTGTTTGGTGACCACGGATATGAAAGTGTAATAAACCCATAAGAGTTACAAGATTACCCAAGTGAAGACTCTTGGCAGTTGGATCCACACCACAATAAATGGCAGTAGGTGATTCTGTTTTTCTTTCGATGTCAGGGCTGTCTAATTGTTTAGTTGCAAGTCCATTTTGACTTTAATATTCTAATACCTTGTGACATTGGATATGAGTCCACGATTTGTCATGTCCGTAATGACATTGTTATAAGTACTGAAAAAAGCAATATTATTTTTTAAGCTTGTCCTACAACAAGGAACTGTCCTCTTTAACAATGAAAACATGGCAACTTGTCAAAAAAAAAAGAAGGGTGTCCAGGCACACACACAAACAAAGGGATATTGTTATGACTGCTTTTATCTGAGAGTCAATCTGAAGGAACTGAATGGTGGTCTTTTAAGCTTATGAAAAAACGAATATGAACTTTATAAGAATGCACCTAGTTCATTTGTTTTTATACAGTGTTTTAATCTATAGCTTCACTTACGAAAGTGTTGGACCTTTTTTTACTTTTAACAGCGCAAGTAAATTGCACCACAGCTTGCTATAGAATAATCCCTTTTTTCTTTTTTTCAAATTCATAAACAAACATAAACAGTGACGTTTTCCCTAACTCTCATTCGTAGTGTCCCTTATGACCAAGTATCTTGTCCATTTTGCAATAGTGATTAACCAATAAAAAATTAGTTAAAAAACAGTCAAAAACTCTCCTGAACATTTGTAGGCGCAAGTTGAAAGGTGCGATGGTAGACATTTCTTTGCCTGACTTCGGGAGGGTTTTCTTTAATAAAAACTACCTAACTGGCCAAAGGCTTCGGCTGGAGGGCGGGACGATGGAGGGTTTTTTCGCAGTCCTTTCTCATTGCACGGCGGGGAAGGACTTTTTTACCATTCTTGCAAATGAAAAATTAACTTGATTTTTTTAGTGACTACTTCATTTTGTTATAATGATCTACCTAAAACCACTTCTTTTTTGGCTCTAGCATAATACCATTATATATAAAGATACTGAAATTGAAGAGTATAATCGATCTCAATAAAACTTTTCTTGAAATGAAGAAATAGACACCGTTTGTTGTGTGCATGTCAAATTCTAAAGAATAAATTGATTTATACTACAGTTCCAGGGCTAGCTTTAGAATATTGTATGATTGATATCAAATTGCATACTTCTTCCTTTAATTCCATCAAAGAATCATTTTTCTAGCGCTTTCTTTAATACAGCACATATCATCTGTAGCTTATTGTGCAATATAGTTAGCAACGTGCTGCTTTGGACTTGTGTGATAAATATATGAATCAAACCCCAGGCATAGTTATTGAATAAAAAAATATCTAATCATTTGGCATTATTGTACTGAGATTGATATACAAAAAATGTAAAAATAAACTTTACTTTTTGTGTTTTGCTAATGATGTACATGTGTATCACGCAGTAATTGAACTATGCTTTCTAGAATTAACAAGTGTATCCCCATGCTGACATTTTAATAAGAAACATAGATTTAAAAAAAATTTATTATGGGGAGTAAAGGACAAGTGGTGAAAATGGTCCAGGAAGATGAAGGACATGAGTATGCTATGTGTGCAAGTGATTACCAAATGGATAAAGACATGTTTAAAGCATTACTTTATGAGATCTTTTGTATATCATTATGATCAAGAACAAGGGAAATCAAAAGCAAGACATAGTATAGAATCAAATCAGGGTGTTACCCATTTAGTTTATCGCTTTATTAAATAATCTATTCCTCAAAGAAAGCACAATTTCCCAAAGCAGCTGCACTTTCTTTAGTATCCTTCACACATCGGAAACCAATCGTTGCGCTTCTGTCAATAGAATCTGCCATTAAAATATATTTTCCGTGTTCATCATTACGATAAGCTTGAGGAAAGTATTGTCCATTTTTGGGTTTATAATAAGAACCACCACGGATGATGGCTATTCAAACAGTCAATAAAAATAACAAATATAATTTTACAAGTTACCAGCACGAGTATGTTGATCTTGGTAGACGTCAGTCCACTGCCAGATATTACCTACAAGATCATAAACGCCAAATGGAGATCGACCAGAAGAATGGGCATTTACGTCAGCCGGTGGATGATTCGGATAGAGTCTTTCACGTCCCTCATAGACCTCAGGTACCTTACTTTCATCCCACTTGTTGCCCCAAGGATAAGTCCTGTATTCGGTACCACACTGAGCAACGTATTGCCATTCCCATTCATGAGGCAGACTACAATCACGAATTAATCGCTGCCACAATAAACAACAAATAAACTTACCGTTTTCCTGCCCATTTAGCATAAGCTCTAGCATCTTCAACAGAGACATGAACGACAGGCTTATTAGCACAAGAATCAGGGTAGCATCCATCTATCCAATGTTTTAAGAAATTAGTCGAGTCATGTGGTTTATAGTGTGTCGCATCCAAAAATGCCTTGAATTCCTTTTCAGTCACAGGATAAGGATCGATATAAAACGGCTTGATCTTGACACGGTAAGGAGTATGAAGGCGAGAGGGTTGATGCTCCCAGGGGTATCTGATGTCCATCGCAGGATATTCAAAGATACACTCTGAGGGCTCAATCCCTTTGACGTCAAACAAATAATCATCATCACCTTCAATGCGAATCATATTATCCGTAGCATCCAGTTGACTGACAACCACCAGATCTAGTTCTTGCCACAAGATGGTACTCGAGATCGGGATACTCATCAATCTCGTGGCAGAAAGTGTGCTCATTGTTTTCATCAGCGTACTGAACCCTTCAGGTAAGGCCGATATGTCAGAAGTAGCAAAGATGCATCCGTATCCATGAGGTTCAATATCAAAGTCAAGTGTGGCTAGACCATCAGCGATGTGAGTAGGCTGAAGGGGATGACCATGCCAGACATCATAAAATTGAATGCCCATGTGGTAATTGACAGTGACTTGATGGCCGGTGATAGGTTGAGGCCCACGATTGATAAAGGTCCAGACAGCTTGGTTGGCTGTGGTGATGCTAGGGAATTTGCTGGAAAACACCGTCTTCCAGTGGATACAGGGACAGTGAGGTTCCCATTCGGGAGAGCAAAAAAAGTCGGGACCAAAGCAGCGAAGAATGCTGGATGTACGACGTAAGGCTTCAGAGTCACGAGGAGAGAGTTGATTCCATGTGCCAAAGATATTTTCCCAAATCTCGATACCGATGCCTGTGTATGGTTCATTATTTAAATATCAAATAGAGTTCAGGTCTGACTTACCATTAAAAAATGCGTGTTGTATAAGATTTGTTTTGTTTCTAGCCCATTTATCGCTAGAATGAGTCATGTGTCTTGGTTCAATTAATTTTCTGGTTGAGACCGTGGGCACACGTCTACAAAAGAAAAGGAAGAAAAGAAATTATTATGATAACTGGAGTAGGATTACAGCTTACAGATTAGTTTCGTATTTTGCTTTGATATAAATGTCATTAATAAAAGGAGTAAAGAGAGTACTAGAATTTACTTACAAATATCCATCGTATTCCACTGTAAGATCTATATTCAAATAATGTTAGATAGGCAGTATATTCAATAAGAAACATACATAAGTATCGTCCATTTTAGACGCTTGATTTAAATTATTTTTATTATTTGCTTCAGATTGAAACACTAAAGGGTGGCCTATAGCAAGAGAGTTCATCCAGAAATCTTGTGTGAAATAAGCAATATCAGCACGTACACCATCCACATTATACTCCTCTACAGAACAGTAATTAGTTCAAGTCATGATGAATAAATTATCAATTTTCTTTACTGAACAATCTAGGCAAGATGTAACTCCAAGCTTCTTGAGGATCACGCTAAAGCAAATTAGGCCAAGATCATATAGAGATCAATATACTTACAGTGCCATTATCCCAATCAAGAGCAGGAAAAATAACCTTGATATTCTTGCTGTGAAATTCATCAATCAAAGAACGAACACCAGCAGTACCACCAGGAAGGCATCTAAAATAGTCTTCTTCGTTACGACTATCACATCCAAGGTTGGAAAAAGAAGGCCAAATCTATACGAAATATATTTTTGAAAATCGGCATAAGTTCGTCGTGTAACTTACGACAATGGAATCAATCGTACCATAACGCTCTTCAATATCTAAAGAAATGTAACAAATAAGCAAGGATTTCTTTTTATGGAGTCTTCCATCAAATCACCTTTTAATAACTTGCTCACCGTGTATTTATTTGTTACTGGATCAAAAAGATATAAGTCATGTAGCATCACATTGGGTTGAACATAACTTTCTTGTGCCCATTTAAGACAAGGCATATCGTAACCAGTAGAAGAGTGGCTTATCTCCTTTCTCTTAATTTGCTGTTCCATACGCCACTTTTTTATTCTCGTATTCCATTCCAAATATTCACGAGGAGAATTGGGACCTTCGACTTGATGATTTCTAAATTTGAGTTGATAATCTTCTTGGAAAGCCTTGACAAGCATTATTTATTGATTGGGAAAGAAAACTGTTTTTTGGCTGGGCTTTTTTTTTTACCCTTTTTATACACTTTCTATACATAAAACTAAGGAGTTCTTACTCAAGTTTTTCACACAAATGTATTTTATTCTAAGATTTATAATTTGCACATCGCTGCATATTTACAGTTTTAAAGAAAAAAAAAATACGTTGTTTGTGTTTCACAACTTCGATGAAATCATGTTTGCAAAAGGAAAACACTTTTTTATTAAAGTATATGATCCTTATCATGTATTGTAGAAAGAAAAACCAAATATATTGTCTACTCTTTTAAATAAATGAAATCTAATTGCTCTTCAAATAGTATGTTACGAATCGTCGTACAAATGTATGTGCTACATCAACGTATTGTATCGTTCTTTGTGACAAATGAAGCAGGAAAACAAAGCCAATATGGCTTTAAATCTGCGTAAACAACATAGGATAGGAGACATTGACTTGTTGATGGATTTCGTAGCTCACAGCGACAGTTACCGTTTATATAAAGTAAAATAGAGGCTATATAGCGTTTAAAGACATGCCCAAAGAATTGGGTGCTCAATGTTTGAGAATAGATTCTACCCTATTGGATCTCCTTAAAATAATGTCACTATGCAAATAATCAATAGCGTGTCATGACCATTCTACTACATATTTTCCAGTCAATTTAGCTTCCATTAGCCTTTGAGACGACATGGCAGACATGCGCCTTGTAAGGTAAACTAATATGATTGGTATGTGCTTTGACAGTTTGTTGGTTTTGCTAGCGATCTATCTAAGTTAATTGATGCTTTATACATTAGCATTAGATCGACCACAACATTTAAGCGATTGAAAACGAGTAAATTCATTTTTAAACAAAGCTGTCTTTTGTTCTCCTATATTTTGATAATGGCCAACTGTCTTGGATTTGCTGTTATTTCACTGCATTTTTAGTAAAGATTGAAGACTTACTTTGTCCTTTTCTAATCGACTTGTCCTCTCTTTCTTTCCCTACATTATCTATAACTACTCTAGTGTTCGCTGGATTTCTGATGGGCTGGAATGCTTATCATAGCATGGCTGTTATTTAGATCTTTAAGATTGGCTCTTCAATCACAATAAAGTGAAATTCATCAATTGCTGACATATATTGATAAGAAGATATAGCTCATTTCAAGTAAGTCTCGACCATCTATTCTAAATCATGTCCATTTCAACAAACATCATCTGATCTGTAAGTACATATGTTCAATATTTATAGTATGCATACAGCGCCTACTTGCAAATGTCGACATACAAAGATTTTAACTGTTTTAAATGATTGATAAGTATTTGTCAGGTCAAAGTATTGCTAAGTTAAATTTCTATAGAGCCTAATATGACTTCAAATTTATTAAAAAGGGGTTATATCTAATGTACTATATATACTTATGGTTCGAGCACTCTGTGATAATTATTACCTTATATATGGCTAAAATCCATTTGCACAATACCAAATTTGCTTTCAAGGCATCATACCTTTTGATACCACGTAAAAAGATATACTTGGCTCATAAATCCACATTTATTATCCAATGAGAGAAGCTCGTAATATATGAAATTACATGCTTTAAGCGTAAAATTTTCTACATAATTAGATATTTATTAAATAGAGCTTTCAATTTAAAAATAACCCTGATGCTAAACATAATAAATAAGAAAGAAAAAAGTCTCTTTTTTGTTCATATTTTCTTTTAATAAACTAATAGCATTTTAGCCTATGATTTGATTGAACCCATTGGACAATGTATTGATTCCCCACTGCGTATTGCTATAACCTTCCCTCATCATCTCACTTGATTGTTCGCCCACATGCTTTTTCATCAGTTTCATAAATAGGCAAGAAATCACAATCATAACCACAGTCGCCAAAGTGAAAAAAATATAACCAAAATTCTGTGCCTTACTAATATCGGTTGTTGTAGAAGCAATGATTGCCTTTACAATAAATCCGATGATCAATATAATACCCCAACCGGCCGTTAATATGCGCACATCATTTCTGATCTTTGCCATATGAGTGTACACCCAGTCAAGTAATCCAGCCTTGTTTGTCTTGTCTATTCTTTCTTTGTCTTTAGAGACCAAATCTTCATTCATTTCTACTCGAGGCATCAATTGATTTGTGATTGAATAAACAAGGGGTCGTAGTTCAAATCCACCTATTTTAATAGGTATCAAAGATAGTAGACAAAATACACCCACTAAAAGAGGTACAATAGATTCACAAATAGATGACACCTGTTCTGATGGTTGAGCGATGGACTATCAAATATATTATTTACTAATTTACAACTAAAGAAAAAAAAATCGCTTCTTACAATAATACCAGATATTAGAAAGCTAATACCAGCAACAAAGCCTAATATATCCAATTTCCTTGTTTTTATCATACGTCTTACAAACATAAGTACATAACCATTGTTCGCTGATATAAAGCTTACGAGATGACAATGATTAGGGGTGGACAAGAGGCAATTATCATTGAAACCACTTGTCCTAACCTTGGCTTTAATAATTCATACAAGAGAATAGGTAATCCGATACTCCAAAGGATGGCTAATAAAATATTGGTAATCGGTCGACCTTCAAAAAATCGAAAAGAAAATATGTCTTGAAGACTACTTAGATCAGTTGGTAAATTCTCGTCCTGTTCATTCAAGTTATTTGCCCTGCTCATTTTTCGCTTTGTTGAGCAGAGAAAGAGAGAGAATGAAAGAAGGTAAGAAGACAAGAGAAGGTGAAACTTTTGATAATGACGTCAATCGATGTTGTACAAAAAAGTTACACATACCGTTGCATGAAAGTAAGAAACGTAATTTTTATTTTTTTGCAACAATGTTTTTTTTTTGTGCCTTAATAGCGATATAATAAAGAGAAAAGATACGAATTGCTTTGTGTATCACGTAAACAAAACTTGTAACAAAACAAACCGGAGATACAAAATGCCTATAAAAATGGGAGGAAATAACAATCTTTTTCTTTTTCTCATAAAATATGCCCAGCCTTTTCTCACTTGCCAAGACGGCTATTATTGCCACTTGCCTCCTATCCCTAGCCAATGCTAATCCTTCTATGCTTGAGCAAAGCGCCATTGTTCACATCGGGGAACATGTCTGGACTGATACTCAGCACGTATTTCAAACCACTGCAGACAAACTCAAGAATGTCTTTAGTCCTTCTAATGAAATGGGCATATTTACACATCCTGCTTTCTCAAACTATGCTTTGAGATTCAAACAACCTTCTCTCTGTGACCCCAATGTTAAACAAGTAAAAACAAAGGAAATAATCATAAATGAAAGGGTAACTCAGCTTGCTATTAGATTTCTGGTTATTTGGATGTAGACGATGACAAACATTTCTTTTTTTGGTTCTTTGAATCAAGAAATAAACCCAAAGAGGATCCTCTTGTCCTTTGGCTAAATGGTGGCCCTGGTTGTTCTTCTTTGACGGGTCTCTTTATGGAGCTTGGGTAAGCATAGTATTTACAAGTAAGAAATGATCACTAATCCTACAAGAAGTCCCTGCTCTGTAAATCTGGAAGGTACAGATACTATACCCAACAAGTACTCTTGGAATGATAAAGCCAACGTCATCTTTTTGGATCAAGTAAGGAAAACACAAGCCATGTGTGAATTTTTATTTATTATATTAGCCTTTGAATGTTGGTTTCTCATATGGTAGTAATGGAGCTACAAATACAAATGCTGCCGCCAAGGATGTTTACGCTTTCCTTCAGCTCTTTTTCAAAAAATTCCCAGGTAAAGAATAATTAATATGCCATTGTATGAAAAAAAGAAACTGATTTGTTTGATCATAGAATATGCTGAACTTGATTTCCATGTCTCTGGTGAATCATGTAAGAAATACAAAACTTTCCCCTTCTCTAGCTTACATAATATAAAAAGATGCTGGTCACTATATTCCTGCTATTGGTGGTGTCATCAATCGGAACAACAAGGGAAACTTTAACTCTTTTGAACTCTTTGAAAACAGACAGACACTTTCCCAAATCAATCTCAAGAGTCTATTGATCGGCAACGGTCTTACGGATCCCTTGATCCAATACAAGTATTATGCTCAAATGGCCTGTGACAACTCGTATGGCCCAGTACTAGATCGATCCACCTGTGATAAGATGGAACGAGACTATCCTGTCTGTGCAAATCTAATCAAAAACTGCTATGAAAATCCAAATTTCTTCAACTGCTTTCCTGCCTCATCCAAATGCAACCGAGATCAAATTTCTCCCTATCAAATGTCGGGTATGAATCCTTATGACGTGCGTGAGAAATGCAAAGGTGGTGGCCTCTGTTATGAGATCTTGGAAAGTGTTCAAAAGTACTTGAATAGAGAGGATGTCAAGTCTGCTGTGGGCGCTGAAACGGGAAAGTATGAGAGTTGCAATATGCAAATTAACTTTAAGTTCCAAATGTCTGGTGATTGGATGCGTCCTTATGTATATGAGATTCCCCCTCTTTTAGAGGATGGTGTGCGAATTTTGATCTATGCTGGTGATGCTGACTTTATTTGTAATTGGATGGGTAACAAGGCATGGACTTTGAGCTTGCCTTGGACCGGACAGCAAGAATTTAAGGCTGCAAATGATACAGAGTGGTATTCTAATAGATTGGACAAGCAAGCAGGCGAACTCAGAAAAACAGAGAATGGTCGATTTGCTTTCTTGCGTGTCTTTGGTGCTGGTCATATGGTTCCTTATGATCAGCCTGAAAGTGGCCTTGACATGTTGCAACAGTGGGTTCGTGGTGAATTGAATTAAATAAAAATATGCTCATTTTTTATTAAATGGGTACATTTATAATATGTAGTATCTCTGCTACAATATCAAAAGCTAAATTGCTATCCATATCTTCTCTTTCAATTTCATCATCTCTTTCATTTATAGCCAACATATGTAGACGATGACTGAATACTTTCTCAGTTGCAATAGTAACCAAATCCGGGGTTAAGAAGCTTCTTTCAAACAAAGTAGCCAGTGACCTTTTTATATATATTAGCAAAATATATTCAGATTATTTCAACAGTAATTGTTACTTTGTTACTGTAACAAGGTCTTGGCTACTTCTTGCTGTAACTCCACCTTTTACTCTTGGATGTGTACGTATGCCAACAACAATATCTCTTACATAGCGTGATATATCAATATGGACATATACTTTTTTTGCTTTCTCTGCCAGCGCTTTGATTTCCTATTATAATAATAAGCATGTACTATTTGTATGCCTTATATTTACATCTTGCTTCATTAACGCTTGTCTTCTAGGTGCCCGAGTTGAAGGGTTTAATGATAAGGAATAATTCTGTAACATTTCTTCTTCAAATTGAAAACTAATAAAGAATCTATCCATCTTTGTATGTACATGAGCATACAGTAACAATAACAATGTTATATTTTACCAGTTGTGAATTGATTGATAAACGATTGAAATCATGAGGAAGCACAGTGATGATTAAAAAGAAAGGCTTTGGTACATTGTATCGTATATTTGATAAATAAAGTTCTTTATTGACCATAAGATCAAGTAATATAGTCTGTATCGATTCTTCTGCTTTATCTAAGTCTTCAATGATTAGTGTTTGAACTATCCTTGTCATTGAGGATCTCTTTGGCTGTTGGTCCTTGGTATAAAAAGAAGGTGAGGATCCAAAAGGTTGTTTTGTTCTTCTTAAAGTGAAATCAACAGGACTAACAGGCGTCATATTAAGAAGTGATTCTTCTTCACCTATCTTTCTTTATATATAAGCATTTATTTATTGTATTTTATAAAATACCTTTGGTGTTGTATTTTTACTTATTTGTGTGTCAAGTGTATTAAATGATCTACTTTTATGCTGAGCAGTTTTATAAAATGGTTCATTGTCTTCTTTAAACAATGCTTCAACCAAATCATCTTGAGTTTGTTGTTCTTTACAAGTCATTTGAGCAGTTGTGAATCCAAATAAGCATTTACAAATCTATTTACAAATTAATGCAAGCGTAATCGTAACAGTTGCACATTACTTGTGAAGTAAGATGAGTTACTTCTTTAAGTCGGCCTGGAGGAGCAGTTAATAATAGATGTTTATCTCTTCCCGATATTAAACATAATAAAATGGATATAAAAACGTCTTGATTAAATGCAAAACCAGCTTGCTTCTTTAATGCATTCATGCGCGATTTGATCCATTCTTTAGAATCTTGGGACATGTTGCGAGAAAAGAAAAAAAAAAAAAGTTGCATATGATTTTCCTGAATTGTAGCACACAGTCAATGCTATTCATCTGACCGCACAGATTACAAAAGCTGAGAAACAAGATGACATCGGCAATAAAAAAAAAAAAAAGCAGACCACTTTGATGAGTGTCCCTTCTCTTTATTTCTAAAAAAAGACACGCACGGTCATTTAGACTGTTACAATAAAATCATCATATAAACAGAAATTAGATGCCCTCCTTTTTTTTATTTTCTTTCTTTCTTTCTTTTCTTTTTTTTTTCAAGTATGCAAACAGATAATTCGCTATATCAGTTCAATAGTGAACAGCATATATTTGACAGCCAACTGTCTGTCCATTTACCAGATCCTGATAGATACAGTTTAAAATTAAGAAATACTTCCAAAAGAACAAGAAACATTGTTGAACCCAGAATATGGGATATGACAACCAAGTCATTATTTGATGTGGCATTAGATAATGTAACGTTTATTTCAACTCTTGATAAAGGGGTTATCTGGGATGTCAACGACATAAGAACTACAGAACTGTCTCGAAGGTTTAGTTCTGAAAGTACTTCAAGTATACTTGCTTCTAGTGTGTCTTCTACAGAGACACAAGATGGTATGATATAAGCATACTATATATAGTATAAATAATAAATCTGAATGCTTAGAACGCATATGTGAAACCATAAAGGAAGAAGAGATACCCATTTGGGTTGATAAAGTAAAAATGAAAGAAAACCCAACAAGGTATGAGCATGCGATAGAGTATTTAAACAAGGCAGAAATATCGTTCAATTCAGCTTTGCCCTTAATGGAACCCTGTCGGTTTTATTTCATTGATAATAATAAGCAAAGCAGTGGTAACTATCTTTCATTCATTCGACCATTGTTTGATTGTGATACGGTTTGGAACTTTACTTGTCAATGGCGATCATTCAATTGCAACTTAATGCCTAATCAAAGTCTAGGCTGTTTTATAAAAAGTGTTAAGCCAATATGGGAAGATCAAGTTAATCAAAAGGGAGGTCGATTGAATATACCCGTGAGCTGTGATGATGCATTCCAAACTGTCTTGATGGCTTTCATCGGTGGTAATTTATTCATGTTTGGTACAGTAGGGATTGTACTCTCTAAGCGACATCGAAACACCTGCCGTATTGAGATTTGGTTAAACGGATCAGCAACAAATGATAAAATATCAGAATTGAAGTAAGTCCCTTGTTTATTATATGACACGGTTATTTATTGTAATGATAGAACAAACTTACAATCATTATTACCGAATGAAGGTGTTCAAACAAGCCAATTTAAAAAGCACTTTTTGTAAATAATTTATTTTTATTCTTTGATAAACTTTGTATTTGTAATTCTAAAGTTCAAAATACCTTCCAAATTAAAATAGGCTCTCAAGCCAATATCGTATTCAGCCTTACTTTTACAAATCATTTCGATCATTTCTTTTAATTCGTTCTTTTTATCTATACTATCATACACACTACATATCATATAGCTTAGTTGAAACACAACATAAATATATATCACTTCCTTACTCTTTTGGGCTAATATTCTTAAATAAATAATCCTATATACAATCATTAATAAGGAAGTATTTCATATTTGTATGTTGCATACACCATCTTCTTTAAACACATAAGCTATGAGGTTTAACCCTTCTTTATCTTGAAGAAGTACAGCAAATTGATATACAAATTCTATATTCCGTCCGCATGCTTGACACCTCATAATAGAGTGTGATTGATATCTATGAATTGTAAGCATATAGCCATTATGCATGGATGCTTACGTCTTATGACAAGTAGCACACCAGTGTTGTATCCATTTATCTATTGATTTAGGTTTATAATCCACAATAGATGCCTTTGTCTTGTAAAATACATCTGTTTCCGATTTGTCAAGCTTTTCTATAATCAGTATTATGCATATGCTTCGGTATTATGCTTACCTCTTTAATAAGTATTTCTTTAAAACTACAACTTGTCCTTATATTGATCACCTCTAAGACCGTGTTTAATAGAAATTAACTTTTATGTAGAAAGTTTACCGGAACGAATGGACGAAGCACGACCTGCGTTTTGCCCAACAACAGCACTAGCCTTCCTCTTTAGCAGTTCCTGTACTCTTATATCCTCTGTATTTAACTTGTGTACGAATTGATCCTCAGGCTTGCTTCTGTGCAAATTGATCGTCAATGAATTGTTGTGGATTTTTTTAGACACATTCTCGAGTAATAAATAGTCACCAACTTGTATGAACGGACAGTTTTTTGCATGGTTATCCCACAAAGTACACTGGATTGAATATGGATTAATATAGGGCTTCGGATTCTTTGTGTAATCTGTCATGTTGATATTGATCCTGTCATTGTTGAATCCTCGGTGAATGGTAGTAACCATGCCCACATAATTAAAAAAATTGTCAGTGTGTTGCATGATTTCAGACGTCTTCAGCAGTGGACGCTGTTTCTGTTGTGGTGTAAATAAGCTAGACATGTGGGCCGTAGCATATCGAAGGACCTGTTTAACTGCCTCATGGTCAACCGGTCGAAGCGCGCAGTCGACGTTGGGAGTCTTGATCTCTGTCAAGCTCATGTTGTCTGCTTTGAAAGTGGTGAAGGTAGTGGTGGGTATTGAGTTGCCTTGGAGACCAAGTCTGTAATTCAGGATTCTCATTCTTCGAATCACAATAATGTTGCCTTTTTCGACTGCTCTTGGTAATAGATCAGGACTTCTTTTAAACAAATTAATAGGAATAAATCGACCTGAAGGATCAATTACAACGAGGTTTTGACAGTAATCTAATGGTACGGTTGAGTGACTGAGATCTTTAACTGTTATTAAAGCGTTTACCTTTTAATCCTCTCTGGCTTCTAAATACTTCTTTATATTCTTTGATAACTCCATAAATATCTGCAATCTCATCTACTTGAAGTTGAGAAATGGCCTTGGCGCCAGCTCTCTTTTTACACAAATCAGTTAGAATTGTTCAAGTGGGTATTTCTTTTTTTTTACCTCCATTAATTCATAATAACTCATATTATTTTTAAACAAAAATCCAAAAGAAAAAAAAAGAGACGCGTTTTTTAGTGATTAAAAGCAACGCGTGCTCAGTAATTTTTATTATTAAAGCGTAAGTCGTACAATTGAAGAAAGGGATATGGTTAACCTTTAAACTCTTCCCAAAGATAAGGAAGAATGGTAACAGATGCAGTATATAATACAATAACGGATTGGTACATATTTTTTGGTACATTCACTAACCCTCCTTCTTTGTACATGATAAAAATAGAATAAACAGCTACCGCAAAGAAATGATACACAAGTAAGAGAGGTGAAGGATGAACGGCTGACAAGAGATTGACTGGTCCCTGAAGATTCTGAGTTTTGAAATATTCAAAGCATCCATTCTGCAAGACCATTAAATATTTATCTTGAGCAGCAAAAAGCGTATAGAGTGACATGGCCAAGACATTGATCGAGGTAGAGTAGCTTTTACGTTTCCAGTGAAGTGCATCTGTCGCTTGAACTACTAAATCTGTCTCATTAAAGTCAGCTACGTTCTGTGTTGACAAAAGCTCACGTACAGTCAATACATCTTGTAAAGCGACTGTCATGCCGCCACCTGTTAAGGGTGAACGTATGTTGAACGCATCACCTAACATAAGCGTTCCCTGACGTTGGTTAGGTGTTGGTGGTAAAAAGCCACTAGGCATCGGTCGAAGACGTTCAGTTTCGATGGCTTTTTCAAATTTGTCTTGCATATATGGGGGAAGTTGTGGCAAAATTACCTGAAGCATATACTGTTTGAGTTCATCTGCTTGAGGGAGTGTCTCACCGGGAACATCAACCAGGACACGAAGATCATGAGGTGCGATTTGGTACATCAAAATCGGTGAAGGTTTGGCAATCACCACAAGACCTTTTTGAGGAAAAGGAAGTTCAAGATCGTGCATGAGTAACCCGACAAAGTGAGAGGTGATTTTGGTCTTGCGGGTCGTAAAATCCTTTCTGAATTTGGAGAAAATACCATCGGCCACCAATGTCAAGGGTGCATAAAACTTTTCTTCCACATCAGCCTTGTAAGCAACAACACCAGTGACTTTGTCATTATCATTTTCAATGAGATTTGAGACTGTCATTTCCTTGACTGTCACACCTGCTGTGCCTGCAGCGGATTTTCTCAAGTTTTGAATAAAACGACCGTGATGAAATGCCATGCCACGATGTTGCTTGCCCGTGCTTGGGTTTGTACTATAAGGAATATCAACTAACTGGCCTTGACGATAGACGCCATAGCCATAACATGCTATTGCATCAATACCTTCAACGCATTCTATATGCAAATGAGATTTAGCTAATAATTATCGTACTAGAAGATTAATTCAAACCTTCCATGCCCAATTCTTTCAATGCTTGTATTCCTCCAGGTTGCATCAATTCACCAACAATTCGATCTGGTTCACTTAGGTCTCTTTCGAGTAACAAAACTTTTCGGCCATCCTCAGCAAACGCCTTTGCAGCTGCACAGCCTACTACGCCTGCACCAACAATAATCAGATCATAGCAATCTTTTGACATTTTAATATAGAAAAAAGAAAGAAGAAAAGTCAACTTTGGTTGATTTTTTATTTAATATTTGCTACATAAAAAAACGCCTGATAATTTTTGAGCGTTATGCTTTAATATGATTAACCGGAGCTTTTTACAGCAGTAAAAAAATGAGTCGCACCAGCCCTTTGATCTGTGTGTGTTACTCGTTTAGGAGTAAAATAAACTTTTTGTAGGGGAGAAAACACTTTTGATCTTCACTCTAAAAAAGAGGGGGGATGTATAAAAAAGGGGGACGTAAAATGAAAAGCATGTTCGACTATAGGAGTTTTCGTATGCTTTGAATGAACAATAGAAAGTATAGATATACTTCATAAAATATTTTTTTCTTCTTTTTTATTAGTGCGCTTAGAAACCAAGAAAATGAATGCCATAACTCAGCAGCTTTAAATTCTCTGTTTGGATGAAATTGAATTACAGATAATCTGGCTGTATTGACGACACCCATTGTTTTAACATCACGAATTCCCTTTTAAAAAAACCTTTTTTTTTTAAATCTTTTTTCTTTTCATATAAAATCAAAACATGTTTTGGCGTTTCGGTTTTAATAATTCAGCTTTAGATAGCCTCTTAGATAAAGCTGATGTAACCCTGGAAGAAGTTTTGGAAGAGGAAGATTTACTTCAGGAAGCAAAATCGTCTAATCCTAAACTAATCGAATTGTAATTATCAAGATACTTACAGGCACTTTTTTGCCTTTCTAAACATTATTATAGTTTATGTAAACCAGACAAGGTTAAAACACTATTGAACTACATCATTGCTACTGATTTAGCAGAACCTCAACGATTCAAGTAAAAAATAAGAATAAAGCGGGGAATAATAAACATATTAACAATAGTATAGATATCCATTTCTTGCTAGTGAAATTATTGCATGTGAAATACAACAAATGATTGATATGATTGTAATTGATCATAAAGAGGAATTATTAGTACCATTTTGGTCATATCTTGATAGACAAGCGCAACCTACAAGACGTGCTTCAGATACAACAACAATAGAAGAAACGGGGTTAGATTCTTTACAAGCTTCTTATTTCTGTAAAACAATCGGTATTTTGTTATCAAAATATCCAATCGAAGTAAATAATTATAAGGCGTACATGTACAAGTGTATATATATGTGTTACTAATATTGGATGATAGATGATGAACTTTATACAATCTGATTCAGAGAATTTAAATAAAATCTTGGCTCATTTACAAACATCAGCCATTATGGATTTATTATTAACTCTTGTTCGCATGGAAGAACTAAGTGAAGGAAAAGGTGTTGTAAAGGTAAGCGATAGCACTAGAAGCATATACTTTAGATTAAATTTGTTTGTAGTGGTTAAGTGAGCATGGATTATTAGAGAATTTGATAAACAGATTAGATCCTTATTTGGACAGTGAAGTAAAGTAATATATTATAAACAAATACATAAGCTAATAATTTTTTTAGGAACATTCAATTGCACAACAATGTATATGCGAAATTGTTAGAATGTCACAAACAAGCTTACCTGATTCACCAAGTATTGGATTGAATGACTTAATTATTAATTTAAAGAGGTATGGTTGATTGTAAGCAAAGTATATATTATTAACCAATGCTTTAGTGAAGAGACAATGCAAAAATTAGCCAAGTTTATGTTGGATCCTGAAGCACCCAATGCGACATCCACATTAGTGAATGGTGTATCGATTATTATTGATATCATTCGACACAATAATGCCGACCTCGAAAACGATCCTACAGTCAGTGGTTTATATGGTTATTCGACCAATACTACTAGGCCAAAACCTGTTTCATTAGCTGATATGCTGAAAGTTATGAGTGATCACATACCTCAATTCACTCATTTACTACTAAAGCCTAGATCTGTGGTAAAATACAAATATGTATAGATAAAAGAAGAAAATAAACTCTTCTTTTATAGAATGGACCTGTACGTACTACTTTGGGAGACATAGAACCACTTGGATTTGAAAGATTGAAAATTTGCGAATTATTTGCGGAACTATTGCACTGCTCCAACATGTCGAACTTGAATAATACCAGTTCGGAAGAAGAGCAACAACAAGAACAAGTGGGAATCATTAAAGTGGATAATGAGGAATTATCAGTGGGTGATTATCTTAAATCCAAGTTTGTTACTAGTAAAGCTATGCCCATCTGCGTGGTAAGTAGCATATATGGACATGTACAAAAAACAATGCCTCAACTTGACATTAATTAGGACCTATTTTTTGCATTTCCCTGGAATAACTTTTTGCACTATGTTATTTATGATATGCTTCATCAAGTATTTAATGGCCGTATGGATGTTGGTTTGAATCGTCAACTTGCTATTTCAATCTTGAAAGAAGGTCAACTAACAGATAAGATTGTTATTGCTCAAAAGGCAAATGACGAAGAATGGTAAAGACAACTTATGCTAGCTATAATTTTATGTTTACTTGATTGAATATAGTGCTAAACCTAAAGGGATGAGAGCGGGCTATATGGGACATTTAACATTTATATCAGATGAAATTATGAAATTATTTGAAGGCTACCCAGAAACCATTGTATTAGCTATCAAAGATGACGTGGATATGGAAAATTGGTCTGCTTACTGTAATAATGAATTAAGAGAGACTAAAGATAGAGACCAATTACCTCTTGGTGGATTGCGCCCATCTGAAGAAATGGATTTACCTCAGACAGATGATGAAGATGATAACGAGGATACATTAGATGATGTGGCCGCCTCACAAGTAAAAAAAAAAAAAAAAAAAAAAAAAGTATTTTATTCATGTAATATTTCTACTTTTTAGTACTCGAGATTTTTAGCACAAAGAGGTGCTGAACGAGGATTTGATGAGGATGATGCGGATGAAAGCGATTTTTGGTTGACGTGAGTAAAAAAGAAAAAAAAAAACTTTTGTGGATAATAGCTCATGTGTTATCGATTGAAGTGGTAGAGAAGACTTTAGCGGAGAATATGAATACACTGGAAATACAATTCGTTTAAATCAACAAGGCGATGATGAAGATGATGACGAAGATAATGAGGAGGAAGAATATGATAGCAATGATGAAGAGGTAAATATAAGATTAGGAATTTGTATAGTAAATAACATGGCATTAGGATCATATTACACCTGATTGGACAAGAAATTACTCCAAATTCTCACAACCTAATGTACTTTGTCGTATCCCTAGCCACAGCAATGAGGAATACGAAGAAGATTTTGATCATTTAGCTGATGCACAAGAATTAGAGAGAAGGGCAGCTTTTAGAAGAAAACAAGAAGAAATAGAAGAGGATTTTGGTGACTTTGAAAGCGCCAATGATAACAATAACGAATCAATAACTAAACAAATGGAAACGCTAGATGTGAATAGTAAAAACGACGATCATTTAGTTCGAGCAGTGAAAACAAAAGAAGAAGAAGAAAAAGAACAGCATTTAAAAAATGAAGCTCAATTTGATGAACAAGAAGGAGAAATTTAAAATTTGTATATGAATTTGTGTAATTCAATAAATACATTCTACAGTGTGTGTATATATTATTAAAGAAAGCTAGAATAGCGCTTTCTTTAAAAAAAAGTAATTGTAATACAAAAGCTTAAATAAACTTTTTCGTTGATGTAATGATGATTCTATTATTTATTTGACAAGCAAGCGAAAGTGATTCATTTTGATGTAACGTAAGACAAATAGACCGTTTGAGACACAGTTGCTCTGTTGTTCTTGTTGAGAAAGGATTTATAATTACTAAGGATTTCGTTTATTTATATTACAAAGCTTTTGATTTCAATCACTTAATACTTTAGGATAAAATAAATAACTTTTGTGTATTACAGGAATACACTACTAAAATAAGTAAAAATGATCAAGGATCTGCTGTGAGTTAAACTGTAAATCCTCATCAAGTATACTTGCACAGTTTACTAGTGATGATGTTAACCTGCTGATCACCAGTTCCATTTATTGAATTATTTAACAAACTCAAAGGGTCGTTTATT
Source organism: Rhizopus delemar RA 99-880 (assembly GCF_000149305.1). Classification (NCBI taxonomy): domain Eukaryota; kingdom Fungi; phylum Mucoromycota; class Mucoromycetes; order Mucorales; family Rhizopodaceae; genus Rhizopus; species Rhizopus delemar. Next base: position 2,336,315 of record NW_027137827.1, on the reverse strand, counting down.
GTTCCTTCTGGTAGTAAGCATGAGTTCGCTAACAATCAAATTGAACATGTACTGTAAATCTAGTAAACCTTTGCAGAATTAGATTAGACGCATTGGGAAACTGATCAGTGATCTTTATGAATTTTAATTTCTTCCTGTACTCATCAGATTTCCTTTTCGAAAAACATTTTAGTGATCAGCAAGTCAAGATAACGAGAGACAGACAATAGTACATCTACCAAGCTAAAAATCTTTGAGATAGTCCCTATTACGATACATACTCTTGCCTCGAAACAGTCTACTTTCCTCTTTTTTTTTTTTTATGTGAAAATTTGAGGAAATTAAAAGGGGTGATGTTGTGATTCTTTCTAGATTCCATGCTTGCCATTTATCTTTTATTGCTCAATCAGAATAGTTTCATATCAATTCGAGATTAATCAAAGACAATTAGAAAGTCAGTGAATAATGTTTACGTCTTCCTACTTGCCCAGAATTCTATAAGAATAAAATAGCCTGGTCTATGTCACATGAACTATTCTGTGTGTACACAGTTTAAGAAACAAAACTAAATTTAGTTTGTTGAATAAGAACTTTTAATTGTTTGAAATAAAAGTATTATATTTTTATGATTTAAAATCAAACATAAATATTTATTATTGAATTTGATGTGAAGAAAGGGTCATATTTCAACTCTAATCGCGGAAAGAGATGATGGTCGATGAGGTAACATCGATCTGTCTCACACCACTTTATAGTCCAGACTTTAATCTCAACAGCTTATTAAAAAGAGAGAATAAATCAAAACAATGTAATATCATGGCATGTATCACTCTTGTCTTCAAAAAGCAATAAAAAAGCTACTAAAAAGTGGATGCGTAATCTGGTTCTTCTATAAAAGATCATCATGTTCATAATCGGATTAGATTGTTATTATTTTCACGCGCTTTACTCTATTTCCTATTCAATTTTATTCTCTTTTGTTCTATTTTAAATAGGCATGTATAAAACTTTCTTTTTCTTTTTTCTAAGAAGCATGGTTTTACAACTGTCGTCATTCTTTTCTTTTTCTCTTTTTTTTTTTTTTTACTTTTGAGTTGAACACAAGGCCAAACATAATTTCCTAATTTAGAAAGAATGATGTCATATAAATATTTTTATGAAATCAAACACATTGCTTCTTTTTTTTATTTTTTAACCCTTTAAAAGCATAAAGTTACATATAAAAGCTATGTTTGACGAACTGAATCCATCTGGAATGAAAGAAGAACCAAACCCTTTTGAGCAAAGCTTTGCAAGCGCACGTTCATCAAAATTTGAGTTTGTACAATACAAATGGGATACCTGCAGTTATAAATCAAGTGGTAAGTTATTTTTTAACGCGATAAATGGCTCAATCTTGACATAAAGATACAGTGAGTAGTAGTGTAGATAGTGATGACACAGTCCAACAAAAGAAGCCCAAAACAAAGCAACGAAAAAGAGCACCGAAAAAATTTGAAAATGAAGAACAACGAAGGGATTTTCTAGAAAGAAATCGTTTAGGTAAACTTCTTTTTTATTTATTTATTTTTTTCACTAAATTATTTTAGCTGCTCTAAAATGTCGACAAAGAAAGAAACAGTGGTTATCTAATCTTCAAGCAAGAGCAGACTATTTAACACAAGATAATGAGCAGCTTGAACGAGAAGCAAATGAACTAAAACAAGAAATCTTGAATTTGAAACAACTTTTATTGACCCACAAAGACTGTCCTCAATACAGTTTATCAAATAATCAAGAAAAACAACTTGTTTATCAACATTTCACCTCTAATCAGCCTAATCAAAATACTTTTGTCTAGGCTATTATAATAACTGAAAATCTATGTAAAAAGAAAAAAGAAAGCAAAAGAGCCTTTAACATCATATTCCCCCCTCTCCTTCCCTTTTATAAATTTAATAATCATTGTCTTATATAAAAAAGTAACATTTAAGCGGCATATAAAAAAAAAGGTTTGTCTGTGGAGAAATAGGAGAATTTATTGTTATATTTCCTTTCAGGTACGGGGTTTTCAGGATTTTAATTAGGTTCATTTGCTTTCAATCTTTGTATGAATTCCATTAGGTAACTTACTGGATGGATTTTCTATTTCTCCTATCTGTTTGGAACCAATAAAAAAAAATATATTTTCCCATTCACTGGATGTTTGGGTGTTGTCCCTCCTTCTTTAGCGTTCTTATTTCCAAAAGAAAAAATTTAATTTGTCGATGATCATTTACTTTTCTTTTAGTAGTAGACAATTTGCCCTATCTTTTCCCTTTTTCTTTCTTGTTTCATTCATCCAATTACTTTATTTATTTATATTTGTTTCTTGGCTTTCAAATAGAGAAAATACGTGAACTCAATGTTTATTAGGGAAAAAAAAAAAAAAAAATATCAGCAAGAATTACATAATTCTCACAAGCTGCAGTAGTGTAATTGCTGACAAAAATATATTAAATTTTGTATCAAAGGATAATGATTCAAGAGAGAAAAGGGGAATTTTTATTTTGCTTTGAAATAAATGATCAAATATTTAAAATAAATAAATAAAAAACTTGGATTTTTTCTTTTCTTTTCTAAACATGTTGCAATCACAAATTATTAATGTATTACCTCGACGAATATTAGCCAGCTTATGGACTGCACCAGAAACACGAATAACAGTAAATATACAATGCGTTATTGATAGAATTTAAGCTTATATTATGTATAGCTTTCTCACTTTGCGATTAATAAAGAACAGTAAGTACTTTAGAAAGACTCGTTATTTCTTTTTTTAGCTTAGCATTTCTTTCAAGACCAAACACTACAATCATCTCACCAGGTTTCTTGTGTGATGAATTACCTACAAGATATACTCATATTCTACGCCTTTTATCTACCTTATCTCCTGATTCACTACAAACACCCATCCTTAGACATGTCTCCTACAGTTACCTTCGCGATATCTGTACACTCTTACATCCTTCTCTTAGACAAACATCACCCAACGCTTTCTCAAATACCTTGACAAAATTAAAGACAAGCCAGGCACTCAACTTGATTCGACTTCGATATGCGCTTTTATCCAATCCGACATCAGCATCTGTCAATCTAATGGAGAATATCAACACTATTGGCATTGGTATACATCTTTTACTTGGTAAAAATAATAAAAAAATAAAAGTAAACCTCCTTTTCCTCAACTTTTTCTTGACCAGATCAATACATCTCTTGGGTTTCACAGAGACAAAATCATTTACAAACGTTATCTCCTGAAGAAATGACACGAAAAGCAGCACATGATGCACACATAGCACTTTTGGATGCCTTTGGGTACATAGAGTTACCCAAGATTGAAATCAAACAAAAGTCTAAACAAACATTGGACTATATCCCAAGCATATTACATAGAATTTTTTACGAGATCATCTTAATTTCTTCTAAAGCACACATCATGCACAACCAACAACACGAACAAACACGGAGATGGTACGAATTCCGAAAAAGACAAAGGCCAATCTCTCTCGCTCTCTTTCACGATCCGAACAGCGTAGGATTCAAGTTGGAATCACCCATGATCTGTGAGAAAGAACTGTTGCCAGGAATCCCAAGGGACCCTATCGGTTTACCTGCCTCCAGCTCTGTTCTATCAAGCCTACATCAAGCCAGAATCGATCGAATCGTTCAGCCCAATCACGCGCTCGAATGGGCGTCGCTAAGTGGCTGGAGAACAGCAAAATCATTAGCCAGTCACTGGGGAGGGAACCTGGACATTGTCAATGTCGATGGATTAGGGGCCACAATCTATCTGGCTCTTGACAGAAATACCAATTTACTTGAAAGATACCCTTCTCATCAGGTTCATCGTGGACCTTTGAGTAGTTCTGCAGCTAGTCATCTCGACAAGCTCTTGTACACACTATCGGATGCCCAGCCATCGATGTGTACTCCATCACCACTTTATCATTCCATTTCTCTTACTGCTGCTGCTGCTGCTAGTCAATAAAATCTTTAAATTGAATTTTTGAAACTCAGCATATCATTGCATGAAATCCCTGATGATTTTTTTTTTTCTTTTTTTCTTTTTTTCTTCTTAATGAAATTTGCTTTTTTACTCATCGCTTGCTTTGTTGTTCTCTGTCACTGTGAACAGCAGTGGCCTGTGAAAAAGCCTGAGATAAGCTCTCTTAATGTACAAGCTATTCTTAAAAATCACGATAAACCCAATAGACAAGAAGCTCACTCAAAACATTTTCAAGGCAATACTTTAGCCTATGTTACACCTTGGAATAATAGAGGTTTCAAAAAAAAAAAAAAAAAAAAAAAAAAAAAGAGACAAACCATGCTTTTATTCATATAAAATAATATAGGTTATGATATTGTAAAGGAATTTAAAGGCAAATTTGACTAGTAAGTTATTTTATTCTATTTGTGTTTATGCTCATGTTTCATATCAATCAGTGTATCACCCGTTTGGTATTATATCCAACGAAGATCTCCCATGCAATTTGATTTTGATGGAGAACATGATGTTGACTTGGGTGTAGGTAGATTTCAAGTTGTTGTAAGCAACTGATTTAAATACCTGTTTTCTCTAGTGGATGAAAGAAGTAAGAAAGGCTAAAATAGTACCTAGATTTCAATTCCGAGGTTGGACCGGCGAAGATTTAAGAGCATTTATTGCCAGCGCAGAAGAATCAAATCTTTTAGCAAAAGAAATCAATGATCAAGCCAAGTAAGTTGATGAATGAAAGAAACGATAGAGAGTTAAAAAGAATACTTGTAGTAAATATGGATTTGATGGGGTTGTGATTGAATGTGGATATCCTGCCTTCTTTCAAAAACTCTTGATGACCTTGTCAAGTTTATTACACCAAAACGATAAAGAGCTAATTGTTGTACTTCCTTCTTTATTATCTGAACAATACAGACAAATCATGACTGCTGAAGTATTCAGTACCTTGGCTCAATATGTCGATAGGTTTAGCTTAATGACCTATGACTATTCAAGCCATGATCCGTAAGAAAGAAATGAATGCGTACATTGAAATCATGGTATATACTAGTCCATCATTTAGGAATGGTGGACCCAATGCACCCATTGAATGGATTATGGAAAATATCGAATATATGACAAACGAAGCTAATCGACATAAACTGATGATTGGATTAAACATGTATGCCATGTCTTATTTACCAACCAGAGTACCTGAACCACTAGTGATGAAAACAGTGGTTGAAAAATTATCCATGCCAAGAGGAGATGAATTATTAATGACGGGTGATGAAGTAGATGAAAATGAAGAGTTAAATTGGGATAAGGAAAATCAAGAAGCTTGGTTTGTGGATTATGATGAAGACGGTGTCAGACAAGGTGTGATTTGGTTACCGACACTCAGAGTAAAGTAGCATATATGACATTAAGAATACAAATTGATACATGTGCTTTTATAGTCTATTCGAAACAGATTACGTCTTGCTGAAGATTATGGAGGTATGAAAAAAAAAAAAAAAAAAAAAAAAAAAAAAAGCTCTCATGCTAAACCTCTTGTATATAGTGGGTGTAGCTCTTTGGGAAGTTGGACAAGGATTGGACTATTTTGTAAGAAATGTGCTTTTTGCTTTATTAATCTGCTTATTGACTTTTTTTTTATTAGTACGATCTCTTTTAAACAAATAAAAAAATTATGTAAAAATAGTCGCGTTTTTAATGCACGCGTCTTTTTTTTTATAAAAAAAAAAAAAAGAACATTGATGTATATTTTTGGAAATTTTTTCTTTTCTTCTTTTTTCTTTTATTGAAACATAGAATGGAGCTTGATGACTATTATAACATTGACGACATATTAGCAGAACATACAGTAAAAAGCAACCACAATTGAAAGAATATATTCACTTAATATCTTTTGTTCTTCTTAGAAAGTGCCTTGTACAGTTCTTTATGATTTCGAAAAAGAAGCTAATCTATCAGGAGACGAAGTTGCGGTAAGCAAATTTTTGTGTTTGTTGCTATTGTAGCTTATATTAGACCTAGGTACCACGCAATACTCGCGTTGAATTACCATACTGGGTCGCAAAGCCTTTAGCACAATATACGTAAGTTTTTTTCAGTGTATCTCCAAACGAATTTCTGACTTGTTTCATTCATTGATAGCACATCCAATCAAGAGTAACACCTTTAAAATAATTGTATTATAGCCATCCGTTTTTTACTATTGCTGTTATTAGGAATTTGATTGCAATTGAAATACCAAGAACTTATGGCACCAAAGTTCGAAATATGCTAGTGGCAAGTCCCGAAAGCGTTGATTTTCGATCTTTGGGTGCTTATTTCTATGAATTTGGAGTGAAATTAGTGGATTTCGTAGTAGATGAAAAATTACCAGGCATTTTGGAAAAGGTAATGTGAAAGAAAGGTCTGAAAAGCGCTCTTGTTTACATTGTATTAGGCATTTAAGCAAAGAATCAAAGGCATCATGAATTATTCCCAGTCATCAGGATCAACGGTGGGTCAAGACTTTATTCAAAAATTAGATGAAACAGAAAAGGATTGTAAATTGAAATGGGATAGATTGCATAAAGTAGTATTGAACTCATTTTACACTAGTGTATAAATCAGGGCAGCAAAGTGCCATTAACTTTAGAAAATGGTTGAATAGAGCAATTTATAAAATTGAAAGTGTCGATATTGGAAATAAATAATAGAATTAGTGGAGCAAATAATTCGTTTTCTTGATTACATACCATACAGTCTTCAGCTTTTATTTGATACATTTTATTAGCATGCATCGTAAAGTGACTGTATGCATGCCATCATCTTTCACTTTTATAACAAGCGATTCGTAACATTTTATGAAATTTTATTGAATTTGAGAGCAGATAAACAAAAGCGTTCTCTAGACTCATACATGATCAATGATTAGCTAGTATAGAATAAAACAGATCAAATTTATTGAATAAAGAGTGTCAACTACAACTTAGATAGCAACAACATCAACCCAGAATCTAGTATCATCAGACAAGTACTTTTTATCCTTGGCGAGTTGATCATGAATCCAAGTGACACCATTCTTGTAGTTGGTAATATCCTGAGTGTTGGGATTGCTCAAACCAGATTCACCATTTCTGTGGCCACCAAACCACTTGTCAACACCATAGAATTTTTGAGATTCTTGTCTTGCCTTGATGTCAGCCTTAAGATCCTTGTTAAGAACAGCACCGGTGTCAGATTTTGAAGCAGGTTGTCCTTTGAATTGAGAGGCAGAAGTACGAAGCATGAACCAGTTTTGTTTAAAGATACCAAAGTTGGCAGCATCACCAGACTTGTTATCACCATAAGCATAATCAGTACTCAAATGCTCGTTTTCAAGCATAGCAATAGCGACATCCCAGATACCACCACCGCTATTCAAGATCTCTTGCTTTCTTTTACCTAATCCAGGGACTTGCTGGGTTCCTCTATCGGTAGTAGCAGCAGCAACGAGGCCAATGACACAGTAAAGAAAGACACTAAAGTACTTCAGAAGCATTGTTTTTTGTTTGATTTAAGATTCGAATATTGTTATTGTTTTTTAAAAAAAGACGGGCTATTTTGCTCTGTATTTATACTCGTTCAAAAAAAAAAGGAAACGCGTTCTTTGACGGGTCGTACTATATTTTTTTGCATTTTAGCTTAAAGATAAATTTGATAAAGCAATATAGAAAAAGCAAATACCATAAACGGTGGCAGAAAAGCATTTTGTAAATAAGATGTGTGGAACATCCTTACATTATCTAAAAATACAAGATTTGAAACAACCTGCTAGAGCCATCATGTACTTTCAGTGATCTTCATTGTGTTGCACAAATTACAATTTATCATTTATTTCTATCGCAAAAAAGAGCAAATGTATTTTATGAATAAAAGCTATGAAAAATAAACAGCAAGAGCCCTAAGGAGAAGAATAAACTCTTATATAGACTGTACAACAGATGCCAGGCACAATAACGTTATCTTACTGTTGATGATCTGCACTAGAATTGTTCTCGCACACTGGAAATTTGAGTGCTGCTGTTTAATTATGTAATCAGTGAAAAGACGGTTTCAGATCTTGCTTCCTGAATAGGAAAAGGCCATGTTATGTAAGGAAGCGGTATAATATTAGTTTAATTTATGTAACACGTTCAATTGTTGTAAACAGTTTTGCCAATGGTGTTTATATTTGTATCACTTTATCCACATTCGCAATTAAACTAGTGTAGGTTTTGCTGTACCTGAATTTTAGTAGTTAATTTTTTACTAAACTAAAGTCGTTTGTTCCATAGATAAATGTACAAGTATGTTGTCGAAAGAAAATAAAAATGAAAATTTGCTTATTTACATCACCACTCGAAATAAGATGATTGGATCTGAGTGTGACCAAGCCATATGCCTTTTAATTTAAATGTATACATCATTTTTAGGCATTTAATGACATTTACTTTTAATTGCAGCTTCCCATCCATTTTTGATCGGCAGTTGTATCTGTGAAACCAACAATATGCTCTAAAAGCCCTGGGTACGTGCTTGATTCTGTAAAAAGATGAGCAGAAAGATATTGAAATGTGGTACAATTGGGTATATTTCTTAAAATATTGCATTTCGTCTTGCTTTTTTAGATGGTATATGTTTAATGGAAATAGTATCATTTTATTGCACAAAACTATAAAATTAGTTTGAATTTGGTAAACAAATTCTGACAAGTATTTCAATGTATGTCATTGTTTGAAAGCTCTTTGGTAGCTTTGAAAAATCCATAGGTATCTTCGCATTGTTTAAAGCTGTACCGGGAAGAAACATAGCCGCCGATAGCAGACGCCCCTAGTTTATGAAGAACTGAGTACACAAGAAGAATGTAACGATCGATCGTATACCTAATGCAGAAAACAGAGATTGATTTTTATCCAGCCCAAAGCGTCGAGCGACTGGCACTAATGTACGCTTGAGAAATAATCCATACAAGATGTTTTCATGTTTCCTTTACTTACAAGTGATTAAGCCTGTTATTACTATTCAATGTTTATTATCTTTTTCTTTTAAATAATTTTCCTCCACTTACTAGCTGCGTAAACACCTATTCTATTGGCATCTTGTTGACACAGTCGAGGTATTATCCATTCCTAACGCACTTGAAATGAGAAAAATAAAAAAAAAAGGAAATCAATTGATGATTACAGGATGTTCTCTTGCTATTCCTTGCTGTAGTCTTGAAGGCATATTTAACTATGCAAAAAATAAAAATAAAAAAAAAGTATTATTCTCTGAAAGGTTTAATTTTGAGAGATGTGACATAATAATGACGGATAAATAAACAAGCGAAAAAAAAGAAAGGCAACAGAGTAAAGGGCAAGGAATGATTGAGCATCATTTGGAAAATACTATTGAGTGCGCAAAAGGACTTGCAAATATATCAAACAGGATTGCAATATTTAATTAGCAGTGTTCTAGCTTACAGTAGGCTATTGAAATGAATATTTTACATGATTTGGTTTAAATACAAACAAGTTAAATGAGTCTATTCTTTTATTGTTTAAGGGATCATCTTTTTCACAACATAAAAGTGTTTCAAGAAAAATGTAAAAGAAATGTTTTTGAGAATAGTAGTTTAATGCTTTTTAATATATTTTGCAAAAAAGAAGGTTTATATAAAAGAGAGAGAGGTCTTTAAAAAGCGTCCAGATGTTGAGAGAAAGGAGGGGTGATGATAATTCCTCTTTTTATGAAACAAAGCAAAATGCGATGATTAAGCCATTCAATTGGATGCAGTGACTCTTTGTCATGTTTTTTGTTTTTTTCTTTGTGATGCAATATCTGCATTTTTCTTACTTGATGAATGAGCAGACCTGAGCTCCTTTTCATACGCGTTGGCATCAGGCATAACGATGCTGTTTAATACTCTGATAGCCTTTAGGGCAGCTTTTCTGGGTTTTACAATATCCACAGATCCCTTTTCATCCATATTGATGACTTCATAGGCATGCTTGGATTTTAAATAATCTGGCATCGTCTGAGGATTCATCCAAAGATCCAATTTATTTTGCAGTAAATGTGTTCTACCAACCATTTGATTCAATACATCTTCCCCTATGTAGCTATAGCGTTCATTTCGACAGTCCAATACTTTCCATAACATAAAAGTCTCTTCTAGCCAAAGATGATTGACAACCTTTATATCTCTGTGACATGTCTCCTTGTATTTTTCACTTTTTTTCGAACCACAGATCAAGTGTGTAGCATTCGAATCCATAAGGGGATTAAAGACAGCGCCTGTGTGGATAATCAAGCGACGAAGGAAATCCCTTGCGATGTTTTTATATCCCGTAATAGAGATTGAAAGATGTTCCATACCTGGAATACCTCCTGGAGGAAGTGGATAGTCCAAAAGCGTGCTCAGGGGAGATAGCATATATTCACGCGCCAAGGTATTTGTCAGCCACCAGAGACTTGCAATCCACTTGCGGTCTTCAAAGGCCTGTATAGCTTCAGGAGTAGACCTGTATTTCAAGATGACGATAGTGACCTGTGGGTTGTATTCTGTCGATACCGTTCCGCCTGCACGCTTGATAGATTGAACCAGTCGAGATTTAAAGTCGTCTTTGATGTGGATTTCAGTGCCAAAATAAATTATTTGATCGATCAAGGTCTGGCCAATGTTATTTGTTAAATGTTCTAAGGTTGGGTATGAGAAAAGCGTGGGAGGCTTGGTAGGATTATATACAATGGGTGTCGGGAATTGATAAGCTCTGGAGTCTAACTTTTCCATCCATCTTAGACTGTCATCTAACCACTGTGGCAATACAACTGGAATGCGATGATCAATACAATGCTTGTATTGTGCCTTTTTATAAAGATAAATTGAGTGTTCCATTATTTAATGTTTATGATATGTTCCATACACCTCTCGGATCAATACAAATCAAATGGGTTATATCTTCTGTCAAGTCATTTCTAATCTGTCCTCCATACTTTTTAATTTCATTTGATATCAATTGTACATCTAATTCAGGAACCTTCAATTTGCTTGTCAGTGCCACCGTCTCTTCACTTCATCAAATGAAACTTACATCTAAAATAGTCAAGACTACACCCGATAAGAATTGGTTAGGTTTACAAGGTGAATAATACTTTGGACTGTCAACAATACGAATAAGATTATAGAGCACAGAGCATGTTTTCTTTCTTACTTGTGAACAAAACCGTTATTTACAGCTACTTCTACCCAAAGAGGCTAGAATACAAATTATAAGCATCTTATACATGAGCTGTCAAAATAACAAAACATACTGTAACTGATTGTATATTGGGTTGATTCAACATGTTTTCTTGAGATATATACAAGCTTGTTTCTTTCTCACTACTTGCTGAAACTGCACCATTACTTTCAAGTAAGTTGCTCAACTAATCCAAATGAGATTACAAAATCGTCCAACTTTTTTTTTTTTTGTATTTACATGAATTCGCGTAGTTGAGTCAAATACAGGATCTATTAAATAGACAACGTTTGTAAAGATTGGCACTGACTTTTTATCATTAAATCGCCTTCCAATCTTTATTTTTTGGTTATTTGACATCTTCAACAACAAAAAGAAGCAATGTGAACAAACTGAGGTTTTTTTTTTTTTTTTTTTTTTTTTTTTTTTTTTTTTTTTTTGGGGGGGCCCCCCACAAAAAGGTTTTTAATTCAAACCATCGATGATTAAAACAAAGAAAGTAAAATTCTTTGTCAAAAAGATTATATAACGAATCATCTTTTTTTTTTCTTTCTTTCTCTCTTCTTCTATCTTTATATCATCATTATGGGATACAATACAAGCATTATATCAAAAACAAAGGACATGCTAACAAAAGTAAAGCCTTATTTACCTGGTATCAGTCGATTTTTGATTGTGGCTACATTTTATGAGGATGCTTCACGTTCTGTTTGGCAGTGGGAGGATCAGCTATTTTATTTAAAGTATATTCGTCAAATACCAAGTGTTGTAGTCAATACATTTCTGGTGCTTAATGTATTGGTAAAGATCATATCCAGATCAAAAACAAAGGACAGGCAGAGACTGACACTTTATCTGTAGTCCATGATCATATTTCCAACATATGTCATATTAAAAAAGCGTGTTGGACTGTCCGTCTTTATCTTAGCCTTCATGACCATGTGCCAAACAATGGCCTATGATTTACTTTTTGATTTCGTAAGTAGCTTTCAGACAACAACCGTTTTTTTTGCTCAAACTCCTCATTAGATGGTGCTCGTCCGTAACTTATCCATCATCGGTGGCTTACTGTTGTGTGTATCAGAGTCGATGCTCTGTCAGCAGTCGAAAAAGAATAGTGCGTTTGCATCACTGCCTCAGCTATCCCCTGTCGAACGACATAAATATTATCAATTCGTAGGTCGTGTCTTGACTGTCTTGTTGTTTATCGGATTTACCATCCATGGAGAATGGAGCCTGTTTCGTAAATTGATCTCTCTGATCGGACTGGCTGCTTGTGTGATGGTTATCGTGGGATTCCAAGCCAAACGGTCAGCTATCGTTTTGGTCACACTGCTTTGCTTTATCAACCTGATCATCAACAACTGGTGGTCTTCAGCGCATCAATCTCACTATAAAAGAGAATTTTTAAGGTACGATTTCTTTCAGTGCCTAAGTGTCACAGGAGGCTTATTGTCCTTGATCTCTATCGGGCCTGGTGATCTTAGTTATGACGAAAAGAGAAAGAAACGATTTTAATAAAGAAAACAAAGCTAGGTTACAATTAACTCTCTTTCTGTTCGAGATGAGTCTTGCGCCTGCTTCATTTGAAACTTTCAAAGTACAACTGGACATTTCTTATAAAATAAAAGGGGAAAACAGAGTATTTAAAAATGAACTTTTACACCCACAAGACCCTTTTGAAACAGACGCAGTTCAGGTCCACTTTGACGTTTCACGTCATACGGATAACCAAGGGGGTTATCTACTTGGTTTCACTATCAAAGCACTCCAATCGATCGAGTTGATTCATTTCAACGCGACATTTTTGGCTGATTTACAAAATCAAGCCATGTTGGCCAATGGTTTTCAAAACTGGAGTCAAGCAAGAGAATTTGACAAGAGGGATAGGATCTCAGCCATCCCTTCTTCTGTTTCTTGGTATACACAATTCAACCTTCAAGGGTAACTGATCTCAAGGACGTAAAGGATGATACTGATTCTTTCCTAGTGATCATGATCTCTTTGAACACTCTGGAGAAAAAGGGATTGATTCACTCTAGCAGTTTCACTCATTTCAGAAACACTAGGAATGTGATTTCCTTTTTTGGACCCATCGCTGAAGAACATGGCTCTACTTATTGGTAACTTTCATCAGAACCAACTTTGTATTCACAAGGACGTCTTGGACCAACAGATAGAAAAGGGGCCAAGTGATTGATCTCTTGCGTGTCTTTACCGCCCAAGGCCATGATGCTCTGGCAGGCATCTGGGAAACCTACCGTGATTTCTATCCAGACAAGCAAGCCATCAAGGGCGATCAGGGACATGTGACCGGCTGGAGGACTTGGTACAATGACGATGGAGAGGTGAGTGATCATCCGTGAAAACATCGAGGCCCTTCAAAAACATGCGTATCCGATCGACATTTTCCAAATGAACGATGGCGATCGGAGACTGACTTTCGATGAAAAATTCCCAAGCGGCATGAAGGCGGTGGCGACCCGGAATCCAGCACGCAGGGTTCAAGGCCGGACTGTGGCTGGCACCCTAGGCTGCTGGATTCAATAGCCGACTGGCCAAGGAGCATCCGGATTGGTTGATTCGGGATCCTCACACCAAGACACTTGTCGTGGCTGGACCCAACTGGGAAGGGGATTTTATGCGGTGGACATGTATGTTTGGGGCACGGGCTTATCTAAAAGAGGTGGTTGATACCGTCTTGCACGACGGGGGATTCGATATGCTTCAGCTTGGTTTTTGCTTTGCTGCAGCCATGATCCCTCGTCAGGGAAAATCAAGAGGTCAGACCATGTGGGAAGCAGTGGATCTCATTCGTGGCCTGATAAGCTAGTCCTTGGTTGCGGTGTGCCCTTGGCCTGTACTTTTAGAAAAGTGGATTATTGTCGAATTGGTTCTGATGTGGCTCCTTGGTGGTCTGGTGGTGGAGAAGGATATAGAGGAGAGATGAATAACGAGGTTTATAGACAATCAATTAAAGTTATTTCATGTTCGAGATCGTGCATCGATCGCTCATTCGCTCATGTCAATCGATGGACAATGTCTGGCAGGATGTTTGGAAACGATCCAGACGTCATGATCTTACGTCACTCAAAAAAATAAACTGACACTGGATGAACGTTATACGCTCTGTGTAATAAACAACATTCTTGGCTCTTTCGTCTTTAGTTCAGATCATGTCGCACTGTATGGTCCAAAGAACATCGACTTTATGCGGCCACTTTTCCCAAGGTGGTCTCACACGTCCAGAGTGTTTCATGATTCGATTCAGCGTCCAAGGATCACGTCAGTCTACAACCTAGGTCAATTTGTCGGATGAAGAGCAAACAATCTATTGACCTGAATCTTCTGTGGATACCCATCTTTTATCTACCTCGGACAGGCTACAAGAGCCTGTGTTTACCATCCTTCTTCAGAGGCCCTGCTCAGAGTACACGAAACCAAGACTTTTTTGCATATCCCATCCGGTCATGATGATCTCATCCTCTTGGGAATCCACGAGCCACATCATACCAGATACTGAATTAGACCAGTTTGAAAAAGAAAAGGATGACATCAAGATGAGCTTTCAACACACAGGCTCTCACTCGATTTATTTTACGCTTGGAGATTGTTTGCATTCGAGTCGATCCTTTGTATCACCCGTCTGTAAGATCAGCAGGTATCAGATCAGTGGATGCTTGTGAATGGATAGGGAGAAGAAAGACAAGAGAAGTGAAAGATTAGTGTTTGTAAATAAATAGTTTTCGGTAAAGATCAAAAGAGAAACCAGTTATGAGATAGAGATAATGAAGTGTATTTTATTAAATAAATGAGATGAATATGTATATGAGTGTGATATTTACAAAAAAGATGCAAAAAGTCTATGGAGCGTATTATTTATAGATTCGAGCGAGGTACTTTGGATGAAACGGCAGAAAACATTTTGGCAGCAGCATGTGTCGCAGCATTCGTCGCTTCATGAAAAGAAGATCTTGAGATAAGAGAAGGTCGACTGGTACTCGGGTTGGATTGAGTGGAAGACTCTGGCTGAACAGTGGGTTCCGGCTGACATTCATCACTGTGATCATCATTACTCGTGCTGCTTCTTCCACTGACCTCCCCTGTTTGATACGTAGGCGCACGAGGAAGGTCATCCAGAGCGGTGTAATAACTCGGGGGTTGCTGTGCATCATCATACGAGGGTGGATTGTGCTTCTCATCCCAGGTGTGTTCACGGGACGTGACGACCAAAGGAACCTCGAGTGTACAGAGTGTCAGATAAGGGCCGTGGGATGGCTCCTTTTGCTTCTTTGGACGACGGCGATGGTTTTTGATGGCAGGAATAGAGGCCAATTCCTCACCACCACTGGCATAACCACTGCCATGAGAGCGACCGAGTGAAAAGATGGAGGTGATGGAAGAAGCAGAAGAGGATCGGCTGAGGATAGGCGAACCAGGTGCTGAGGGAGGAGCAGAGTTAGGAGGGGTAGAAGAAGGACTGCTGTGCTTGGTGTCAATCTGTCTTTCATCTTCAGAACACCACTCGGTATCCGTCGCTTCTGTTTCATAGGCTGATTCTTCATCTTCATCACGTACTGTGTCTTCGATCATGATATTGACCACCAAAGCATGGGTGAGCTTCATCAGACGACTGTTCAGGTCAGCGTTCACCCGAGGACAGAGACGGAAGAGGGCATTGTAATCGGCCTTTTCTCGAGGATTGTAACCTGGCTCTTGACTGGGATAAAAGGTACTATAGCCAAGTGGGAAGAGGTTGTCTGTCTTGCTGAGGATGGTGTTTGCGTTACTGTCCGTGGTTCGATACTGAATACGTTCACGCAGAGCACAAGTCACTGTTCGAACCGACTGAGTCTCGGGACGGGTCAACTGCATCTCGATGTTCAGTCGAATCAGACCCCCTTCACGATAGGTGATGCTGGGCGCAGTAGCAGAATAGCGCAATTTGTTTGTATGTTGAGTTCCTTCATAGGTCTCTCGTAAATCACCCAGATGTGTGCCGTCGTTCATCAGACAACGCTTGATGGAAACATCTCGAGAGACCTGAATGTCACTTGCAAACATGGGTCGATAGATGGCAGCTTGTAATCGATAACGAACATAACCTCGTTTACCACGGAAACTGGCAGGTAAATTGGCAGGTAAATCAAAACGGAATGGATAAGCATATTGACCAGGAAGTAGGGTGTGTGTCAGACCATCGTCACCAAAGAAGTGGATATCTTTTGAATAAAGTGTTCTACTCTCCGTACCTTCCGTGTTTGAAACACTATAACCCGTACCCTTCAGAGTCACCTTACATCGACCTTCTAACCAAACAATAAATCTTCTAATCTTGATTGGCTTATGAACCATCACAACACAATTGCCACTGACAGTGCACCCTTCTGATTCATCGTGAGCTATGCCACGCATGATACCAGTGAATGAAGGATCAAGCTCTAGTGAGATCGTTGCGTCTTCTTTATGTGTTGTTTTTAAATGTGGCATGAAATGACAGAAAATAGAAAAGTAAAAAAAAAAAAAAAAAAAAAAAAAATAAAAAAAAAAAAATTTTTTTTATAAATGCCTAAATTATAAATCAATGCATCGGATTGTGTCGTAGCTGATCAGCATGTTGATTGTTATCACATTTAAAACACCGCCTATTTCTATTATCATTTTAAATTCCATAATTCCGAAATTATCTTTCAAAATGATGTTTAGGCCCTGATATTTAATTTCATAAAAAAAAGACTCTTCTTCTCGACTTGTGCAACCAGGTCCGCTTTGACCTTTTTAGGTTGCCTATCATTCACAGTGAATCATCCATGTTAAGATAAGCATCTATTTTTATGGCTTCTTGTTTATTTCTAAAAAGAAGACGAGAAAAAAAAAAATTTTTTTTATCTTTTTATCTCCCCCTTCCTTTCTCTCTTCTTCTTCCGCTTTTGATTTCTATTAGAATGAAATACAAAAATGAATCTTGTACAAAATAGGTCCACATGTATTCCAAATAGAACAAGAGATCAATCTGATTCCTAATTTTTTGGGGATTTTGAATTGATTTGAAAATCGTGTCAAGAAGCAACGCATTGATTGATTAGATTTGTTTATTTGACTGTGTTTAATTTGTAATGCAGAAATATAAAAAAAAACCAAAAATAAAAAAATGGCACGTTTTTTAGGAGAATGGAATCAATCGTATCTTTTACACCTTGTCCCCTTCTTCTGGATCTTTTGTATTCCGCTTAAAACCCTCTTGTTATTTTCCGCTCTCTTTTCTCTTTTATTTTTGATTGATAAAAGACAAAGGGTGTTTATAATCTCAGTTACTCTTCATCTCTCTTTCTCTTTCTTTAAAATAAAAAAGAAAAAAAAATGTTATCATTTTCATTGTTCTAATATCATTCATATCTTTTTATCATTCATTTCGTAGAATATCGGAACACTTGCCGATTTATCGGAAAAATAAAATGTCGTGGCTTGATTTTAAAGATAAATTTTTTGTTTGTTTTCTATTTTTTACATAAGCTTTCCTTATTTGAAAAAAAAAATTAGTCCGAACCGTAAAAAGGAAATAAAATGACCATTCTTTTTTTTATTTTTTTTAATTGTTCTTTTTTTCAATTATTATAATTTAGTATTGAATAATCGAATGTGGGAAGTGAGGATAAATCAAGAAGCAAATTTATAATTCAATCATAAAAACAAGCTTCAACAAACATTGACAAAGTGTGATGCATCATTCAACACAATCATAATTATTAAACTCATAGAATATGTGTGTGTGTGTGAGAAAGCGAATGAAAAAGATGCTCAAAAAAGTATAAAAAACAAAGAGTGACTAGGAATTAAATCTTTCTTTTGTCTTTACTCGATTCAATCTCTCTCGTTCCTTTCAATTTAAGAAAAAGTAGGCCTCTTCAACATAGTTGTGGTATTTCAAAGAGCAGTGATTGTCCTCTCTTTTTTGAATTTGTCTTTCCATGTTTTGATTGACAGAAAAAGAATGCTGAAGTTGATTAAATTGAAAAGAAAAGAGGTGAATAATGGTTGTAAGACTAAAGAAAGTGAATCAATCGCACTGGACAAATGAACGGCCTCTGATTTATCCTACCCTTAACCAATGAAATCACTTTCCCATTTCATCTGTCCCATCAGCATGAAGTAGTACACTGATTTGACGTACTCAAAGTCTATCGATCGAAATAAACTTTTATTGTTCATTTTACAATAAAATCAAAAGCGCCTTCACTGTCTTCTTTAAATATTCCGAGAGTAAACAAGCTTTGTTTTTATTATTTTGTGTATTTATGAAAAAAGTTTTTTTTATGTATTTACAATGTTATATTTAATATTCTTGGTAAGAACCAAACCAAGGATCATCTTTATCTGGAGGTGGTGAGGTGACAATACTTTGTAGTTGCCATAAAAGAAGCATGACCGTAGACGAAATTGTCGCTGCGACTAATACGGCTGCTATTAATTTTTGTAAAAATGGTCCATATTTTCGTAAACATCTTTTTATAAATGATGGATGATCATTTTGAATAGAGCATGAAGGTATGGATTGATAAAGTGATTCATATGAAGGTGGTGGAAGGTCTTTGGGTATCAAGTAAGACATGTAGAAAAGAGAAAATAAAAAAAAAATAAAAAAAAAAATCATACTTTTCCTCTTCCACCCCACCTATTGACACTGCGGACATTGAATGTGCTGTATACAAAACAAAAAGCTGTAAACATGGATTGAGACATACTTATGAGAATAAGCTGTTCAATTTAACCTTTACATCGCAAGCTTCACTCTATCTGAGTAATAACATTAAATCATACTGAATTACACCCAGTCGTCTGAATAGATGAAGCGAGCCGTGCAAAGTAATGCAGCATAATTCAGTAAAGGATGATGAGTATATTTGCATATTATACCTTTTAGCAGGCCTGATTGCTTACTTTAGTGTGTTATTTATCTAGATTGAATAGTTGGCTTAATTAAAACAGTTGTGTTTTTTATTATTATTATTATTATTAAAGGGCCATTTTGATCATTCAATAGCCCAAGATGCTACAGTAGCCTACAAACGATTAAAAGAGCGATATTGAACTGATTGGACAGAATAATAAAGATGAAACAACGGTTCCCAAAGTAGTTTACTTTTAATGACAGACGTGGATTTGCTATCATTAAACAAAGCAAAGAGCAACGCATTGTTTAGCAGTCATAAAAAATAACCTGAGATGATGAAAATATATTCCCAAATGGGTTGACAACTAAAAAGAATGGGTTTTTTCTTGAAAATTCATAAAAAAAGAAAATGGCACCTTTATCAATTCGTACTCAAATGAATGTAGATGCTTGTATTTCATTCTAAACACTTGTATTGCTTACAGTAATGTAACCAGGTCATGATTAAGTCAATTATTGATTATTGTGTCTTTAACAATTGTTATTTTACCTTGCAGTAAGTTGTGATATGCACCAGTGTTATTTAATCATTTAACCTTGAATGGTTCATTTCTAGATCTAAAGTACATCTTCCAGGATCATGGTTGCAGTATATCCTTTATTCAAATAAACCTTTATCCACATATGCTATTGCTTGGTAAACGGCTGATTTGGATCGTATTGTTTGATTCACTCCTCAAGCCCTCTTTTCAATCTCACATATTTCTCCCCACAAATCAATTACCATAGAAAAGCCAATGCATATCGCTTATCAAGCTTTTCATTAGCATGACTGTTCATGATGACTTCCTTTACTGTTTGGTTACTGACCCTGTAAAGATATTTCATTTTATGATTTCTATACCTTTCGTAAGAATCATACAAGTAGCCATTTTCATTGGATGACAGTAAGGCACTCATTTCCCCCCTTATTTTCATCCATTGTCTATTTTCAACTGTAGATTGGGATCGATTAAATGCAAATAGGATTGGCTTAGATCATCTGAATATAAAAGAAGATCGAGTGTGCTAGAAAAGTGCGGTAGAATGCAACCATTCGAGTACACACCAGGATCTTTGGCCTCTCTATGCCTTTATCATGGCCTCAAATGTGTAAAGGGTCGTTATGACACAGCAAAAAAAAAATTCCCAAAGAGAGTGATGTGGGATACCATGCTTACTTTGCAGTTTAGGCATATCGGATGATTGAGATCATTTACACTCAAAAAGAATACGATTCCCATGATTTCATCTAATCTATTTTGGTACTCTTCAAGTTGACTTGAACAATCTCCCAAAGGAGACTTGGTATTTTATATATTTAAGCATTGTTTATGTACATAACTAAAAGTCTTCATCAAATACTGGAACACCCCATGCAGGTCTAACAAATCGTTTTGTGTTGCTCTTGGAGATATCATTGATTTCTTGAATCTCCTTATCATTTAGTTCGACAAGGTCAATGTTGGATTTGATACGCTACAAATAGAAATCTCAATCATTCGTTTCATCAACGTCTAAGGTTACTTACGTCAGGATTGATACTCTTTGGCAGTACGCTGCTGCGAGTAACGCCCCAGGAAAGCAAGACTTGGGCAACAGATATCTTGTGAGCTTCAGCGATCTTGTTTAATGTGGCATCTTGTAATAAGGTAGATTGGGTTGAACCCAAAGGAGAGTAAGCAGTGACATGAATGCCTTTCGATTGACAGTAATCAATCAACTTGTTTTGAGGTAAATAAGCTAAATAAAATTTTAGTCCATCTTTTCACAACCTCTTATTTCCTTCTTACGGTGTAATTCAACTTGGTTGACAGCAGGAATGATCTTGGCGGTTTTCAAGAGACGTTCAAGATTAGGAATAGCAAAGTTAGCAACACCAAGGTTCTTTACTTTGCCAGTATCCAAAAGCTTTTCCATAGCAGCCCAAGTGTCTTCAAATCGACCATTGACTTGTTCATCAAGATCACGGCTACCATCTGCTCTGAGAGGGATCATGACGCCAGGCTCGGGGTTAAGAGCCACAGGCCAGTGCATCATGTAAAGATCAATGTACTCAATATCAAGTTTGGCCAGGGAATCTTCAAAGGCTTTAGCAACAAGAGAAGGACGACCATGGACAGGTGCTAATTTGGTAGTGACAAAGATATCTTTACGACTCAATCCACTTTCTTTGAGACCATCGCGAATACCTCGACCTACTTCGGCTTCATTTCCATACTACAGCGTCTTTAATCATGCCATCCTTATTTTTTATATCAGACTGTACTTACGGCCATAGCGGTATCAATATGACGATAGCCATTAGCCAAGGCTGTTTTGACAGCTCTGTAGACACTGTCATTTTCTTCACTTGATTGCCAAGTACCTAAGCCTACAGCAGGAATAATATTACCATTGTTCCTAATAAACCATGTTAAGTCTCTCGTCTCTTTTATCCTTCGACCTTTTATTTCTCACAATTTAAAGTTCTTTTGATAAACCATTTTTAAGAAATGTGAGATAACCAATAAGGAAAAATAAAAAAAAAGGGAAAGAGAGAGGGGTATTTATGCGTCAGTTTACTTTCATTTTAGGGGATTTTTTCGGGGAAAATTTAGAAAACTTTCCGCTCGAAAAAAAAAAAGATCAGAATTACACAATTGAAACTGGGAAAAACCTGGAAAATGAATAAAAAGTGATAACAAAGACTGAAGCTCTAAAGAGCACTTGGGGCTTCAACTGATAAGAAAGAGTGAGTGGGTTTTGAGCAGGAACATGTCAAAGTACAAAAAAAAGGCTTACAGAATTTTCTAGCTTCTTTTTTTTTTTTTTTTCACGAATGTAACCGTGTTTTTGTTACTCGGAAATAGGACCAATCTGGAGAATTTATTTTTCAAACGGACATACACGAATAAGCAGTAACAAACGATCTTATTGAAGCAGTCATAGTTTATACTTTCTTAAATAGGCACATCCTAGACATCAAATCTCGTATCGTCCGATAAATACTTTTTTGTCACTCGCAAGCTGATGACGGATCCAATAAACTGCATTTTTATAATTGACAATGTCTAGAGTGTAAGGAGGATTCAATCCAGTCTCTCCATTTCTGTGTCCACCGAACCACTTGTCAGTACCGTGATTATTTCCATTTAGCGCAAGCGCTCCACTCACAAGCATGATCATCATTCGAAAGAGACAGTCATTGAATACACAAAGTACGCTCTTTCTTGGAGAAAGCCTGTATGTCCAATTCTTCTTTCCATCTATACGGCCACATTCAAAATGCTGAGGCGTTGTTGAATACAATTTGTTGGCCGAAAATATGTTTTCATTCAACATGTAACCATTAGACGAAAATAAAAGAAAGACGCTCAATGATTTAAAGGTGTAAAGTTTAAGGTGAATATTTTCATAAATAAAAAAAAAAAGAATAGGGATTGATACCTGTTATGTTTCTATTTGACGTCGATCATCGCGTGGCATCCGTCTGTCACATCCTCCATCAGATGTTTAGCAAATTCAACGCCATCCCTTTCCTGTTCTACTCCAAATACCAAATTTAAACCTTCCATAGAGGTAATAGAGACCCTCATGTCCCTTTACTCTTGTCTCAAGTGCCCATCGAATATGCTCTGTGAGATTCAAATCAGGACTTTGAGCAAATCAGCACTCGAAACGTCGAATACCATATCCCTTTTCCTACTCTCTTTTTTGAGATATAAACGCATGATCCTCCCTTTTGAATAACTCTGTGATCAACAGTGAAGGATTTGGGCCAAAATAGGGATCGTTGTTGAGAATTGAAAAAACATACACTCATTTTGGAGTACGACGCCCCCTTTTTTTTTTTTTTTTCACAAATTCTTTCAGCACACCTATGACCATTGAAAGAGATTCTTCAACGACTCTATCGGAACATGGTTTCCTTTTCGCTTTCAGAGCCTTTCGATTCATTCTCTATTGAAACAAAACATCGTTTGTGGAAGCGGCTTTATGTGGTTGATCCATGAATTGTTGGACTGGGATTTGAAAATACCTTTTATCTTTCATCATTCCTACTCAATCTTTTCACTCCTTGACTATAATTCTCTTCTCCTTGAGATCACAAAGGTAGAGTTAAAATTAGAGAACAAAAGGTTACCTTATTCGATTTCCTGTTTGAACAATAATTTATTACAAACTTTCTGTGTCATTCTGAGTACTACAAAATTTACTATTGATCTCTATTTCCTTTTCAGACACATAATAAGCTGTCACCACAGAATACGGCCGTCTCTGTTTTCAAATTTGGTATAATTTGTTGTAGCCTGTCAAACATGGTGTCCTGTTCTTAGGTGTTAATGAAAAGCATGAAACGAACTTGAAAGACATTGGCTACTTACCGCGTATTTATTTTTCTATTTCTACTCAATTAATTTTATTAAAAAAAATGCCAAACTTTAAAGTAAAAATTATCCTAATTGAAGGCAGATATTTATATCTTATTGAATAGCTTGATATCTTTTGCTGTCAGCATTCTTCTAATCTTCAGGTAAATTACTGACAACAGGAAAAGATATTGTTCATTTAGTTGATACTTCTTATGAAAGAACTCTCACTAATACAAAACATATTCTAAAAGAATATTTTCAAACGGAATTGATTGTATGATCTCATTTAAATAAAGTTGTATTTTATTTTAATTATGAGCTTGTATTAAGACTTATATTTATCAATGCCAACTACAATCAGTTACCGTTTTACAACAATCTTCTTATCAATCAACCTTAATCAATTTACATCATTTCATTTCCTTATGCTAAACCCCCCAAGGGAAAAAAAAAAAAAAAAAAAAAAAAAAAAAAAAAAAGTTTTAAGTTTCAGAACGAGTTTGTGTACTGGCAAGCAGCCAAGTTTAATGTTGTGAAATAAAACAGGTAAATCTTTTTCTAGTATCCCTCACTTTATGATACAATAGCCCTTGGATGATATAACTAAAAATAATATAACCAAGTAAAATCAACAGGCTTTAAGGAAGCAATGTTTTCAGGCAGATCTTGAGAAACAACCAAACAAAGTTGAAGAGAATTCCCCTTCTTCAGATACAAAATGTTCATTTTCACTAGCCTTTCTTCTCTTATGTACTTTTTTTGTCTTACCAGGACAACCTATTTCGCGGATATATAAAAAGAAAAGGATATTGATTTTCATTGGAGTAAAAAGCTGATTCTTACAAACAAAACAGGAACATGAAGATAGGCTGCTTTAGTTTCGTCAAATGATACAACCACTTTGAGACATTTAAGCTTTTTCTTTCTATACTCTGAATAATAAGATCTCACTCCATAAGGACCGTTCCAAATGCTTTTGTTTATAATTCTCGTGAGAAAAAAAAAATAGGATTGCATATTAATAACAAAAAATGACATCGTTTCAGGGATACCGTTACACAATTATCAAATACAATAGGATGATCCTAAAGAATTTACTTTTTTTTTTTTTTTTTTTTTTTTTTTACAGCTTCACCGCATCGAGAATTGAATGAATGGAAGCCACAATTGGCCGACATTATTTTTTTTACCTATTATTTTCTCCCCTCACAGGATACAACAACAAGACGATCTCTGGACGCATTGTTCACCCAATGTGCCAGCACACTAAACAGAAAAGAACACCAAAGGAATCAACATGAAAACAAGTATTCAATTGATACATTATTTACTCTATTTATCAAAATCACCATAATCTTCATAATTGTACATTTTCCCTAGTTACCTTGTATTAATATGTTATTTCAAAGTATCTATTGTTGTAATGTAATAAAAAAAAGGCTTTCTTCCCGCTAAAATTAATTTTGGATGCCGAACATATTATTTTGCACGTTCAAGCAATTGAAGTCAAGAACTAGTCTTATTGTTGATTTTGTTGTTATTGTATATTAATAGTCTTTTACAGTCTTCTATTAATTGGTTTCTGTTATCATTTCACCGTATAGCGAAACTAAACATAACATTCAAATTAGCAACTGTCAATCTTATTGTTCAATAGCTCAATCTTATGGTTCAAAATGGACAGCAAACGAAAAACCCCAACAATTAGATCAAGTAATAAGCATCCGCGCGTGTTGGCAGTGGATACTTCTTGGTGCTTGAGAAACAAGGAGAACCTGGATGTCACGTCTTTTGCAAAAGAATTCGGCTATACTGATCAAGCTAAATGCCATGCCCGTTATAAGGCCATCCTTAATAATCATATTCCATCAGAGAACAAGCTTCGTCTTCAACAGTATTTTACTAATTGGAAAGAGAGACTTCTTTACAAACAATTCTAGACAGAGCAAAGAAGCCAAAATGCTTTGGTGGAAGCTAATCCAAAATGCTCTACTGCCGCGAACAATCTTTTAGTAAAAAACTCTGAACAGCTTTTGGCAAGTACTATATTAGCATCAGAACGACCAACGCCTCCAACATCGGAACCAGCTATACCAACACCATCAGAAATACCAACACCGACATCATCAGAACCAACTTTAGTTATCAATAATGAAAACGATCTTGGTCATTATTTGGTCGATGATTTCGATGTTACAGCTATTTTCCGACGTTATCAAATTCACTCTGACAAAATAGCTAAACCTATTATGCTTGAAAGCAACATCCAAGAATTATTAGCATTGGGCGATGTCCTATTTTTAGCAAGAAACCAACTTTAGCAAGAAACCAACACAACAATACAATGATGTCTTTTTTCACCGAAGAGTTGCTTGATAAACTGTCAATTAATCAATAACAATTATTGCGAAATAAAATTCCAGATACATACCCCGAGTTTACAAAAAAAAAAAGAGTACATGAATGTGATGGACATTTCAACTTGTATTGATCGAAACACTGTGACGCCCAAACAAGCGAAACTTCAATTATTAACGCCTGCTGCTGATATGGATTCTTTAAAAGGGCATATTATTGAAGGAATTGGTGATATGTAAGTGTAGTCGGATGAACAGGGTTTGAATAAGGGCTTACATATCTTTTTTTATTCTGTGGGTATAATAAGCTTACGAAATTACCCTTGGACACGATAGTGGAAAAGAACAAAGTTGGTAAAGTTGATATTCAAACCAGATACTATGAGCCGTTGCTATCACCGATCTTGGCGGACAACACGAAGAAAGTCATTTTGAGATGGCCAAACAAGATGGATGAAGTAACACCTGAAATACGAGCAGATGCGATCATATCAACATTGATCCAATCAACATCTTGGGTATGGTGGGGTAAAACCTGGCGATGATAGTACCGCCACACAATCGCTTTGGAGTCTTTTGAGCTCGCTCCCCCTTACAGCTATCACAACTCTCTTCTAGACAAGATCTAGAGCTCTTTTCTACCTCTTCCCTTCCCTTTCCTTTTTCCTTTTTGACTATCAAAAAGGTTTTTAGCTCTCTTTTATCTGACCCGGGCAATTCAATCCCAGAAGTGAGAATGTGCTCAATTGGGTTATCTTAAATTTAAAATAAAAATACTCTTTAATCGTATTTAGCAGGAATTGTTCACTGAATGAGTAATATGCAGTCTTTCCAGGGTGAGGGAAGTGTAGCCGTTCTCTTCTCTATAAAGTTCCAGCTTTTTTTATTGTTCATGTAAAGCTCAGAAAGGACGACTTGGTTCTTGATCACCTGGATTCCAAAAACCTTTAGTTTCTTGAAAGTAGCAATGGACGAATTCTTGTTCAGAATAGCCTCTTTCTTCAAAGAAAAGACACAACACTCTAACAACTTTAAAGAATCTTCAATGGAATGCACAGTGTTTTCTTTCAATTTTCCACTATTCAAGAAAAGAAATAAAAGGAATCAATTTGAGGGGAAAACCATATCTATATCAGACATTATTACCTTGACGCTTCAACAATAATAATTTCCATACTATTAGACGTTCTCAAACAACCAAGGGCATCAGCGTACTTTGCATTACTACGTCTATAGTCGTGTTCACTTAGTTCCAAATACTTGTTCGAGGTGAATTCAGTTTCACACCTAGAAGGAAATATATTTAAGTGGTGGGTTTTAGTTTCCTTTTTTTTTATTTTACCACTTAAACTCGGCAAAGCCTGTAATCTTTGACAACGATAACAACGATGGTACAATGTTTTCAATAAATGGCGTTCGTTCATGATTTTGCGTTAAAAGAGCCGCATCGCTAAACACAAGGTGGAATGAGGTTAAAATGTATCGGATAATATCCAATAAAGCAACTGCTTTATTACTCAGTCCTTCAATCTCAACTGTCCATAATCTTTGTACAAAAGATTCCGTATTATCATTTTCCAGAAGGTTTGTGATGTGGTCAAGCAACCCGTGACCGCGAAGTGATTTATTTTCGTACTGATCCCGCTCATAATTTTTGTATTGGTTCATTGTAGTAGGATTATCTGATATAAATGATGTTCCAAAATTTACTAGGTCTTTCAGTATATCCAGTTGAGCTTTACGTAGTTTTGGACGATGTAAGTGGTCAGACTTGTGATCTGGTGGCATGATTCGATACTTCTTCTGCCCTTCAGTTAAAACAATATCACTCTATATGTAAAAAGAAAAGAAGAAAAAAGAGAGAGAATGAGTCCTAGAATGCTACAATAACGATTGAATGGGGACTAACAAACCGGTTGATTGGCGAGGGGTATAGTGATAAGATACTGGCCGTTGATGGAGTAAACTCGACTTGAGTTCGCAGCAAAGAAGTAAACAAGAGAAATCGCTGACCATACGACTGGATGATGTACTCTTTAGTGAAGGAAAAACATTGTATGATGGTGAAGGAGGTAACGAGAAAGGAAACTATAAAAGAGGGAAAAGGAAAAATAAAAAAGAAAATTATTTTACAAGAAGGGTGTCCGTAGCGGTTCCGAAATGCGTTTCGCTGGCTACGTCATAAAGTAATCCAGTTGGCTAGAATAATTTTTCTTAATTTGGGTATTTTGTCTCTGATCCTGCTGTTCCTCTACCTCTATCTCTTATCAAGCAACACCTCATACGTTATTTTGTTATCACTACCATTTCTGTCAATAATCGAAAGCTTATCCCTTGAATAGCCTGTTTTTATTTAATATTTCCATATTTTTATAGTCACTTAATGTATTATCGATATCTGTAAAGGTATAAATAACTGTCAATTGTAAAGCAAATAAACATTATCGTTTTTCTTTGGATTCATTTTTGATTCAATTTTATTCGAATTTTACTTTTATTTTTTAAAAAAGCTTTATTTTTATTCTTTACACCTCCTTACAGAAATACTTCTCCTCTCCAAGAGATTATTTTTGTATTTACAAGCGAACACTTACCTTAACAAACTATCTCTGGGTTCTATATTCTGGTACCAATTGAACGAAGTAGGTTTTTTCAGTCGGCCTTGGTTCTCGTTGTAGTTGAAGTGGATTAATAGAACTTACAGTAGCTATTCTAGTTAGTATTTCTTGTCTTTGCTGTGGTTATCATCTCCCTCAAAAAGAGTACCTTCTCCCTTAGTACATTCTCAATAGAGTTTGTGATTTCATACAAACGCTTTCTGTTCTAAAAAAAAATAAATCAAAAGTAAATAATTATGCTAAAAGTACAATTTGAGATTCCTTACGTTTGGCTCGCATATTGCGGTTACTGGTCCATTTCCATTCACAGAATTGCCAGAAGACTTCTTGATTTTGACCCAATTAGTGACATTTGAAGCAGAAGAACCAGAAGAATTGAGTAGGGCGCCAAAATTTTGAGTTACGTGTTTATTTGTATTCTCACCAGCTGGTACATTTTGATTTACAGTTGTTTCTTCGCGGGGTTCCTGTTTCTTTGTATTTTCTTGAACATTCACTTTTTGATTTGATTCTGTATCTTCACAAGCGATTTGCTTAAGACAATTTAAATTTCCAAGTTTCTAAAGGTAAAAGCAAAAGTCAATGAATAAACTCAAGACGTTGCAGAAATATACCTTACCGTGATACTCTCTAGCATAGGATTGATATGTTTTTTTAGTGAATTCTGAGCTTCTTTAAACTGAATTAAATCTGCTTTTAATATCTCAAGGACACTGAAAAAATGGAGTCAGGACATTTCTCATCGTAAACACATAAAGCATCAATCACGATCCAAGCTCTTGCATTTGTATGTGCAAAATAATACATGATAAAAAAAAAAAAAAAATTACACCTGGCGCATTTTTAAAATTCACTTGTCGCATTCTTATGTACCGCTAATCTGGAGAAATCGTGTTTTTCTTTTTTATTTTTATCTATTGCCCATATCAATATAAATCTCAAGATGATCAAGTTTAATTTCTATATTTTAATTATTGTTTCTGCATTCTAAAGAAAATAAGGGCCCAAATTCTTACTTTTTGTTATACTTCCAAAATGGATATTTCTACATTGAATGATTTATGGCTGACCAAATATGCGCTTAATCACTTGGCTTCTTATGGTATTTGTGCACCCAGTCTCTTGTTCAGTTTTCATCAAGTACGATAATAACAGCCTGGTTCAATCTCTTTTATTGAATATTTACAAGGTTATTTTAAAGTTTCGAGATAAAAAATCCCTCAGTACACAAAATGGAGAAAATTGTGGCAGCAATTCGTGACATTAGGTATTCTGGTTTGTTTCTACCACTATAATCGCCTTTTTTTAAGCCCCATCGAAAAATGTTGGTCAAAAATTAACGTAAAACGCCTCTTTTGAAGAGCGAAATGCTTGCTGACAGGATTGAAGAGACAGGCAAGAAAGTTGCACTTGAAGAATGTCAAGTTTGGATCGATCATTCACGAGAATTAGTTATGCAGTGGATAAATATAGGTTTATAATTAATAAATTTAGTTTTGATAGAAATACTATAAGCTTTTTTTTTTCTATTGTTTTTGTGATGGTCAAACATCTCCATCAATGATCAAAAGTCTCTACCGCCTACCAAGAATTTCTACTAGGTTTAAAAAATTATATATTAAAGTCAAACATTCTATTTTCAAACACAAAACACTGCACTGGTGTAGTAGATAGATAGCTGTATTGTAAAAACATAATTAGTTTTTTCCTAGTTTGTTTGCTCTACATTAAACTAGAACGGCAATTATTAGTGTCGACTATTTGAAACGATAAATACTCGAAAGCTGGCATTACTTATCAGCCCTATTGTAAGACGAAAACAATCTGATTATATGAATTAATTTGCTGCTTGGTTTTAAGTGCAGTTTCTTCCATTTCGTCATCTCGGCCTTCACCGGTTGACTTTTGCTCTAAACTTTGCTTTTTGCGGTAGAGTCTAAGACGGGTTAGCATTTGTTGATGATAGGGGCTTACTTCTTCTTCCCAATCCATAGCATCGCGTCCCTCCCCTCTTTATCAAGAACTCTTCCCTGCCAATTTTTATAAAAAAAAAGAAAACATATAGTCATTTAAAGCCGCCTTTTGAGATATACTGTTCTAGGAATATATATGAGGTAGCTAGTCTCCTATACATCACATTATTAATCCGTATTGCTTTCTCTTAATTATGTTGGTAGTAATTATAAATGTGAGTGTATATTATACCATAATGTAACCCACGGCTTTAATTAAATGTTTTATAACCAAGCACAACAATATTTATAGACATTTCAATTTTTATAATTGTGATTGAACTTCATATCATTCTATATGATTATGATATTTGAGATTTATACTTTTAGATTTATGTATTTTCAATTAGACTATGTTGGTATGATAATCTTTATAGGATAATGTTTCTTATTGATTGGTGCTTTATTATGTATGAGCTACCCTCAAATACGATACTACCATTGGTATGAGGCTGACAGATTTTAGTAAACTTTTTCTGCCAATAAAAAATAAAAATGACCGCCATAATTTTCAAGATGCTCTGCTAAATTTGCTGAAAAATCCAGTAGAGACGTTTTGTGTGGCTCACAATGTTTTGTGACTCGTCTACCTTTTTTTCTGTTTTGACACATTTCTTTCACGCAAATACATTATGAACGATTTACATTATGAAGAAGACTATGATCCACAAGGTTTATTTTATAATTCTTTGAGAAAAAAAGACCAAGACTTACATTATCTTAGAACATACTTGGGATGACTGGAGTGAAGAAGAAGAAGAACAGCAAGTTCAATGTCTGTATTGTAAAGATATATCACCTTCAGCAAAAGAAGTCCTTCAACATATGAAATCAGCTCATACATTCGATTTTCAAAACACAAGAAAAACACTTCAACTTGACTTTTATCAGTGCATTCGTTTGATTAACTATGTTCGGTATAAAGTAAGCTTTACCTTTTACTAAAATACCCATCCATTGTTGACCGCATAAGGAAATATAGGTTCAGGAAGATGCTAGTTACTCTTGTACAACATTTGATAAAAATGATTCCTTCTTCAAAGATGACAAGTATTTACAACCAGTTTTGGAAAACGATCCTTTATTATTCGCATTTGAGGACAGTGAAGAAGAAGAAGAAGAAGAAGAAGCATTTGATTTAAATAAGGTTGAACCAACAACAGAATTGGAAAAGAAATTGTTATCTTTACTTTTTAAAGCAAAAGAAGACTTGAATAACTTACAAGGGCAATTTGAAGATTATAAATCAACTGTAAAAAGAACGTTTTATGACACTTTAACTGAAGATACCAAAATGTAAAAAAAAAAAAAAAAAAAAAAAAAAAAAAAAAATCGCGTGTAACAATTAAATAAAGGGCGGTAATTTTTTTTCACTTTTTTTTTTTTTTTTCCCTTAAACCAATGACCTCTTACGGCACATTACCTACCCACTCTCAACAACAAGAACAGCAGGAAGAAAAGGCACCTTGGAGAGAAAGGCTTGGTGAGCATTTAGAAAATCAAATATTTCATGTGGTTGTGTTATGCCTCACACTGGTGGACGCACTCTGTGTTTTTATTCAAATATTTTATACGTTTTTTCATGAATGTCAAGCACCACTACTTTTGAGTAGCTCACGTCGCTGGTTATTTATAGCTTTTGAAGTAGCCGATGTGGTTAGTGTGGTTATTTGTGTTGTATTTCTTTTGGAAATCATCTTGTCTTTGGTTGCTTTTGGTCCAAAGTATTATTTGCCCGGTTGGCCTCACTGGAAGCTTCATGTATTTGATGCGGCGGGTAAATAACTCATCGGGCATTATTGTTTATATTCATATTCTATTAGTGGTTATAACCACTTTTATACTCGAGTTTATCTTGAAGGGAAAAGAGAGAGAAGTTGCTGGGTAAATGAGAGAAGATAGAGAGTTGAGAAAACTAAAATATCTTTAGACTCTTGATCGTATTCCGTCTTTGGCGTATAGTAAAAGTGATTGAAGCAGTTATTTTAAGTGTTAGTTACACACATGAAGAAGAATTAGACAGATTAAAAGAAAGTTATGCAAAACTAGAAGACCAGCTGAAGATAGAGCAACAAAAGAATACAGAACTACAACAACAACTTCAACAGCAATAAGATTAAAGCAAGTTTTATTTGTGTAATAAATAGTTATCACGTATACAAACATTAAATTATTTACTGTTTCAAGTCTTCAGTATACAATTTGAGATCAAATGGGTTTCGATTTATTGTTTATCTACTCTGAATTAATTTTGTTGGTTAAATGATGGCTTCTGTCTGGAGACAATAGTCTAAATGACTGAATAATTTATGGCCAACTACCACATTGTATCTTTTTCATAAAATATACATGCTATATCGACAAAGATATAAAAATAGTCCCCTTTTTTTTATATTCTCATGTTTTTCTCGACGTATCATTTACTAATAAAGATGACTGTCTTATGTCCTGCTCAAATTTTGTTTTTATCCAAGGTCTTTATGCGATGCTTTTCTCTTTCTTTAATGATTTGATAACTGAGAATGGAATAGGATGGAATACAGCAAATCAAAGTAGACAACAGATTACTTTACCACATTTATGTTTATGTATTTGATATCAGGTAAACAGTGCAAGTTTATCTTTTTCATATCAACAAAACATACTTGGAGATTCCTTACTGAATTTCAAAATATACCAAAGCTCTTTATTGTTTTAAATCGTTATTCAACTGTAAAATAAAACACATTTTAGGTTTACAAACCTGTTTCATTGGTGCAATGTCTTGTTTGAGTTTTATTTTTAACCAAACTGAAGCAACCTTTTCTTGTTTGTATTCACAAGTCATTATTTAAATGAGACATTTATCTGTTGCTTTGTGAGAAACTTTCAATCATCTAGACTTTTAGTCAGACAAAAACAGATTTGCATGTGAGATTATAAAAAAGATAACAAAAAAAAGGGAGGAAAGATTCTATGTCTTCTTCCCCTTCTTTTTTTTTTTTTTTTTTTTTTTTTCAAGCATTCACTCTTTCTTTCTTATGTCTCCTTTAAATTAGTTGAATTCAACCTTATCATTTCTTTTGTAAATTTAAAGAAAAGCGAATGAAGAACATATATTTTTTAAGGATATCTTTTTGTACTACAAATAAACGATTTAGAATAATTATGCGTAAAAATAAGCTAAAATAATATCCTTTTGCAGACAACAAACTCATTTAACAAAAAATTGCATTAAAATTAATTGACTTTTATTTAGCAAAGATGACATTCAAATACATATCTCTGCATGCCTTCTTTACACTCTTTTTTAATTTTTCTTTATTTTATTTTATTTTATTCTTTTGCTTTGTTCATTCAAAATCGATAAACCTTGTTTTCACTCGATTTTCTCGATTCTCCTTTAGGAGGAAATAGAAAAAATAAAAAATAAAAATAAAATTCAGGTACACAAAAAAGCTGAAACTCAGATTTGAATAGCTAAAAAAGTAAATGCCTGTCCATCATGCTGCACAAACAGTCAGCTGTGAACAATCCTTCGGGACATCTCGGAAAAATAAATGAACTTTTTGGTATCAAAATAAGGAGGAAAACGATCAGAGGTTCATTTTTTGATATAAAGCACGCCACTTGGTCAATTTCTCTTTTTCTTCTTTATCTCTTCTTTTTTTTTTTTTTTTTTTCTTTTTCTTTTTCCCACAGACAAACTTTTTATTGTCTTCTTTCATTAAATTCTATTAACACATTAAAACAAAAAGCGAAAAAGTACCCAAATCAATCCCAACAAAAGATCGAAAAAAAAACCGTTAGAAACAGTAACATTATGTCTATTTGCTTTTCTACGGATTCAATTAGGTTATTTCATGTTAACAAATTTAAAAAATCAACTATAACAATAATTAAATAAGAAAATACACCAAAAAAAATATATTTTATTCACATTATTTTTTATAAAAAAAAAAAAGAGAGAAAAAGAAAAAAGAAAAAAAAAAGTTAAAAGCTTACAAAATACATAAAAATATTATTTCATGACAAATATCAATATTTTATCTTATATTTTATCGTTTATTGGCTTTGGAACATCAGCAGAAACAAAGAAAGAAACAGAATCGCCCAGTTGTAGTTTCTTGTCAGCTTCTACTTGTATTGTAAATCACCCTGACGAACAAGATGAAAAGTCACTGATGAGAGAGAGATATGATGGTCTCGATTGGCTAAATCAACTTTCAAATGCAACTCTTTGTCAAATCTTGACTTCTGCTATTTCTAATTATCCTCCTCTGGCTGAACACATCCAAAGTTATTATCGATTTGGCAAAAAGAATCATCATCATCAAGACATCTGGCTATCAGAGCTCATCTCCTTGTCTCAAAAGGCCAAGAAGATTGCTCATTCACTGGATCATTGCAGGATAAGTGAACAGTTCAGTAGAGCGACTGAGATCGCTGTCTCACTTCATCGCTTGCTCTCTCGATTCACCCAAGATGTCTCTTTGCACGGACCCTCGCACGTCGCCTTGTTTGGCTTGATCTTGATCGCTCAAGAAAGTTTGAGCACACCGACCGAGGTCCGTCAACAGATGTTTTCTCATGACAAGTTTGGAAGAGTGTTGATACTTGAGATGACAAGTGTCTTGAAAAATTTCAAAATGCCCTTGTTATCGAATAGTGACTGGTTTCGTGTGTCTGGAAAGGAAGAGGATTGGCTTGTTGTTTTAGAACAAGCATGTCTGAAAATGGCAAGATATGATATAACTTGGGAATATCGAAGAGAGTATCAAGATGTACCTACTATTGCTGCACGTTATTATAAACATTATGCTCATTAATTATTTTATGGTTTAGAATAAAATATTTATTCTATTTAAAAACTTTCCTTTTTTTTAATTCAAATTTGCCCTTATTTTAATTGACATAACAAATAACTCATTTAAAACTACTTTTGACCTTTTCCTCTCCTTTTTTCATAATGGTTACACATACACCAGAAGAAAAAGTCTTTCATCTTCACAGTAAAACGATCAACGATTCCCCATAATGTGTCACAAGAATTCAACTCAATGACAGCAGGTAATCTGTTGTTTTTTGAATGCAAAGCATCCAACTAACTTTACTCTCTCTCTCTCTCAGGAAAAAGGTCTTGGACTAAAATACAAAAATGGATGGTGGTTCTATCATGTTGTACATGTCTCTTTGCAAGGGCCCATGACAGGTGATATAAAAAGCTGTCTACTTGCTTTCTTTCTGCCTTTTCTTTTTGACAAGCTTTATTTGCATAAAAAGATGACGACTTATACAGGGTTGAGTCATCAAGCTTTGGAATTTGAACACTTGATCATATTAGGATGATTAGTATTTGGCTGGCTGTCTTTACTTTTGTAAAGGGATTTTTATGAGCAGTATAAGCATAGAAAGAACGACATGTAAAAAAAAATGACGGCTATTTGAGTTATAAGCAATAATAGTTACATACAAATAGTCATTTTATAAACTTGGTTCAAGTAATCATTACTCTTTAAAAACTTGTGCATCTTTGTCTTCTGTAGGTGTGTAGACTATAGTTATATGAACTGATTCAGTGACAGTTGATTGATTTTATTGATTCTACTGTGTTTAGATGATTACTTGCTAATCAAATCATGATACAGCATAAGGTTCTTTGGATTTCTTTTGATAGTATTTTGTCTTTCTGTTTAGCCTTACGAACTAGCCTTTTGTTCAATTCAACTAAATCTCATGCAACAGTAACTCGAGTTGAGAACAATTTGCCCTGCAGCTTGGTAAATTATATACGTAATCACTTACATTCAATCAGTATTTTTTTTCAGGGGTAATGGTGTCACCATTTTAAATTTTAGCAGAAATGCTTTGACCAACTTATTTTTCAGTGGCATGTTTATATATAAAAAGGAGGATAATTAACTAATAATAATTTAGACTTTATGTATATATAAAAAGTACTGATTGAGTATACTGTAAAGTCATTCATTTGTTTGATTCTTACTTCATTATCAATCTAGTCATGAACTTGCTCTAGTCTACAAGTTTTCTTGTTAGTCATGCAGATGTAAGCAATGATTGTGCTATCATTGGACATTCACAATCTGTTTCTCATTCCCTGAACCTATTCTATCATTCAAATCACTTGGTATTGACACCGGTTTTCACTCAATAAAAATTTCAGTGAACATTGGGCTCTTTTCATTAAAAGGAAAATGAATACGTTTTACAAACTAGACTTCCTTTTGGTTATTCAGAGATACCAATGATTAATTATATATATTATCCCCTTTTTGTTAGATTCACGGCCAAACGATAAATTCAATAACCCCTTGTACATTCCTTTCCTTTTCTCTCTCTCTTTTTTTGTTTTTCTTCTTTTTATTTTTGTAGTGACACGATGCTTGTTTATTCAGCCATTTTGTTCACACTCTATCTCTCTTGGGTCACTGCCTTAAATGCAACTGTTCGATTCAGTGTGGTTCACGCACCCAATTATCGAGTCAACAAGAATCTAGATTTTTACAAGATGGCTGTCCACATCGACAATGATTACTTGTATCACCTTGATAACAAACAATCCCTGGATCCACTGATTCATACAGCGCTCGTACCTCACTCTTCATTCAAACGATACCAATACGTCATCTTGGATGAGAGAAATCATGAGATCGAGCGAGAGACATTTTACAGAGAGACCCCGTCACCATTTGATTTTTATGGTCGGACTGATAAAGCCATGCGTCATGTACAAAGTTTACCTAAAATGAGATTTAAGGGGCCTGCCAGAAATTATTCTCATCGTCGACTCGATCAGGTTCATCCGATGCATGAAATACCCACATTACACATTCGTACGGCTCCTGATGATCTTAAAAAGTTACACGCCAACCTTTTAGAGGACATTCAGATCATCGCCAACATTTCACGTATCACGTAAAGAAATGGATACATGTTTGCTCAATGTATTGTTAATGTGTGTGTGTGTGTGTATTAGGACTAAAAGATTGGATACATTTAAAAATACTCGTTTTTCGTTAAGTGGACAAACATCAAGGTTATTTAAAAAGCTTTCTTACGGTATCGTTCTACCTAAAGCAGCAAAGAATAAATCAGCCAAGAATAAAGCTTTGAACGGGTTCAGAAGATTCAAACTTCGTTCATGTGCTACTGATCCAAGTTATATGCGCGAAAAATTATATTATGATATTCTGGATGCTTCTCAAGTACCTACCGCAAGGGCTTCTTATATTCGGTAATAATAACAATAAAAAGAGAAGGAGAGAACTGATTCGGATGTGCATAGTCTATTTATCAACGAAGAGCCTCAAGGACTTTATTTAATGGCAGATCATTATAAAAATCCATTCATGAAAAGATCATTTGGACAAGGTGAAGAGAAATATAAACGTGGTGCATTATTTCAAGGCGCTATGCAAGAAAACCCAATGGCTATAGGGAAACTTCGTCTAGGGGCCAATTTAGGTTATCTGGGACCTAATGAAGAGGATTATATTGAAGCATGTACTAATCAATCTGCTTACAAGCTTCAAGAAAGAACATCCAGCGTTCATGATCTAAATCCACTGATTTCGTTTATTCAATTCATTGAGAATACAAAGTCATGGAATGGCAGTATAGAAGAGCTGGAAGAGGAGTGGAATAAGAGGCTTGATGTGCCTGTATTTTTAAAAAAGTAAGCAAAAAAGATTAAAGAAATAGAGGCCCAACTCATAGATATGTATAGTCTTGCCCTAGAATTATTATTAGGTCATAATGATGGGTATCTGGGTGCTGCGCATAATTATTTACTCTATCAAGATTTTAATCAGAATGGAAAACTTATCTGGTTACCTTCCGACCTGGACCAAACACTTGGAAATAGCCTTGTGCCTAAAAAGGAATCAAGTGAATCAGGGGATGCATTAAAAACCATTGATCTGTTTGGATTATTAGAAAACATGGATCGCAGACCGTTAGTGAATCAGTTGCTCAAGGTAGAAACGTTTCGAAACCAATTCTTTCAGATCGTGCTGGATTATCACCAACAGCTCTTTGAATCTGACGTGCTTATAAGACACATATATTATTTGAAATCGCTGATTCAGCAAGACGTGGAGTGGGATAAAAAATTGGTACGAGCAGATTGTTTTCAAAAGAAAAACCAAACAGTCTTTCGTAATCAGCTACAGCAAAAGATCTTGCAGCTACCTCTCGGGAAAGACTTTTATGAAAGGATCGACCAGATTGACTTTAATACTGCTGTCCATGGTGTCATCCAAGGCCACCCTTCTATCAGTTCTATTGTTGATTATCTTGCCACTGTCAAGGAGGCTGTAACAAAATTCGCTCTTTATTTAAATCCCGTCAACACAATCTAAAAACAAGGCTGGGCCTTGCTACATCTATACTTTACTTTTTTAATTTATAAATGGTATAATCAAATCAGATCTAATAAATCATTGAAAGAACTTTTATTAAAATTCATAATAGTCTGCTAGAATTATTGCACAAATCGTCGTTTCATTAGGATCCGTAGTAACAAGAGCATTTGTCGCTGCCTACAAACAAGCTGCTGCTAGTAAAGCTACTGTGAATAATTATCTATAAAAACCTTAACCCATTTTTTTAGATGCTGCAAAGAATGGAGGCAATCCTGTTTCTAATGCAAAGGCAGGCACAAAAGAAGCTGTATTGGATGCTTTGACTCGTAAAACAGGCATGTCCATGGAAGAAGCTTGTCAAATTTTAAATGTGAATAAAGAAGCAGATCTTTCTAAAATCACAAAGGTAAAAAAGAAACTAATCTCTTTTGATGTGCTTTATGTCTCATGCAATAAAGTAGAATTATGATCATCTGTTTAATGCCAACGATCCTTCAAAGGGAGGTTCTTTTTATATTCAATCCAAAGTGGTTCGAGCAAAGGAAAGGTTTGATTTAGAAAAAGCACAAGAATTAAAAGCAAAGGCAACTCAAGAAGCAGCAGAAGCAGTAGCAAATGATGTTAATCCTCCTCCTTCATCTTAAGCATCTCAACCTATACACATACACATACACACGAATGCATATATTTTATTACAACATCATTAGATTTTTTTAGATACAAAAAATTAAAAAGAAAAAAGATTTTCTTTTATTTGTTTGAAGAGGAGGGGAATAATTAATTGTTGGGGTTTATTGTTCAGGAGGAGGGGTTGAGGGATTCGAAGCTCTACATGATTGAAAGACTAGTGACAATAACCAGGGTTAGATAAAACTAATTTATACAGCATTTGCATTTTTTTTTTATACCTGGAAATCCACAAACAGATGTAGCAATAAAGTATGCGATTACCTATTGGAAGCAATCAGCACAAACAAAGAACATCATTTAAAATAAACTTACGAAACAAACAACAATGATCAAAGCAACGATCTTTGTATTCTTCCACCACATTGCACGCTAAAAAACAATCAGAAAAAGAGAATACATACAATGACTACGCTTTACCTTTAATTGAGTGCTTCTCTTTTTAAAAGCAAATGCTTGTTGATTTAAATTATCTGTTTTATCAACTAATAATTCAATACGTTCACCTCTCTCCAAGACTCTTTCAATGTTATGAACCATGACGTCTTTTACTTGTTCAATTTCCCCGTGAACTTGTTTCAATCGATCTGCACTTGGATTTGTTGAATAATATTCCTATTATATCATGAATAAAATTTTATGATTACTATTCTCATCACAAATCATACCATTTGTTTTTCAATCACACGAGAAAATTCATTTAATCCATAAGGAGGAGCTTCAAGAGCTCGGTGTTTACCAAAAGTAGACAAAAACTTTTCTTTTAGATCTTGAAGAAAGATGAAAGGAATACGACGGCCAAAGGAATCATCAGCCATGCACATGTAGGTAATACCATCTTCACAGATATAATGAAACAGATATCTACATCTCTATTATTATATTGTCCGCATGTGTTGCAAATATTTTACCTATCATAGACGTAAGTAAGCTTGGAATTGTTGGGTGGAATCTTTTCAAGAATAGCTTGGGTCACTGTATTGGATATTCGTTAGTAAATAATCACTTTTATATACAAAGGACAATAGCAGAATGTAGATATGCCAAGCCCTTTCTTATGTGCTTTTTTTTTTTCTCTAACCAGTAGCAAAGTTCCCACTGCTGTTCATATGTTCAGCCAAGATAGTAGATCCTTTGGCAACGAGGCCGTAAATAAGTGACATTTTTCTTTTAATTTTTTTTTAAAAAGAAAAAGAAAAAAAAAAAAAAAAACAAGTGATGCATGTTCAAGCATAACCCTTATTATTTAGACTCCGATCATATCGTACAATCAAAAAAAAAGTAATCATCAAAGTTATGTACATTGTCTTTATTATAAATTACATCTTAAATACCACCCATATTGATATACTTGATGTGTGTATAATCATCAATACCAAACTGTGAGCCTTCTCTACCAAGGCCACTTTCTTTGACGCCTCCAAAAGGTGCATAGCAATTAGAAATAATACCTGTATTGACCCCCACCATACCCGATTCCAAACGTTCAGCCACTCTCCAACAACGTCCCACGTCACGAGAGAAGAAGTAACTAGCCAAACCAAAGCTAGTATCATTAGCCAGGGAAATCACCTCATCTTCAGAGTCAAATTCAAACAAAGCAGCTACAGGACCAAAGGTTTCTTCGGCATGAATCACCATATTTTTCTTCATACCACCCAAGACGGTAGGCTCAAAAAAGCTACCACCAAGATGCTTACCGCCCGTCAAGACCTCAGCTCCCTTACTGACCGCATCTTCAACATGATTCTTGACTTTTTCAACACTCTTTTCATTGATTAGAGGGCCGTGGGTTGTGTCAGTATGGAAGCCGTGACCGACTTTGAATTGACTGACTTTTTGAGAAAGAACACTGGAGAGTTCTTTATAGATGCCCTTTTGGACATAGATACGGTTGGCTGATACACACGTTTGGCCTGTACCTCTGAATTTACAAGCGATAATAGCTGATACAAATAAGTCTTTCATACATCTCTTTTTCTTTTTCTTCTTTTATTACCATCTACAGCAGCTTGTACATCTGCATCATCAAAGACAATAAAGGCAGCATTACCACCCAGCTCCATAGACACCTTCTTCATTGTACTGGATGATTGTGACATTAAAAGTTTACCAACCGCAGTCTATATACAAAATATAAATATTACTATTAAAAAAATTTTTTTTGTTTACTGATCCAGTGAATGATATTTTTCTAACGGTAGGGTTTGTACATAATTCTTTGCCGACTTCAGCTACATTTTTGTGTGTGGTAACAACATTGACAACACCAGCAGGGATACCTACACGCTGAGCAAGTTCACATAACGCCAATGCAGAATAAGGAGTCTCTGCGCCAGGCTTAATAACACAAGTACAGCCAGCAGCCAAAGCGGCTCCTACTTTACGTGTGATCATAGCAATAGGGAAATCTATACATACAGTCTTGAGCACTCTCAATAATGACATAAAACCGAATCAAAACTTACTCCAAGGCGTAATGATACCCACCACACCTACAGGTTGCTTGATGGTAATAAAACGCTGATGAGGGATGTGGGAAGGAATGACGGTACCATAGGTACGAACGGCCTCTTCAGCAAACCATTCAAAGAAAGAGGCACCATAAGCCACTTCACCTTTTGCCTCTGTCAATGTTTTACCATTTTCCCAAGTTAAGATGGTAGCCAAATCTTCTTGGTTATCCATGATCAGTCTATACCATTTGAGCAAAAGATCATGTCGTTCTTTGCCTGTAGTGGTAGACCATGATTTGAATGCTTCAGCAGCTACTTGAATGGCTTCCTTGGTTCCTTGGGCTCCCAAGTCTGGTAATTGACCGATTTCCTTATCAGTAGCAGGATCTATGTACCGGAAAGAAAAGTAGACGTGGATTAATAAAAAGACCTTTTTTTTTATTTATTTATTACCTAATACAGAAAATTTTTCATTTGTATTCTTGTTTGTCCATTCATTATTAATGAAAGCAGCATGTTTGAGTAAGCTTGGATCTTTAAGCTAGATTATCTGGTTAGTTTACAAAAAAACGAATTCGCGTCATACTACATTCATACCTTGGGTACATCGGTAGTGGTAATGATAGATCTTGCAGTAGCCATATTAAATTTTTTAATAAAGGGTTTACGTGAAGGGTTTAAACAAGCTCTAATATAGTTTGTCTGCAAAGCAGATTTAAGCATTAAAAAAAAAGCAAAAAAGAAGAAAAAAAAATTAAAACAAATTGATTGATTATATATCTTATTGCGGGCACTGGTTTATTTTTTAATCGTGTGAAGAAGTTCGGTATATGAAATGATTATTTAAGCGTTAGAAATGAAATTACCCTAAAAGGAAGGATTCCCAATTGGGATATGTCTTTTCTGTGAGTCAAAGGAACATGTCATGGCAGCTTCAAAGTAAAGAACCTTTAAGCAACTTTAAATAGAAAAGGCTGACAGCATTTTTTAATTAAGTTTTTTATGCTAACTTCACTATTGTGATGGCAGCTTTTAAACATAAATCAATCATACAAGAAGGCCGAGATTTATCTTGATTGTCATCGTTATCCTTGACATTGATTTGTCTCTTCTTTATATGCTATTTTTATATAACTTCCTTATTTTAAGTTACAAAACAAGCTCTTTTTCAATTTTATAACCATAATCCTTTTTTTTTTCTTAGTATCGTCGTTTTTTTACAATTTATAATAAATCTATTTGTATAAAAGATAATTCATAGTTCGATCTACAGTGTATTGAAATCTGGATTCTCTTCTTTTTTACAGTATTGGGGTGTCTTTACACGAAACAGTCACTAGAAAATTCTTTGGATTTTTTTACATTGCTTTTTTTTTTTTTTTTTCTTTTTATAACATACAAATTTTCTTACAAAAAGTAAGTTGATTTCTATATTAAATAACAAGTTCTTATATTATAATCAGTGGACAGCGAAAAAAGACCTAGAGAAGAAGAAAACTCAGAAGTAGGACCTATCGAAAAGAAACATGAAGCAGACCAGAAACCAAAAGTAGACCAACGTAAACCTCAATATGAATTAAAGTATTCCTTGGTAGGACATCGTATGTCTGTTTCTAGTGTTAAATTCTCTCCTGATGGTAAATGGCTTGCTAGCAGCTGTAAGTATATTCTTGTTATTCTTAACCGTGATAATAATGGCACTTTATTGTTTTATTAAGCTGCCGATAAAACGATTAAAATTTGGCATGCGTTGGACGGAAAGTATGAAGCTACTTTAGAGGGTCATACTCAAGGTCTTTCTGATGTTGCTTGGTCTTCAGATTCTCAAAATTTATGCTCTGCTTCTGATGATAGAACAATTCGTATTTGGAGTCTCGCTACTGTAAGTTATAAAAGAAATTGTTATATGGCTTTATCGTATTCTTATTACTGTGATAGAGAGATACCATCAAAATATTAAAAGGACATACAAATTATGTGTTTTGTGTGAATTACAATCCCCAATCCAATTTGATTGTTTCTGGCTCATTTGATGAAAGTATCAAGATTTGGGATGTTAAGAAGGGAAAATGTATGAAGACATTGCCCGCACACTCAGATCCTGTCTCTGCAGTTCATTTTAATAGAGATGGTACTATGATTGTTAGTTGTAGTCATGATGGTTTAATGTAAGTATAGTTACAAACAATTATCACAACTTATTAACTCAATATTTACAGTCGTATTTGGGATACAGCAAGTGGGCAATGTTTAAAGACATTGGTTGATGATGATAATCCACCTGTGTAAGTTATTTTATTATTATCTACAATGGAAGCTAATAGATAGTAGATCTTTTGTTAAATTCTCGCCTAATGGTAAATATATCCTTGCATCTACACTAGATAATACTTTACGACTGTGGAATTATCATACTGGAAAATGTTTAAAGACTTATCGAGGACATGAAAATAGTAAATATTGTATATTTGCTAGTTTCAGTGTGACAGGAGGCAAATGGATTGTAAGCGGAAGTGAAGATCATAACATATTTATTTGGAATTTACAGACAAAAGAAATTGTACAAAAACTAGAAGGACATTCAGATGTAGTACTTTGTATTGCATGTCATCCAACCATGAATATTATTGCTTCTGGTTCAATTGATCAAGACAAGTCAGTTAAACTTTGGTTTGATAAGTCTCAACCAACAGCATAATAATTATTGTTATTTTTTTTTATTATCATT
Organism: Rhizopus delemar RA 99-880; assembly: GCF_000149305.1. Classification (NCBI taxonomy): domain Eukaryota; kingdom Fungi; phylum Mucoromycota; class Mucoromycetes; order Mucorales; family Rhizopodaceae; genus Rhizopus; species Rhizopus delemar. Next base: position 2,291,598 of record NW_027137827.1, on the reverse strand, counting down.
ATTATATACATAAAGGGGGTATACATCAACAATTGTTATTTCTTATTATTTGCTGAAGACCACCATTTTGAAAGAAATCCATTTTTAACATTCCTTTTGTTCTCTATATTTACATATTCATCCACATCTATACTCTTGCGTGATAATCCTTCCATACTTTTTTTAGCTAATTGTGATATTCCATCAAAACTTGGTCTAATGAAATCAAGACTTGTTCTACTACTATTATTGTCATCTGCCAATTTGCGCTCTTCACTATTAATACTCCACCAACTTGACTTTCTAGGTGGTGCAATCTCTGGCCTTTGTTCTTCACAAAATGATGGACGAGGCTCAATATCTTCTTCATCTTGTAAATTAGCTGCCATTGCATTTTTTAGAGCAGTTGTTCTTAAGCCATCCGAACTACATCGTACCACCCCATTTTCTATACTAGGTCTAATTGTATCTAATGAACTACGACCTCCTTCACCGTTAATCCCATATGTTCTTCTTTCTAATGATTGAAGGTAATTTTCATCCTCATAGTAATTTACCACACCACGACTGTACCAGTCATTTTTTGATCTTGATAATTCTTCTGCTGTGGGTCGACTGGTATTAATACTGTGTCTTGGTGGTGGTAAAGTAGAGATATCAGGTATATCCAATTTTTGTGATTCGAATACAGAAGGTAAACTAGGTCTACGTAATCTCTCTGTTCTTGACATATATGCATTATCTATCGAATGCCGCCCAATTACTTCTCTTCTTTCAGGTTTTTTTTTATTGCCAGTGTTTACTTCTTGCATCATGGCTTGCATAGCACCAAATGTGTCTAATAATTTAACAATTTCTACGTGATTCTTTGCTGCTGCGACATCAATAGGTCTCGATCCATATTTATCTTTTACATCAATTCTTGCTCCATTCCTTAATAATAAATCGACTATTTTTGTACAACCGTTGGCACAAGCAACATGTAAAGCAGTTGAGCCTGTAGCTCCTGCAACAGCTTGTGACTTATCTGCACTGTGTTTTTTGGGCCACCTAAAGTAACAATAAATATAATGAGGTTATACGGACATATTCTTACTTTTGAGCATTGACATCAGCTCCTCTGTCAATAAGATATTGAACAACTGCAATGTGATTATCGCTAATACAGGCTAATTGAAGCGGCATGAAGCCATTCACAACAGAATCTATAGGTGCTCCATGGTCAAGAGCAAACTTTACTAAACCTAATATTGAACAGTGAACATGATGTCAAATTTCTTTTTCTTTTCATAATTTACCAACATTGCCATTCATACAGGCACTGTGTAAACCTAAGGAATAATCTTTGGTTTTATCTTTTTTTCCTTCATACATCTCTTATTTATTTATTTTTTTTTAAAAAAAAAAAAAAAAGAGTTAAAAAAAAAGGGGAGGACAGAATATAATGGTTAAACATAAAAAGAAAATCATTTTAAAAAAGGAGAAGTGTAAAAAATAGAAATATAGCTTATATAGAAAAATTAAAAAATAATTAACATCCATGCATATTACTATCTTTTCTCTCCCTCTCTCTTTTACACGGATGCATTTTCTTGTAGTTTATGAAGGGGAACTTTTATTTATTTATTTAACAAGTTATTACATTGGTTACACCATGAGATTAAAAGTATTACAAAAATTTGCCAAGCATACCAGCAATTCCTCCACTACTTTCTTGCTTTTGAGCACCACCACCAAGGCTACCCAAGATACCCATGACAGCATCCAATCCACTACCACTTCCACCACTGCTTCCTTTTTGTTGTGTCATCAAGAGCTTCATGGCCATTCCAGCAGCAGCTTGAAGCATCTCAGCCTGATTAGCTCCTCCGCCACCTTGGGCGTTGAAAAGCTTTTGTGCCTCACCCATAGCTAAACCGATCAACTCACTGCTACCTCCATTTCCTCCTCCACCAGAAAACATCTTGAAGGCTTGCATGGCTGCGGCAGAACCAAGATCACGAGAGGAGTGTTCTTGATTAGGCTGACCACCGTTTTGGTTATAGATTTGGTCGTGAGCACTGGCAGCTTGCTGAGCTTCGTCCTCATCAACTTCTTTGTGTTCATCTTTACGGTTCATGACATGGTGATAAGCTTGAGAAAAGACACCATTTTCGTCATCGCCTAATAAAAGGCTTAGTTTTCTTTTTTTGTAAAGACCCTTCTTTCTCCAACTACTTACTGTCATCGTTGTATTGAGCGTGTTGCTTAGCGTAACGAGATACTTGGGATGCTTCTGCCCCTTAAAGTTCATTTAAATTATTAAATTTTCTCAATCTTTCTTTTTTCTCTTCTATATTTACCTTGATAAGAATCGGCTTCACCGTATGACATTTTTAAAGATATTTTTTTAAAAAAAGAAAAGAAAAAAGAAAAAGGGTTTTTAAATCATGTACTCTATTTTTGTAGCTTGTTTTAAATCGTTTCACAACAAGTAAATGCCTTTCCAAGTGAAGTATCCGAGCAAAAAAAAGGTTTTGCATTAAAACACAGCGGGCTTTTGAAGGTTTTTATAAACTGCTGAAAAAAGAACTTACGCGACAATGTATTTTATCAAGTGAAGAGCATATAGTGCTTTTGATATTAGAAAGATGATACGTGCACACACAAAATTTTATTTAAATATATTTGAAATATATTACTATCATTTTAGCCAAAGACGCGACTTTATACACAAAGGGCACTAAATGAGCGGCGTAGATTTTCCAATAAATGACATATGACAATTGGTTACACATATACACTGGATACCAATAACAAGTTTTTTTTAATAGAAAGTGCACTCTAGTACACTCAAAAGTTTCTTTTTACTCACAGAACTTACTTGAAGTACATGTCTGTATGGTTCAAACAATACCTTTATTTCGCTAAAAGATATACTAAAAAAATAAAGGTTCTCTCGTTGTTAGAACTCAAAACAGGCAAAAGGAATCTCTTTGATTTGATATCGATCCTTTTTTATTTTTCATTCATTTGGTGTGTTTTTACATATTATACTTTTAACAGAAAGTTCCTACAAAAATATAAAGAATCCCAAGTTAAATTAAACCAGCCTTTATCATAGTATGCCATAACGTCCAAATTCGTTTATTTCCTAAATGATCTGTTTCTTATTAAAAGAAGGTAAATTTGAAAGATTTGGCAAATTACAAAAGCTTACATAATATAAGGATTGAAATCATATTCATATCAAAGCAAACTTGTTCTTAATGCTTTTTAAAAAAAATCTAGCATTCATGTAACAATTAAATGGTTTCAGAAATGAGACAGTTTCTTGGAAAGATTTCTTTTACTTCAATAATGATGTTCTTTCTGTATTTTTAACATTCTCATAATAGTGTAATCAATAAAAAGAAGTTGCTGCTCTTTTTCTATAAGGCTTTGACACACTTCATATGTTTATATCGTTTCTCAAAAGATACGTCTGTTCACATCTGATCTGAAATACACAAAAGAAGAGCTGAACAACAAAATTGCACTTGAGTTTGTATTAGGTAGAAAACACGTACAAACAATAATGAAACTCATGAGATATGGCTATCATTCTAAATTTGCTCATTATATACCCATTGCCATATATTTGTGTTGAACAAGTGTCATAATGAGCATCCAGCTTCATCATTGTAAATATACATACATCAGTATGATGCTTTTTTTATATATATCCAAAGACTAGAGGTGACGCTTTCCCTTTTGTTTTTGCAAAATTAAAAAAAAAAAAAAAAAAAAAAAAAAAAACGCGTATTTCAGTTTAGACTAGCCCTAGGATTAAGGCCTTCAAGGGCTGAGAGATTATTTCGCATACAAATAGGAAAAAAATATAAAATTTATACTTGGTACTACTTTCCTTTGTTAAACTAAAAGAATCCCCAAGTTGACGAAATTTGCTTCAAAATACAATTTTAAGAGAATTATATTTTACTCAACCTGAGTCTTTCAAGTTTTCTTACGATAGACATAAAAATATTACTTTTTTTATTTTATTTTTTACAAGCATAAATATACAGAAAATCGTTTAAAGTAATAGGATTCATAATAAAAAGAAAGGAACTTTGGCTTTAAATTGATTGTATCATTTTTTTTTTGAATAGATTTAAACTATATTAAAACGAAATTTGGGTAGCACACATCTAGGAGGAATACGACTTGTAAAATAAAAGCAATGTATAATGGCTAAATAAAATGAAAAATGATTTTAAATGTATAAATAGACACTGTCAAGAGAACATCATTAGCGTAGAAGAAGACATAGTAGAGAAGAGCAGAGGATATGGGGTATCCAACAAAATTAGAAAACGAGACGATTAAATTCAGTTCAGTGGATATGACTATGGGAGGAAATAGACCAGAAGCAGTAAAGGCTACAAATGCAACGGAAACAATATTAGAACGAGAAAAGGTTTGGAGAAGGTTTCAAGAGGGAAGCGAGGAGTAGAAAAAGCTAAAGTGGGGCGTTTGAATAAGGAAAAATAAAGATTATGATTATTTCATTGACGACGGAGGCACGGGTTTAAACAGTAAGGCTAAAAGCTGTAAATGAAACAAATAAGTAATTGAACTTGGAACCATCAAGCTTATGAGAAAAGCGACAATGGAGTGTATTGCAAACCAAGAAGACTAGAAAGTATCTTGATTGAATCAATTAAGGGTTTGAGACGAATTAGCTTCAGAAGGTGTTTAGTTCTAGAATGTTATATATCCTTCCTCTTCACACTACACATATGACTAAAAGTATGAAAACATGAGCGTCAAGAATGCGACCATGATTAGAAATCATATTTTGCAAATATCTGCCCAGCGCTAGGAAGATAGAAAATGAGTCTAGAAGTATTATGTTACTTAAGATGCGCTTCAGGCTTCATCGAATAAGCAACTATTAACTACATGATTCTTAATGTGACACCACTATTAATATTCTAACAACTGAGCTCAACGGAGAAAAATACGTATAACATAGGCTACTGTCTGAATCTATGAACTGGAAGACCGCAGCTATCTTTCAGAAATAGCCGATTGTGCAGCGATTTTAAATGACTAATGCATATAGAAAAACATGTGATACCAGAGATCAATATGCTCCATTTCACCTCAGTTGCCATACATGTAATGCTTTAGAAATTTCCACTTTATATTCTACTTGATAAAGAAAGATATAGGATCATCAACCTATATCTACGTAAATCGATGAAGGTACTTTAATACACGGCTCAAAAAGAAAATTAGAAAAAGTTAAAGTAATCTCGTTATATTGCAAAATTTTATTGTATAAAGGGACACATAGCGCAAGGTAACAGCTGGTGGTTTTTTTTAGAGAAAAACATGGATTTCAAATTTAATTGACAGGTTTGATACAACTCAGTCGGTGGTTTTGATAAAAGTCCCACAAGCAATCATACAAATACTGGTTGTCATTCTCTCTCTTTTTTTTTTTTTTTTTTTTTTTTTTTTTTTTTTTGTCGTATAAAAAAAGATTTGCGCATCAATTATTAATCGAGAACGTAACAGGTTTAAAGAGCAAAAAATAAATAAAAGAAAAAGGAGAACTTATTATAAAAAGATAATAAGCTGTTTCGATCAATAAATCTCTGCATTACTTGATATTATACTATTGTAATTTAAGAATGAGGCAATACAACATAGAATGGAAGATGAAACCAGTTCATAATTCCATCTCAAATTGATTTCTTTTTCCTCTACAAGTCCTAAAATGCATGGTTCAGTGTTTAACAGTGTTTTAGCATGGAAAGATATGTAACCACTTGGGATATATGGACCAAAACATTGTTGATCAGCCTTTTTTTCATTTTCAGCATTTTGAGCATGTATATATCACCATATACAGCAAGTATACGTAAAAAAAAATAAATAAAAAAAAAACTTCTTTGAGTGACTATTATCATATGGTTAGATCAGATATCAAGTAATCTAAACGATTGAGCACGAAATCCATATTTTTCCAAACTGTCTATGAGAATATGCAACGCACTTATTGCACTGACCTTCATATCAAAGTCTACTTTTTACAAAACTCAATTCTTTTGCCATAAAGTTTCTCTACTGTTAAGGATCTTGTAGGTCTGCTGAAACCTATGGAAATATGAAGATTCAAGTCATCTTTGTCAGTGAGCACGTGTTTTCTATTATTGCTAATAGTACAATAGTTCTGAAAAAGAGACATTAATATTGTTAAACCCTTAAAACGTTGACAAACTTGATCTTAATATTGTACAAAATCGTTTACAAGATTTCACGCAGTGAGTCATCTTTAGAATGATCTTCAACTGAGATTTTTTGATCAACTTTCATCATCGCCATCTCCCTAGCTTCGGCAATTCCTAATACTGCTCTTCAAATTTATAGTTTCTGTAATGAGCACTTCACTGTCACTTATCTAGTTTAGGTCATTTTAGTAACTTTTTCTTCAGGCCCTATCGCCGCTCAGCAGACCAATAGACTAAGCAACTGCCTCTACTTTATAATACAAGAGCATCTTCTTTTTTAACGAACACCTTTGAATTGCTTCTTTTAAAGCATCGTACTTTATCAATTAAAGTAATAGTATTCGTAATTTGTCAGTTTCTTTTTTCATTGAATCTTGCATTGGGATAAATACATTTTCTGCACTACGCCAGATTTGTTTGTTCATTTTGAAATGCAGCATATATACTTTGTTTGCTTTGACTATATATCAATCACCTCTACACCTAATTGTATAAGTCATCTCCTATCTCTTTTACTGATAACTTCTAAAAAAAGTTCACTACAGGTCCTTGAAAAGGCAAATGAGAGCACATCAATCCGAATGAAAATCTATTTTAAATGGGCGATTTTAAAAGTTGGCGTTACACATCATTCACACATAAAAGAGACAGAAATATATAATGTGTTAAAAAGCAGAATTTTATTCTTTATGATTAAAATTGATTTTTGCAGAATTGAGAAATAATAAATCCCAACTTGGAAAGTAAAAATTTTACAATGTTGCTTAAAAGGAGAAAAAGTTGAAAAAACATAAAGGAAGAGTTGACTTTTAGACTGCATTGTGTACTGTAACACCTTGTCATTAACATATCTTTCGTACGACAAACTAGCGGGCTCAGTTAGAAGCCATAATGAATTGGGATACAAAATCGTTGTTTTGGGGAACATACTTCCATATGGAAAGTCCACGTTTTCAATTCATTTATAAAAGAAGAGGAAATGGAAACAAAAGTTTTCAAGATGCTTCTTGACCAAATTTATCCTTGCTTCTCTTTCTTTTCTTTTCTTTTCTTTTTTTTTTTTTTTTTTTTTTCTTATTTTCTCCTTTATTTTTACCTAGTTTATTTTAATCCGTAATCATTTAATGGGTAACGTACCTAGTAAATCAGATTTTAATGATTCCAGTGGTTCACCTGTACCCAAAAAACTTCAAATCCACGTTAAGCCATCATCTGAATCAAGAGAGCATTCTCCACAGAGCAACCGGTTCCCTTTTAATAATTCATCCGGCAAAAAACGTTCAGTAAAGATACAGGAAGGAAAGACAGTGAGCCCAGTACGGCATCAATTCGTTACTGCCGATCAAGCCACGCCGTTAACATCCCTATCAGCTCCTATCCTTCCAAAGAGTCCAAGACATTCACCAAGATCCATTTATGCCCAACTCAAAAGACATCGCGGTAGTCATGATTCTCAAAGTGAATCATCCATTATCTCTGAAGACGCCGAGCCTCCTCAATCTTCACGCGTTATCTTTTTCAAAGAAGTAGCAGCAGAGAAAAGCGCTGGTTTGAATCACTGTGTAATTCCATTCGGTGCAGAAAGAGAAAGGGATAGGTACATTAAATGCACTGGGGCATGAAAGACCAAAATTAACCTTCAATACTCTTTGTACGTATAATATTTAGACAAACAAGAGAGGTAATGGAAATTAGTAGGCAAATATTCCCAAGCAAAAGTTGTGTCTAATGTTTATTTTATAGCATTACATTTTGAAGCAAATATTCAAAGGAAACTATCATGTGGAATTAGAAAATCCAAAAAAGATATTGGATAGCGCTTGTGGAGTAGGTAATATATAAGCTATAAGAGATAAAAAAGATGTCTTGCTTGTTTATTATCAACGCAACCGTGGATTAGGTTTATGGTCTCTCGAGATGGGTATTGCCTTTCCTGATTGCGAAATCATTGGGATTGACATCTTATCACCTTCCGAAAAGTATGGTCAGGGTCTTGCTAAAGCCACATCTGCTGGTCAGATTAATAACGTTCAGTTTCAATATGAAGACATTTGTCAGCCTACTCTTTCTTTTTCGGACAGCACATTTGATTTTGTTTTTCAAAGAGATGTGGGGACCTTCATGTCCTATGAAAGATGGCCCAACTTAATGAAAGAGTTCTATAGAATAGTAAAGCCTGGTGGAAAAATTCAATTGGTAGAATATGGTAATGTTTGTTTTATGCTCCCATAAAATATTGATTTTTATCTTCTCAACAAACCTTTTGCTTAAAAAACATAGATATCAAATATCATAATCCAGGCCCTGTGTTGACCATAATCAATGAGTGGTACATTGCTGCATGTGCAGTAAGTGGTGTTCGATCAGATTATGCGTCATTTATTCCCGAATTTATGGAAAGTTCTGGATTTGTTAACATCAACCGGGAAGAATTTAACGTTCCTATTGGGGAATGGCCAACTGATGGTTGTAAGTATCAATCTTTTGTCTATTGTATTTTTATTCTTCTTTTAATATAGCCTTGATATAGTACAAAGACAATTTGGATACTTGTATAAAGAACAAATGAAGTTACTATTCAAATCAATGAAAGAATGGTGGTGCGATCATGCCAAAGTATCTCCACAGGAATATGAACAATTATGTAAAGACGCTATAAAAGAATTTGAAGAATATCATTGCATGGCAAAATGGATCATTTTTACAGCGGAAAAGCCAATGCCTAAATAATCCAATGCCTAGATTTAATGTATTACTGTAAATACCTTTACGAGCACACTGTATTAATTACTCCTTCTCCTTCCTGTCATTCCGTATTTTGTCTCTCCTTTTGTTCTATTTAAACTCGTATTATCCTCCTTTCTTTCCAAATTGTATGCAATATGAATAAATTTTAACTTCTTATGATTATATGACATGTGAAATAAGAGCATTCATTCATACTTGAAGCTCATTTGTGCTCATTTAAGTTTAAAAGCTTATTTATTATTCAGCCCTAGTTACTCAATTTACTAAAAACCCTAGTCCGTTTGAATCATTCTACTCGGAAGTACATCAATAGAATTAATTCTAAAAATTTTAGGAGTAAGCAAAATATTTTAGTCGACAATTGTAGCTATATGGTGGTCATCTTGGCATTAAATAATAAGCATCAATTGTAAAGCTAACTTTCTGGGCCGTATAGCATAGTTTTAATGACTTGTATATTGCAGTCATCAGCTGAAGTTAAATATGGTAACATTTAAAATGGCCATTTTTCCTTCTAAACTACTATCTGACCTTTGAGGATAGAAGACCTGCGATCAAATCAACTCTGTTCTGAAGCAATTAACAGATATCCTTCCACAAACTTGGATGGCTTTTTGGAGCCTTCAACATATTACGATCTAGCGGAATGTTATCTATCGTCTTATCAACCAGAAAATACCGTATAAATCAATACACACCGCTTCTTTCCTGTCAATATTGACGCTCTTAACCGCTCCTTTTATGTATATATTATCGACTTATTGGAGCGCTTTCTGTCCAACTATCTGCTCAAACTAGCCTCTTGGTAATGTTTCATTTGTAAATTCTTATGGCTAAAGGTGAATACACAAAATATACTCAAAGTATTCGCAACATTAGACCACTACTCCGCCTCATATTGTCAACCACTCTAACTTACAGCTAGGTCACTCTCCACAATTGACCTTTGTCCATGTTTGTAAACTTTGTTGGTGAAGTATCTTCAACCAACAACCATTCTCGTCACGCAATGTACTATAGAATATTTGCGATAATATCACGCAATACGTTGTTGAAGAGGGTGATCTAAGCTAGTTAACAACTCAATATATCATTTTATATATTCAATTGTTAGCTAATAATGCTTCTTGAACCAGTGTATCAGTTTATATTTCTTTTTAGAAATAATTGAGTTTAGTATAGTTATATAGTGAAAAAAAAAAAAAAAAAAAAAAAAAAAAAACCGGATGGCTTATCATTCTTTATTAACACTAGCTTAAAAATGTAATTTTTGTATAATCTTCGAATGGTCGACTCAAATTTTATGAACATAAAAGCTATAGCAAACATATCATACAACTGCTTACAACAAAAGCCATAAACAAATAATTAATAGCTCAAAATTTCGAATTCATATTGTATTAATGTTTTCTAAATAGGTAAGACAAAATTTTCTTTGAATAGATGGTACCCAGTTTTCCTTCAAATTGAACAAACTATTAATCCTTTATAAAAACAAAATTTAAATACCCAAGAAAGATATTTTTTTATAATGCTAGAGACAGATTAGTAAAAGCTAATGAGCAGCATTAAGCCTTTTGGCATGTCACGGATTTGTACCCTCCCCATATTTAGGTATTACTCTGTATGAAAACTAAGATCATTGGGATATAAGAAAGGTGTTGGTTTTTAAATACAGTAAATGGTTTTATATACAAATGTAGAGACAAGCACACTGTACAAATAAAGGACTTTATTAACCATTTCTTTGTCTTCTTGAAAACCAGAATTTGAGGTTGTTTTACCTAATAATTGTGTCAACATATCCCTAATTCTTCTGCTAGTATTGATCAGTCCTTGTTGCGCATCTATCGTTATTGCTTTGTATAATCTACTTAAATTGAGATACATTTTTTTAAAGCTTACTTTTCCTCTCTCTCGATACTATAGCATCTCACTTTTTTTTAGTCAGAGATATACTCTGCATTAGCTGGTTTTTGCCTTCTTTCTTTTTCACGCCAAATAATCGAACATTTTCAAAATTGTCAAGCATCTCGACAGATCAAAGTGACCTCGATTTTTTATATCTCCAGATAACGCACGGATAGAGATAACTGTTATCGCTTAAACTGGTTTCTTTACAGATATTGTCATAATCACTTTTTGCTTTCCATTTGCTTCAAGACTTTCCAAGTACTTTCTTGAAGTTGACAACATCGAAGCCATCAGATTTGATCTACAAAGAAGGTATTGGGTTTATCGCGTCAAATGTAATCACGTACACAATATTTTACTGATCAACAAAGAGATTATAGTTCTATCATATTATTTAATGGATCTCCCTTCACGTCGCGATTTCAATCTAAGTATGGATTGTGGACATTGGAGCCTTAGTATTACTCAATTTATTAAAATCAACATGTCATTATAGGACATTAAGATGCGCTTGTTCCTTTATTGTATGATGTGCCGATTTGAAAAAGATTTCTAGCAGGAACATCAACCAGAAAATGAGGATGTCTGAATAACTTAAAGAGTATTCTAGTAAAGAATAGGAATAAAAAAATACTTTTATTTATAACAATTAGTTTGTATATTGGGTAAATAAATTATTTTTTTTTTAACCAAAAACTCTGTAGATTCAATCGAAGCTTTTGATTTCCCATTTAGGAAGTCGATTTCCATCTTTTCGCAAAAGATTATTATGTCATTTTGGATCAAATTTCCTATTAAATTAAAAGGACCCTACCTTTTACTTAATAAAGGCAAACAGACAGCACATTACATACTCCGACTCGTCATTATACAGGATGATGACATGAATGTGTCATTTTTGTTTAAGAATTTATTTTTTTTCTTTAAAACGCGTTTTTTGCTTTCTTTTTACTTTATCATTATATCAAATGTCCACTATTAAAACAACAACCACTACTACCACTACAACAAATATTATTTCTGGAAAGCAATCTAGAGTATCCAAATTTTTATTAGATCCTTGGTCTACTGCCAAAGTTGTTGTTCCATCAGCAGCTATTCAACTTATCCTTCACAAAACTGTTGTAAACAAGTTTTCCTTGCGTGAACTTACACTTGGTTTGACTTTATTAAATGCTATATGGTTTGCTACCACATTGAATATGAGCTACATCGAAACCCCACTGTTAGCCAACGTACCTAGCCTTGATGAATGGCAAAAATTAGATGTAGGTCGCCATAGATTTAACTGGATTAATAAAATTGAGGTAAGTTTATAAACTGTAGAAGGAGAAAAGAAAAACACATGGAAACTAAAACAGGTTTATATAAAAAGGCTACTGTAAGTTTGGTTAGCCTTGACTTGTTTTTAAATTGGCATAGTCGTATCATCAAACATAATGGCTTTATTGATCATGCATTGAAAGCAGCAGTTATTGCACCTATCGCTATCACGGCTATTCAATCTGTTTACTTCTTACCAAGATTGAATAAACGCGCTGTTCAAGTCAGTCGAGGTGAAACAACAACAAAGGAGCTCTGGGACCGTGATCCTTTCTTCTTGAAGGGTCATCGTGGTTACATCACCATGGATACCATTAAGATCTCTGCTTTGGCTGTAGCAGGCCTTCGATTTGGATTGATGTTGAAAAACTAAGCCTTTTTATTCTAATTTGTAAAAACAATAAATTCTAACATCTCAATGGTATTTAAAAATCTGTGATTTGGTACTGCAGGCACTGCAATATACTTGCTTGCATTTCTTTATTTATATAATATATCTGTATGTGTGCGTGTAAATATACATTGTAAAATGAAAGGTGTGACTATGCATATAACTAGACACATCATTTAAAGCTCAGCTTTAAAAGGACACATACGCTTTGTAGAGGCTATTGAATGGTGAAGGAGGTGTAGTCAAAATGTCAGATGCTTCTTGATCAATATCACTAGGCGAAACAGTTGAGTAAAAGAAAGGAGCTTGAAGCATTAAGTTATGGTTTGTATCTAGTGTTGGATCTTCACTTCCTTTTGTGGGTTCATTTGTGTATTGCATCATAAAGGGCTCAGGTGTTGCGGATGGGGATAAAGTATACTCTCGACATACATCGAGTCCAGGTAAAGTGTTTATCATTTTTGTTGATAATTCAGGTGCCAACAGCATAATATCGAACAAAGCATTTTTGAATAACTCATAATTTCCTTGCAAGCTGTGAACAGGGACGATACTAGCTTGCTGATCTTCTGTAAAGTCACCACAGCTAACCCAGTCTTGATCTTGTTGAAATCGTAGCATCTTGAAGGAAAGTGGCAGTCGAACATGAATATCCAGTTGCCCTGTATGCTGTAAATGGATATATTGTATCTGATCAAAGCCAATCTCAATTTTAAATTGGTGCTCTCCTATTCTTATTTTCCAAACAAAGATACGATTTGAAAGGAGAATATCACAAGACAGGTCCCACTCGAGTTCTTCTTGCTCAGAGCTAAACCGTGTCCATGTGCCAATGCGGAGTACACTAGGCTGAAGTGGAATGATCTCTATCGGAGCTTGATGGATTTGGCCAAGACTTGAAACTAAAACGGATTATGAATATCAGTGTGAATGGAAAACTTATTTGTATTTACTTTGAGAAATTGTTAAATCTTCAGACATGGCTCGTTGATTTTGTTGCATTATCTCAATATCAGATAATAATTGAAGAGACTTTGGTTCAGGTTTAGAAATAGAACGAGGTCGTTTACGAATGGTTTGTAGTTGAGGTTCTTCGAATGCTTTTGGTGTCACTAATGAACGAAACGTAGGCTGATAGCGAGGTAAATCTTGCTTTTGATCTCTTAAATACATTTTCATCTTCTTTTGCTTGGCTCTACGGTTTTGAAACCATATTTGAACTGTTCTTTCAGAAACTGAGAGTTTTTTGGCTAATCGGCTACGTATCGAAGAATCCGGAAGTGAATTTTCTTGAAAAGAACATTCAAGTACGGATACTTGAGTCGAAGAAAGATGAGTACGCTTTCTTGTTGAGGTTTTGTCCATTTTTGTGCCAGCACAAATTAAAGTAAAATAAAAAGAAATGAAAAAAAAAAAAAAATGAAACGAAGAATAATTGGACCAGCCCAAATCTTGTACTTTCCAAGAAAAAATAGATAATGGTTACACTTATGAATTCTAGCCCTTTTCTTCCCATCAAAATATCTGTTTGTTATTACACCAACAAAGGACCTGGAATATTCTTTTTTTAGGGTCTAATTGGATATGTTTAATTGTCATTGGTGCCTGGGAAGATCAATTAGTCGCCGCAAAAAAGAGAGTAAGTTGAAACAAGGTAATGCTATTTGTTGACCAGCTTATTGTTCCAAAAAAAAAAAAAAAAAGTGATCGGAATTGAACAAGTCACTTTTTTTTTTATTTATAAATAAATCCCTGATTCTACCCTTTTCTTCACTGTAATTTTTTCTTTTAACAAATCATACAATGGCAAAAGGAAAAACAGTTAGAATTAAATCAGAAGAAGAAGAAGCTCAAGTAACGCCAGGTTTGTTACAGATTTGCATTTGACAGATTGAAAGGTTAAACAAGGATTTTATTTTTGTCTCCAGATACAATCCCTTTAGTACCACCTCCTTCTGCGACACATCTTAGTAGGAAAACTTCAAGTGATGATCCATCTTACTTTACAGTTGAAATGCAAAACCAAGAGGACCCTTTCTTTTATGCTAATTCTCAAGAGACGCGTCCGTTACATGAGTCTTGGGCCTCTAATAAGACAATAATCGAAAATCCATTTGATGATAATTTGAGTAAACAAAACACAGCGATGAGCGAGATACCAAAGGCAATGGAAGAGGAACCATTGACTGAAAAAAGCAAAGACTTGAATACGAATAGTCTAGTTGATGAGGATAGCGATCATGAGTTTGATTGGAACGACGATCCTGAACATGTCAAGCCTAAACGCAGAAGAACAGCCAGGGAGCGTATCCAGGCAGCCATGCGGAACCCTTGCTGCTGGCACTACCTTTCTCCTTTACTGAAACGTATCATTATTGCCTTTTTTGGCTCTTGTCTCTTCATTGTTGTTGCTGTCATTATTTATTTGACGTTACCCAAACCAACAGAAGCTGAACAGCAAAACCCAGACTTCAAGAATGTGCGAAGTAATGTTCAATGCTGGATGTATTGGGCTGCCTTCATGTGGCATATCTTTTGGATTACGACTTTTGCTTTAGATTCTGTACCTTCCATTGTATCTCTTTGGATAAAAACATTTAGAGGTAGAAGATCTGAAAGAGTGAAATCATATATGGAGGTAAATAGAAAAAGAATAAGCTTAATACCTTTTGTATGCTAAATGGGATCGAACAACTTAGTATTATATGAGCTTGAAAGGAAACTGGTGTCTTGTTCTTTTGGCTGCGTGGAATATTGGATCCTGGGTGTTTTTAATTAACGTTCCATTTCCTGTAAATTTTTCTTAATTAGATTTTTATGTATTTGAACTGACTTTGATTTATTTTTAGTCCATCAAACTCCACCCTTATTCAAGCGTCATTACAAAAGCTTTTGGATGCTTATTGGCTGCTGCTGGTTTATTATTTGGTCAAAAAACAATCATTCAAGTCATTGGTAATTATAAAAAATTTTCAACTTAAACTGGTTTATTCATATCCTTCATTTTGATTAGCTGTCAAATTTCATCGTACCGCTTTTAAAGATCGACTTGAAGAAAACAAAAAGAGCTTGAAAAGTAAATTGCTATTAATTAAATTTCCCACCTAAACTTACAAAGTAATAACTTTATCTTTCCCACATCTAGTCCTTGACACACTTAGTAAATCGGAGAAAAAGAATCGTCCTCAATCTGGTCCTGCACTTGCCAATCGAAACAATCGTCTTAGAAATCGCAAATCGCCTCAGAATCAACAATATGCTGGTCAATTATGGGATTCTGATGAGACACACGCAAGGCCAGTCACTTTGACAGACGCTGCTGCACAACAACCTTCTTCATTTGATATTTTCAAAAAAGGTATCTCCCAAATTGTCTTGGCTGATAAGCCTTCTAGTGCCGTCTCTGGTCGCCTTGAAAAGAATAAAATGGATATTAATTCGGACGATTACGCCAAAAAGGTAGCCAAGAAGCTATTCTATTCTTTAGCTTATCCAGATGGCCACATTCCAGGAATGGAGGAAGACAAAAAGCTCAAATTGGAACTTCATCATTTTCGTCCTTACTTTAAGGAACGTGAAGAGGCCCAAGAGGCGTTCAAAGTATTTGATAAGGATGGTAATGGTAATTTGACTAGACGTGAATTCCGTGACACAGTCGTATACATTTATCGGGAACGAAAAGGGCTGGCCCAGGCTATTCGTGATACCAGTCAAGCTTTAGGCAAGGTTGATGGCACTTTACTGGTTATTACTTGTTTGGTTACTCTATTGATTAGCTTAGCGGTGTTTAGGGTTGACTTTTGGAGTGCCCTTGTTCCTTTTGGTACCCTTTTGGCCGCCTGTACATTCATCTTTGATTCATCTGCTAAAGCACTTTGTCAAGGTATCATTTTCCAATTTGTGACGCATCCTTATGATGCTGGTGACATGGTTATGATTGATGGTTCCTACATGACAGTCGAAAATATTGGTATCTTGGGCACTGTCTTTATCAGCTCTGACGGAACGAAGCTCTATGCTCCTACATCTGTACTTTTGACCAAGATTATATCTAACGTACGTCGCTCAGGTAGTATGGGAGAGACATTGACATTCAACATCGACTTTCGAACAGAAAATGATACTATTCTTTTATTACGTGATAAATTGTCAGAGTGGGTTGAAGCTCAAAACCGTGACTTCGCACCAGGGTTTGATATGCGTGTGGCTCAAATATTGGATATGAATCAAATCATTCTGACCGTCTGGTTACCTCACAAGGGAAATTGGGTAGAACTTGGTAAACGATTTCAACGAAAGACTCGCTTTATGTTGGCTCTCAAGTCAATCTTGACAGAACTTAATATTCGTTATGAATTACCTGCACAAAGAATTACTTCTAATACTCAAAATCCATACGAGGCCATACAACACTCAAAGCCTCAAAACTTTGGCGAAAGTGAGCTGTCTCGATCGGGCTAAACAAGTCTGCATGAAAGATAAACTATGTTCTTAAGCTTGTACAGTTAAATATATAAAAAAAAGTAAAATAAACAATGTACTATACCATTCTATCTTTCGTATAAGTGTATGCATTTCTAAGAAATAAAGACACGCTTTTTATTATGAATGCTAATTTTAGAGTAATTATGAGATTAAATAAAATCTAACGTAAGATTCTTATTAGCAGCTTAACAACCATACGGCGTCATTTATCATCACTTATAAGAGGAAGCAGCATTGGATTTTACCTTCAAGTATGCAGAAACGCATTTAATTTTGGTAAGAAAAAAGTATTTGTGTACCTTTATTTTATTTCGAATGTCAGTCCACAAGCATAAATTCTAGATTCTTTTTTTCTGCTCATTCCTTCAGATTTAATCAAAGGTGAATGTAAAACTTTTTTGTTGTTGCTGATGACTTCGAGTATCTGAATCATTCTGCTTGATTTTTAATATGATAGTAAAAATTTATGGTAAGGAAATTCCTTTTTAACTTTTTTTAGCTCTTTTTACTAATCTCATTTTAAATTCCCATCATCTTTTACAATTCACTCAGTGTCTGCTTTAGCAAAAGTCTAATATTCTAATTTATTGTATCTACAACATGAAAAAAGTTGGGTAAGGGGTACTCATTTGACTTGAATTCGACATTATATTATTTGTATAAAGCAGGCTCACTGATGAGATGTTGGCAACAAGACATCTCAACTTCATGCAACAATTGGTAGATGCTTCAGCTTAGGGACTCCTTATATTACTGTGAAAACTGTAAAAAGACTCACAGCAAAAAACGGAAAGAAAGTTTACAGTGCACAGTTAGATATATTTGGGGATGTTCTCGTAAAATATGCATTTGATAAAGATTGCCCTAAAAAACGCACGCACACAAGAATCAGAAAAGAGAAAGTCAGACAAAAAACAAGGAATTATTTGTACATATCTGGGCTCTTCAGGTCATATCTTATGATTAGTATTCATTTGCTAATTATAACGAAAAAAAAGGTTAAGGAGAGAAAGATTCATGTAAGTTGACGATAAAATGGTAACGATTCTTGTTCCTTTAATCGTGTAACAACACAAAGTGGGTCAGTTCTTTCGTGTAACTTTGATGGTTGAACGATAAAAAAATGCATACATCATTATTAAACGTTGTGCAAAAAAAAAAAAAAAATTTCAACAATAAACCTTTCTCATTTATTCTTGAGAAGAATCTTCAAGTTCATCTCCTTCAAACTCAGGTAAATCCAATGTTCTTGTAATTGCATCCAGTTGTCTAATTCCTTTAGTAGCTTTCTCTGAAGACATCAATTGATATTTTTCTTTGTAATGATATATGATTGCTTGTACAGTAACATCTTTCAGTAAGCGTACAGAAGACGCATTTTCAAAAAATTCATCTTGATCAACATAAGGTTCGTCTAGCCAATATTCCCAGACAGATTTCAAGATCCTATCTGTCATCTAATGAAACGATTGTTTAATAACATCTAACGTAAGTGCTTTATCATTTTACCTGATTCGTTATGTACACTTTTAAAGTTGCATCATCATATTCCATATCTCTTCTTTTGATACTCATGACTCTAGAAAGGTCATCAAATATTCTTCTCAGTTTCAATCGGTATTTGTTGAAATTCTTCTGCAGCAAGCCAACAAGCCTATTGGTCGGCCCAATCTCCTGGCCAGTATACACCGTCATGGCAACATTAGCAGCCTCTCCGTCAGTAACATATCTGCAGTTAATAAATAGACGACGCTGTCTTCTAAGGTATTCTTCCCATTTGTATCTTGTGTCCGTATCGGTATTTAAAGGTATCTTAGAGCTCAGTGAAGAGGGTATTACTGCATCATTCTCTTGTTTTATTGATGCTTCAGGATTAACCGGGAATGTAAAGGCTACTTTCTTGATAGGTGATAGAAAGCTGGTAAATACGGAATTTTTGACAGTGGATGCAGGCTCCTTTTTCATAGTCGGCAACTGGCTAGAAGTATTGGTTCTGTCTGAATCTGAGCATCTTTTGTTATTTGTAGGTAAGTTCTTTTTCATTGATGGAGTTCTTGCTTTTGTGCTATACATTAACTTC
This sequence comes from Rhizopus delemar RA 99-880, assembly GCF_000149305.1. Classification (NCBI taxonomy): domain Eukaryota; kingdom Fungi; phylum Mucoromycota; class Mucoromycetes; order Mucorales; family Rhizopodaceae; genus Rhizopus; species Rhizopus delemar. The sequence continues at coordinate 2,272,418 of NW_027137827.1, read as the reverse complement.
TTTATATGTGTGAAAAAAAAAAGGTTAGAGACACGCTTTTTTTGAAAAGGAAATTTTTTGGAAGCAAACCTTAAATGTTATCATTTTTGAAGGAGCCCCTTTTTTTCTAATGACAGGGGGTAAATCACTATCCGAAAGACCACTTGAGGATTGATCCGAACTACTTGAGCTATTAGAATCAACATCACTAGAATCACTAGAAAAACTAGCGGTGCCAATACTGCTTGCATCACTTGAATCGCTAGTATAGTCACTATCCGAACTAGAGGTGCTTGAGGATGAAGAAAGGGAAGGACTCTTTTTAATGGTTGAGTGGATACGTCCTCTAGATCTTTTCTTCTTTGATTTTGTGCCTGTTGAAGGAGGGCTGCTGAATCGCGCTCTCTTTTTTTGGGGTTTAAGAGAAGATATCTTTACCGACTTGGCGGGTGCTGTTGATACGCGTCCAGTACTGGGAGAGTTGCTTCGGAGTCTACTTGCTCTAGGTGTGTTAGGTGGAGGTAAAACTGTGTTATTATCCAAACGCAACAATCTCAACTCTCGCTTTCTTCGAGAGTATTTTGGCCTTGTCCTCGCTTGCTTATCGGTGCTAGTACAATCGCTAGTAGGGGCAGGAGGAGCGGTATTGTTATTATGATCAATTTTGACAGAAGATTGATCAGTCATTGAAGGCCGTCTAGGATTTAGAGAAGGAGTAACCACAGGTTTAGATGGTATTGGTGAAGACACAGGTGGCAAGAATACAGATGATGATGAATGAGGAGAACTTGGTATAATAGGTGAGGGTGTCGAAGGTGGAGTGGGTGTCATCGAAGGAGAGCGAGGCCTCTTTTGACCTGTCTTCTTGTACTTTGCATGGCGCTTACTGATGATAAAAGAGGGTGGCAAAATTCTCATTGACGGTACTGGACTCTCTGACCGAAGGTGGCGCATTCTTTTAGATTGAACAGGAGGCGCAACGTGTGCTTGATAAAATGTAGACGAACGTGCTTTAAGCTTACCAAATGATTGAATCATCCTGTTAGATTCATGACGCAACACTTTCTCTCTTTCCTCTGGTGGCGCTCTAACGTATGAAAGTGGGGACTGTAATTCATCTAGATAGATGTTATTATCATATCTTGGTGAAAAGGAAGTTTCATTGGCTAAAAAGAATAGAGAAAAATGCATACACGCATTAAATACCATATTGGCTTAATTCAGATTTTATAATATATTACCGGTTTTTGGATTGTATTGTTCTTTTTCTGGAACTACTATTTGTACATAAAGGTTGTAAGTTTTTTTTCTCCCCTTTTTTTTATTTCCTTTTTTGTATCTTACGTTTGCTAATAGAAAGTGTTTTTAAACTACTTTTACCTCTACTACGCAATCTACTTGAAATAGGTGCTCTTTGTTTTGGCATATGAAAATTTAGGCTGTAAATAAAAAAGAAGGTAAAAAAAAAAAATAAAAAAATAAAATAAAAAAGAAAATAAAAAAGAAAAAAGAGAGAAAATAAAATAAATGGTTAAAAAAAGGAAGAACGTTTATACAAAGTCACGGTATTTTAAAAAAAGTTGGTAAAACTTGATCTTTGAGCCTCTCTAAAATGGTATCGCATATTTTGTTTGCGTTATCGGAATTGAAAGAACGAAGAACGGACTACTTTTATGGAAGCTATCAGTGATTGATATAATTGGTATGTGCGTTCATGAAAAAAAAAAAAAGAAAGAAAAAGAAAAAGAAAAAAGAAAAAAGAAAAGAAAAGAAAGGAAAACTATGAAACCACACATATGGAGATACCAAGACATAACGTTGGTTTATTAGATGTACAGACACACATATACACATCTGCATGGTTTAGAGCAAACACAAACAAAAAAAGAATACTTGCGGCAGTTTGAGACTGAATCTTAAGATGTGGCACATTATAATTTCTTGACACTTTTGTGGTGCGATTCATGCGTAATAAAACTATATTTATTCTTATTTAGTGTCAGTTTTCTCTCTTTCAATGATAACATTTTTTCTTTGCCTATGGTTGCTTTAATTAAAAAAGAGAAATTGAAAATAAAGTTTCATTTATTTACTCCTTTTCAGTTTCTGTTCCCTAAAAAGAAACCAATATAATCTCTTACATGGTATATCGTATTGTTATGATAGAAAAGAATCTAATGCCTTTTGTGCGTGTGAAAATGAAAGTAAACAAAATTTTAAAATGAATCCTTTATCACTTTTATGATTTTCTTTTTTATAATAAAAGCTTATGGGATTTTAGAGCGATATTGGATCTTGTTTACAACAAAAAGTATATTGTACATACTTCTTTTCATTTGACAAAAGCTTTAGTTGTTTCAAAACGACGTATTAAATAAGAATTTTTTTACTCAATTTTTCTAAAGTAACGACAGAATGTAGTCTAAAAAGTAGTAAAAATAGACTGAAATAAAAAGGGAGAGTCACCTGAAAAAAGAAAAGCAAGTAAACAAAGAAAAATAGTTTTGTTGCTCAGTCTGGGTTTTAAGAACTTTGATTCGTAAAAGGATCTTTGAAGGATCATATGATCATTTTGTAACCAGTTTCATTAGAAGCTAAACGCCATGATATTTATGCCCGAAGGGAGTTGTAATAATAATGAAATAAGATTGGATAGCAACATAAAAAATGCTTATACTAATTTGTTTCTCCTAATAATGTTATTAGAATTGAAATTCTGATAAACACGCTACCTTCAATACCTTTAATAATCATTCCAAATATTCACTTTCAAAATTTGAGGATTTTAAGTAGTTCAAGTAACTAAATATTACTTTTCCTTCTCTGAAATCATGATTAAACTGTCCTTAAATAAACTTGTACTCAATTCTACAGAAAACCTGATCATGCATTTTTCAAAGATATCTTCAGGAGAGCCTACTATTATCTTTATAATAAAGCATATTTTCCAAGATCAATAAGCCCTGATAAGCTATTCAACGCAACAAATGAGGTTCTCTTTCTGTTCCTGGAATAATAAGATGTAGGAAAGAATTGTTTTACTTCATTTACTTTACAAGAGTCAGTCTCATTAACTTTTTTTATCTTCAGAGTTAGTATATTGAATCTTGGTCTGAAATTTATACAGAAACATTATATATTATAGAACAGAACATAGCCCATAAGAAGCCACAAGTCACTTTCTCCTTCTTTATACCCATTTTTTTCTACTCATATCATTGGAAGTTGCATTCTCCTTATTACCAAGCTTCTTCTGAATGGTCATTATTTTTCTTGTTCTCCATCCTTTTCTGGTTCTTTCGGAAAATACATGTCTCTGTGCCTGCACTCAATAAAGAATAGGAGATTTCAAAAGATATCAATTGTACTCAGACGCATGAAAGTTCAGGCACCAATGGAAAAAAAAAAAGAAACACGTACACTTCTTTCTAAAATTGCAATTCGCTAGTACTTCATCTAATTTCAATGCATAAGGTTTTATGGATTATATCAAACTTTGTAAGCATCAGAAACACATTATTGCAGAACAAATTTCTTTCCGGGATAAATCAAAAGCAGATGGGCTGATTTATGCAAATAGAATGAATGATAAGTCATGAAAGAATTCTTTTCTTTGTCTGCCAAGTTCGTTATTCTCTTAAATCAATTGCTTGGTGCATGAGTGGTGAAAAGGGCACTTTCCTCTTCAAAAAAAGTTTTTTTTCTACTCACGCTTTGGATTTGTTCATAAAGCACTTGGCAAATAAGAAAATACTATGCGCAACAGTAGGCAGGATCATTTCATGTATAAGTTGATTTACAGCCAAGTTTGGTACAGCTTTATATTCAAGGACACTTGCATGAAGTGGGCTTTGGCTTCACTACTCTTGATGATAAAATTTAGACATAAAATGCACAGAGTCATTTCATTAAGATTTAATCTCTTTCAATTATATTAGTACAATACATTGATGTAACAGACATAATACTTTACCTATTTTATAACTAATTGAGGAGTTGTAGATTGAAAATAGTAAGCAATTGTAATGATATGTATTAGGGCAAAATTAAAATAGAGAAAACCACCGCATCGACTATAAGCAAATGGTATCTCAGGTCCTAGGATTATTAAATGTATAATTTTGCTTATAAACTAAGGCGATCAATGGCATGTGTGGTCAATCGCATCAATATATGTACAAATTATACAGTATCATCTAAATTAATTTTTTTTGCATAACATTAAAACAATAATTGTATAAATTTTATATTATATATCCATTAATGCATTGCTCTCTTGAAAAGCTAATCAACATTTTATTCGTATAAAATTGCACACTTAACTCTTTTTGGTATAATATACAAGTATATTATATCTTAATTTACGTATGCTATTATTTCCAATATACTAGCGGCTTAATTCGTTTAATACCGCTTCAAGTCCCTGATGTATATTTGCCTTTCTCTAAAAAAGACGCGCAGGTATCTAAATAAATGAAAATGCGGTTTCTTATTTTATCTTTTAGGTTAATCAGAGTCAAGATTCTAGTTATGAAGAATATTGTGGAATCATCTTGATATAATTTTCCTTAAAAGCTGTAATAAACGCGTTTATAATATCCTATTCTCTAACAAATGCAAAAGACACGCTAAAATAGACATAACGAAAACTTGTATATATGATTCATTGTCAACTTTTTAGACTTTCTTTATCTTCATAACCTAGTCAAGGATTCCAGATTTTGAAAAATTCTAAGCAATTAAGAAAAAGACGCGCCTCTTTTGATTTTGTATCATACGAAGTATGCTGAATATATTAAAAACAAAGCGATAAAAAAAAACAAAAAGAAAGCGTGTTGAGCTAATTCAAGTTAAGTATATGAATACAACTTGGCACAGAAATTAAACTTGTACAGCTTCGATTCATAGGATTGCAATTGTATTGTCTGAATATATTTATTATGTTTCTTTATAGAAACTCTGGAAGAGAGAAAACAAATGTATATTTATTTCATAGACTAACTTACACTCATGCCACAATTCTCTTTATAATTTATTTTAAATAAAAAAGATAACATGGCTTTCAGAACGCTGAAAGAAAAACTTAGATCAACACCCAAAAAACACCTAAAAATAAGGTAAAAATCACGCAAAGCTCGTTAAATTTATTAAAGAATTTGAATGTATCTATCTCAATAGATTTTAGATCTTCAAAGGCTTAGAAATAAGCTCAGTTCTTTCTACAATTACAAAATTAAAGGTAAGCACATGCTCAGCACAAATTGAATTTCTTACAGCTAATACATTCATTATGCAGTTGGAATTGTATATTAGTTTAATAAATATGGTTAATTGATAAAATATATAAAAGTTTCATGAAAAACTAGCCATTGGTAGTTCTGCTTAAGTGCAATTAATAACCACTATACGTCTAATCTTTTTTCTACTATTTTTTTCATATGCAAAAAGCCTGCTACCAAAAAACAAGTGTTTTCGGTTGGTTTTTTTATTTTCTACTAAAATTGCCAGAGAATACAGAATAAACGTGCTCCTAAATCGCTTTCTTGATACAGTTTAAAATTGGAAATGGTTAAAAAGAGCCAGCTTTACAAGACACTTGATCTGGTTACAAAATTATGCGCGATTTCAAATTCTTTTTCGTTGGTTAAAAGCTCATCTGTTATGCTTCAGATTGCATTACAATATTTATTTCAAAATGCAAGAGATGAAAAACGAGGCTGGAGTGATGTATTATACTAAATGAAGCACATAATGAAGTCAAACCAAATGCATTTTATTCAGACTCAAGTGCACTTTAGAAGCTATAATTATTTGTTGATTTTAGTCTAAAGTATATCAAAATGTCTGCAATGGTTTATGCAGTACGAGAAATATTAACCCCGAAGGCTGGATATGAATTCTTTCATATAAAAGGAATCTATTTGGCATGAGCCAAAGTTGCTCTTCGTATGATAACGTCGCTTAATCAAAATACAATGGTCGTTATCTAAAATCTGAATGAAGTTCGTTCCTGAACTGGTTTATGAAATGATTTCTTTCCTTGTGTACGTCAAAAATCCGGGCCGGAACTATGACGAGCAAAGGACTTTTATTATTACGGCCGGTTGCCATTTTAAACTAATTTATATCCAATAAAACTGTCGTGTCGAATACAAATATAAGTAGTTTTACTTTAAAAGCAAGTTTTCCTTTCCAAAGGTATCGGATTACATTTGAAATAGGATTCCGTTAATGGTATTATTTACCCAAGGCAACTTTGTCTTATGTTTTTCGGTAGACATAGATTGTGCTGCTATAAAATTCAATTTAAAATTTTGTGTATTCTTAAAGTATTGTTACAAAAATAAACCAAAAATTCACATTAACATAAGGAACAAGAAACCAATATACCTCCAAAAAACTGCTTTATATACTGTGCTGACAAACAAACCTAATGCCAGCCTACAGCATGGTGCTTTGCCAAAGCTCGCCTATTACCAAGCTTTACTATAAGAGAAACAAACTCTATTTTAAAAAAATTTTCAATGGAGTTGATATAATATTAGCAGTAAGTTTATTGAAAATAATAAATAATGCAAATATACGTCTATCAATAGCACAAAGAAAAAAATACTCCTACTTCAGTTCTACAAACATGCAAACGTTTTCTTGTACTTGGATACTTAAAATGTCCAAGCTTAAGATTATAAACCACGTAAAACAAAACATCAGTGAGCTCAGGTATTGATATTTAATCATTTAAAAAATATGATATGGAATCCTACTTTACTTGCATTCATCAATCCTTTACATTTGCATACATATCGTTCGAACTCAGATAAACCGCATACTTTCTAAAATAGGAAGTTTATTCTCACCCTTTATCTTTTAAAATCAATAAGACTCGTCTAAACCAACATGTCATCATTATCGTAATTGAATTTTGATACTGAAACCTGAAAAAGTATAATAGATTTTAGGAGTACAAAAAAGAAAGAAAGAAAGCGAGAATACCAATCAGCTTTAACATTTTAATTAAACTATACTAAATAATTCTAGATTATCATTGAAAAGAAGAGATCAATTAACGAATATTACTTGTGACAATCTCTTTTAAAGGAGGTATCGTTTGGAAATAAATGTCCAATTAACACATGAAAAATCAAGATGTAATAATAAGTACAAACTTCTCTTCTGAAAAACAATATCATGTCAAAACTTGACATATGAAAAAGGTTACACCAATTCCGATTGTTTTTCGTGTCACTTCGTAGTTTTCTTGAAATTGAGGCATTTTGTGTGTAACAATTTATAAAAAAAAAGCTTGATTCTCAGGAAAAATAAATAATATTCTTACACATTTTGCAGCATTCAATCAAATTCATAACCTGTATTATATGGATTTATCTATAAGGTTGTTGTCGAGAAAGGGCAAATGTCAATTTGACTTTGCTAAAACTGAAAAATGGCACTAGAATGAGAAGAACGAGTAATGGGCTTACTGCTTTTTTAGCCTTTTAAATTGTTAGCCTGTACTTCTAATCAGTGATCTAGCATTGTATTGCAAGCTTTAACCCTAGAGGACTATCATTGAAACATATAACACAGCTAATAGATCATTTGAAAAGCGGTAAAATGAAAGCTTATTTTAAATGAACAGAAATTATATCCCGGTAACTCAACGTATGGGTTTAGCACTGACAATAAAAGTAAATTGTTTGCTTACGTCTGAAATTGCAATAGAGCTGAGAGGAAGATAAAGAACTTTACCAATTTATTATTATTGTTGCTATATTATCAAGATGTTTTGCACGATCCTTCTTTTACTTTAATCAAAGCAGAAAGACATTAAATTGTGTGCATTTTTTTGAAGCTGACAATGAGCAACATCGTAACGCGTATAGAATTGGGTGTGCGTACCAGTACCTTTATAACTGTAAATAAGCATACTGATTTACCATATGTGCCAAGAGAAAATATAGTTTACAATTATATGGATGACATTCAAACTTACTGGAAGCTTAAAAAATGTGAACGTATTGCTGATTTGATTTTTGATGCACATCAATAATTTAGCACAAATGGCGGTAGATGTTCACATAAAAATTTAAAAACCCCTATGAATCGCTCTCATATTATTACTTTTTACGTTTACTACCATATGCAAATATACCTAGCTTTTGCCTCCATAACTTTCACATTTATGTATGTTTATACTTCCATTATCCTTTTACAACCGGCTTCTCTTACACGTCCTTTTTTGTACTCTTCTGCTTAATTATCAAACAAAGGTTTTTTCATATGCTGTTTATTGAATAAACAATATCAGGGTACATAATTCTAGCACCTTTTGTTGCAAAATTCAGCATTATCAAACCTAAGTAGTTCTAGAATAGAATTAATTTTGAATTTTTTGAAAATTTTAACAAACTCAAGTCACAGGTGCTTTTGGATTTTCCAACCTTATTATCTTGGATACGATTTTTATATAGAAGTTATGACAATCACAACGCTTTCAACCTATCATAATTTAGAAAAATCATGTAAATTACTCTTTTCCTTTTCATATATGATCTGTACAATCACTTTCTCGGATAGATCATCCTGCACGGATGATAAATAGCTATAGAGCCAATAGTACAAGTTCTATATGGAAAACAAGGGGTAGTACACCTTCCTTCCATTTAAAAAAAGTTGCAGAACTAAGTTGCGTATCTCTGGTATTGAATAAACCTACGAAGTAGCCGTTGTTTTCAGGCTTAAATGAAGATCTCGATACTATACCTCATACTGGGCATCATTTATGCGCATGAAATAGTACAGTGTATCCCTGAAGAAAAATGGGTCTATATAAAGTATAAATGATTTTTTGAAAGTAGCTGAAAACTTTAGAAGAAACAGTTGAGAAAGAAATATTTTTTTCTATACGGTCAAGCTCGTTTCGACCAATTTTCAAATCGTATTAACTAACTCAAATGCTGTTTATAACATTCTAACACTAAAGTGATCTCGTTTTGTGGAGGTGTGATAAAAAAAGTTTGAAGTGTCGCTCATCCAGAATAACAAATTCAGTTGAAGCTTTCTATAGTATACCTTACAAAATAATCATAACTAAGCAAGATATGAAAACAGATTTGAAGTATAAATTGCAGATGATAGAAGATGGTAGTTGACCTTTCATTTGTACGATATCAGTGAAAGATTCATATAAAATGATATATCATATACCTTAAATGTCTCTTCTGTTAGCCGTTACAAACCCTTTTATTGTTCATCCCTTGTATTTCAAGTACATCAGACACGATCACTTGATATGAAGAAAAAAGATATTTCCCGTCAAAAATGATCGATGAAGGGATTTTAAAAGATCAGCGAAAGTAGGGTGCCTGATATAACAAGTAAAAGAAATGCTTAATCCTCTGTTTTGCTATATAAACCTTAGGTTATGGGCTCCATAATATCTAATAAAATTAAATTAATACCACAAAGATTAATTCGGATTACTTTGGTCATATTAACTAATCGTCTGTAATTTGTATAAATTTATTCAAAAATTAAAAAGTATTTGACTCTATTTGCAAGAAAAGAAAGGGTCCCTTTCTCTTCTTTGCTTATTAAATTTGGCAACTTTTTTGCTTAATTTCGAAGCAAGGTATTCTTTATAGCGTTTTATACAAAAGAGAAGAAAATGTGATTCAGCTTGCACGAATATAAAATGAATAATAAACCAGATTTTTGTATGAAATATAAAGATCCAATACAAGGTGGACAGCACTATTGAGCATTATTCAAATAATCAAGTTTGTATACACATATCGTATATGTTAAGGCCAATTTAACAAAGCAAGACATGGTTGACTACATTAAGCTTTTTCTTGAAATGTGCATGTAAAATTACTTTGATGAAAAGCTGGAAAGGCACACATTGTATAAATATTAAAAAAAACTGTCTCGAGGCATATCAGAAGAGAATGTATCCAAAAACAGATATCCTGCTTAAATCACACTCACTGACTTTGTTTATGCACATACAGTGCTTATGGTACCAAAATGCGGCTGTCAAAGGATTTAAAACAAGTCTAACGATACAAAATATACTTAAAAACGTAATTTACGCCGTAAGCATTGTGATAAAACTTGGTTACTTAAATAGAAAACCGAGGCATTCTAAACGCTTCAAATTCATAGTCAATAAAGTTTTTGTAGTACTACTGAAAAGATATAGTTTTTGTTTTTAGTATGAAACCTTACAATTTTTCCCAAATAATTACAAAGATATGTGGAATAGTTATTATATATCAAAGTCGTGTCTATTATAATATATCAGTAGTCTAAAGGTTCCAAATGTCATGTGCGGCTGTATTCATTGTCAGAGAAGTTACAGATTAATGACAATCTATTTTCATACTCCTGACTTGTTTATATAACACGTTTATGTAAAGCAAACGTTTTTATCCAATAAAAATCATAAGTTACTTAGCTTATTCTTTATTGTTATCTGAAAGATAGGTCGCTCTAATAAAAAAGTAGGTAACTTACAGTAATTGAAAAATCTCCTTATGTTTGGAAAAAAAAAAAAAAAAAAAAAAAAAAAAAAAAAAAAAAAAAAAAGCTTGACAAGCAAAGCCGTTAATAGGTCTGTAGAAAGAGAAAGTAGACAAATATTCCTATGGTATACATAGCAAGTGTTTGGCTACAACTATATGATGAATATCAGAAACAGAGCTGATTTAAGTAAGCAAAAAGATTGTGTCAACAAGTACCGCAAAAGCAAGAATAAATTAGTTACTGTTAATTTTACAAATTTGAGAAAAAAGGGCTAATAACTCATGTGTAGGCTTTGAAAAAGTTAGAAAAACCAAGGAGCCTTTCATACTGTGAGACGGCTTAATATGGAAAAAAGAGAAATAAAGCATCACAAGATTTATACAGAAAAGATTTCATATTGATGAGTGTAGTAATTCAAAGGAAGAAGCGGAAGAATAAAACAAGCACTTGCAGAATTTGTTACAAGATATTACTTTATCTGTTAAGCTACTGTTTCATATATTAAGCTATATATTGTAATTAATGTATGCTTTTATCTCTCACAATAAATGCTCTTCAAATTTACATGCATTATGTCATGTCGCTTAATGCTTTCTTTCTATTCATAAAAATAGAAATGCTGGTGAAATGAAGACGAAAGATGTGACTATAAGCTTTTCTTGCAGAACTTTCATAGTTTATATAATAATTTTTTTAGTTTGAAACATAAAAGACGCGCATTTATTTATTTTTTTCGTGATAGTGGGGATGTGAGGCAGAATACGATAGGTCTACTGGTGATATCAAGGACATGTCCCATTAGACCCTTCACCTTTGCTTTGGCTAGTATAGTTACAAGTACCAGAAGGACTGTATAGAATGTTATCTTTTATGCAATATCTGTGTAACAAGCATTTGTAAACTTGGCCATTCCCACGAAAAACTTTGGTAAATTGTGCTCGTCGGTGTATTAAATTCATTTGTAAAAAATAAACATGGATGCTATAAACAAAGAACTATAATGTGATGAAAGTCTTATAGATGTAAAATTTACCAGAAAAAAAAAAAGATTTATCAGCAGTGCAATGTATATGAAGCAGTTTGCTATGCTTTGTTTAGTTTACTGATTAATTTACATATTATACACAATGTGACTCCATCTTTGTATTGCATGAAAAAATAAAAAGAGACTATTTTTGTTTTTCTCTTTCTTTTTATCGCTAAAATTTAATAAAGAGAAAAATGACTCAAAGTGATATCCAAACTATTCGTTTATCTAATGGCAAGGCCATTGAAGGTATGCACTAAATAAACAAAAGAAACGCGTCAGTGACTAAACAAATGATATAGTTCATACACAACTCTTTATCAACAACGAATTTGTTCCTGGCCGTGGTCCATTAATCGAAACAATTAATCCTACCACCGAAGAAGTACTTTGTAAGGTTCACTCTGCTGATGAAAGTGATGTGAACCTCGCCGTTGAAGCTGCCTACGATTGCTACTATAAGACTTGGCGTAAGGTAGCCCCAGCCGAAAGAGGACGTTTAATCAATAAGTTGGCTGACTTGATGGAGCGCGATAAAGATGAGCTTGCTACTTTGGATGCTGTAGATAATGGCAAATCATTTGTGGTTGCTCGTGATGTGGATGTAACCGATTCTGTTGCCTGTTATCGTTATTTTGCTGGTTGGGCTGATAAAATTCACGGAAAGACGATTGATACGACTTTTGATAAGCTTTGCTATACCCTTCATGAGCCCCTTGGTGTTGTTGGAGCTGTTATCCCTTGGAACTATCCTACCATGATGGCTGCTTGGAAATTTGCACCTGCCTTGGCTACTGGTAACTGCAGTAAGTATACGAAAAAATCCATGATGAAAGCAAATTGAATAACCGTGTGGGTTTTGATAGTTGTCATGAAATCATCTGAGATTACACCATTATCTACCCTCAAATTTGCCGAACTTGTGAAGGAAGCTGGCTTTCCTGCTGTAGAGTGTCATTCTTTCAGTTTAAATGAATTCTATTGATTTTCTTTTTCTTTTTTAGGGTGTTATTAATGTGGTCACAGGCTATGGACACACAACAGGCGCCTATTTAACCGGTCATCCAAAAGTAAGCAAGATGGCCTTTACAGGTTCTACTGTAACCGGTCGTAAAGTAATGGAATCAAGTGCAGGCAGTAACCTCAAGAAGCTTCAATTGGAATTGGGTGGAAAATCCGCCCAAATCGTTTGTGCCGATGCCGACCTTGAGAAAGCTGCTTACTGGGCCTGCGGTGGTATCTTCAACAACCATGGACAAAGCTGTAACGCTGGTTCTCGTATTTTTGTTCATGAATCTATCCATGACAAATTCCTTGAGCTCTTTATTGCAGAAGCTAAGAAAATCAAGATTGGTGATCCTTTTGAGGAAGATACCTTTCAGGGGCCTCAAATTAACAAATCTCAATTTGAAAAGATCCTAAATTATATCAAGGTAGGTAAGGAAGAAGGGGCCAAAGTAGCTTATGGTGGAAACCGCTGGGGCAACAAAGGTTACTATATTGAGCCCACTGTATTTATCAATTGTCGCAACGATATGCGTATCATGCGTGAAGAAATATTTGGCCCTGTTGTTGCTATTGGCACATTCAAAACAATTGAGGAAGCCATTGATCTTGCCAATGACTCAGACTATGGATTAGCTGGTGGTGTTTATACAAAGGACATTGACGTTGCTATTAAAGTAACAAATGAAGTTAAAGCCGGTACCATGTGGGTTAACTGTTTTGATGTCTTTGATCAATCAACACCTTTTGGTGGTTACAAGCAATCTGGCTTTGGTAAAGAACTAGGTAAATATGCTCTTCAGGAATACACTCAAGTCAAGGTTGTGAAGATCTTAAGAAACAAGATTTAAGCTATAAAAGGTCTATTTGTAAATAAAGCACCTCATTCTTGATGGGTGATCTTTAAATATATACGATTTTTATTATTGAAAATCAATCAAATGAATAATAAGGACATTGTTTTTTGAAGCATAATTTATGTTGACTATAAGATTGCATGTTGAGCATACAACAGTGATCGAATTCTATAATAATCAGATGATAGCATTCCTTCTACTAATAATTGTCCAGTGCCCGTCTACATCATACAAACGATAAACATACATCCTTACAATAAATATAAATTGAAATACCTTTCTAACAGCCACTTGCTCATTACAAACCAGGATACCTTCACCTTTAAACTCTGCTTGAATTCCTTCCGCTTGTAGTATCTTTCTAAATTCTGATAGACGAACGTCTCCAACAAACACAGGTGGCTCGTATTGGGTGGGTTCATCTGGCATACTTACATCTAATGAGGGTGTAGTTAAATCTTCAGGAAAGTGAATACGACCAACTACACGAGCAAGTTCATAATCATCCAACTGTAAAATAATGAGTTTGTTTTTTCTTTCTTCTTAACCTACTAACTGCTTTTCTTACCTTGGAGAATCGAAGTGAGCTAACCATACTGTCAGTCAATTTAACTCTGTAGATATTGGTTGCTGCAGAGACATTGAGTACTTCTCCCACAGAAGGTGTGAATATTTCTTTTGTGAAGTATTCAATCCCTTGGCAAGCACTTTCAAGGTCCTTTGTAGATGATTCTGAACCATGGACAATAATCTTGAATAAAAAAAAATTAGCGACTTTTTTTATATAAATAAGATAAACACACCAGTTTTCTAGGGGCAATCTGAGGCAAAATTGTCTTCATTGATCTACCATCCGATAAACCTTCCAGGTCAACATATCTTAATTGACAGCGAACCAAAAATGTTTCATCACTTGAAATGTATTTTGTAGGTGTCTCATCCCTTCCCGGTAAAATGGGTTCCTGAAGATCTATTTGCATATCCTAAACATATTAAAACATGTCAATGCTTCTTTTTTTTTTGTCCTTTTTCTATATGCTTTTACATCTTCTTTTCCAAAATTAGCACCTTGACCCAAGTTTTTCTTTTCCTGTTCCATTCTTTCCAGCTCGGACGCCTTCATATAATGTTCAATCTGAATGGCCTCACCATAGTCATCCATTTTTTTTCGTTTTTCCAAGTAGGGAAACATACGATAGCTGTGAGCATGCTTAAAGAACCCACCCGATTTGCCTGTATCACGAACGTATAAATCAAACTGTCTCGTCAACAGACCTTCCACATCCTCATCGCCTTCATCCATATCTGAGACATCTGATTCATCCTCTTCCATAATGATCTTGCTTCTTGCAAGCATAGCTGCCTGTGCAGCTTCCTTTTCTGCTTTCGCGCGTTGTGCAGCTTCATACTCTTGTAATTCAGCACCTTCCAAAGGCACACGCTTATAGACCCTGAGATCGATTGTATTCTCATACGCTATCGCAGGCTTCACAAGTACCTTGGTTCTGTTATTATTGACTACTGTTGTCGTCGTTGCTGTTTTGTTGGTTTGCTGTTCCCAATCGTCGTACAATCGACGTGCCAGTGTACCTGGAGCAGATCGGTCGGTGAGAATCAAGGTATTTTGGGGATCATTCGTCATCCATCGCAAAAACAATTCACGGGCAAATCCTGTTTCTAGACTATGGTGACTTGCCATCACTATCTTGGGGCCTGGATAGTTGTCCAAATCTTCAATCTTGTGGCATAATCGAACGTACTTGAATTCATAGGGATTCTCTCTTGATTGTGAAAACTTCCTAGTGAGTTCCTCTCCCATCCACTCGAGCATGATCTTTGCAAAATGAACGGTATGATAACTTGTATTAGAAAGCATGATTAATGGATAGTTGAGTTGGTTTTGCGACCAGTGCTGGTCTAAAAGATAAGCTAATTCTAATACACGAGCTGAGGAATCAGTTGGTAAAAGTACAGATCCACCCTTATTTAATGAAGTCAACATGGTATCTACAAAAGGTACATGTCAGCCAGAAAATGCGAGTTTTTTTCTTTTTTTTTTTTTTTTTTTTTTTTACCAAACATGGCAGCATATCTATCCTTTCGTGCAGGGTGAACTACTTGTGAATTGTATGCATCGGTAATAAGAAGAGAAGGTCGAGTAAGTGAATCAAGCACAACGCCTCCAGAATGTAATACAGTTCCATCCAAATGACTAATAAATAACTCAATCATCAATTATCTTATTAATGCAATTGCTTCCTTACTATTCTTTTCTGTGATTAAAGTCAACAGCGTAAACGATCTCGTCTGTATCTTGTTTAATTTTCCATATAGTTCCACCTACTGTGTGTGCTGCTGCATAGGCTGTAATGGTAATACCTTGACACTTCCCTATCACAAATATATAAATCCATCAATGGCTACTTTCCATTCAACAGTTTACCTGGTAAACTGAACGGCTGAGAATATCGAAGTGGTGTGATCTTATCAAAGGCATTATCAACATCCTCTAGTGTAAATGTCTTGAATTCCAGTTCATTTGTTCTTGATTGATAGAGATCATACATACACATCTTTCCCATGTTGACAACCGGAACAGTTGAGTAAACAGGACAAGTCATTCCAAGATGATTTCGTGCATAAGGATAGGCACCAAGATGACCGAGATCACTATGAGATAGAAGGACTGCATCAATTTGTTTCGACACTCTAATAAAATTGAATAAAAAAAACGCCGCCAGGGTGTTTTTGTTTACCTTTTTGGATTGGGGTAGGTTATCTACATCAAAAGAATTTGGCCAGCCCCAATCAAGTAATATTTTTACTTCATCGATTTTTAATAGGTAACATAACGGTCCTTCACTTTTGGGACCTGAAATGGGTGTAAATTTAATATAACTGGTCCTTCCAAAAAAAATTAGGAAAAAGGAAAAAAAAAAAAAATAAAAAAAAAATAATATATAAAAAAAAAAAAGCTGGGTTAAATGTTAACATTTCTTTTTTACATTAATTGAAAAATGACCGAAGAAGAGGAAGATCCTTATAATGCAAGAATTGAAAAAACAGGTTGCTTTGAAGAAAACGAAAAATTATTAATATGCTTTTATGATACAAAAGATTGGAGAAAATGTGCAAAAGAGATGCAAGCTTTTAGAGAATGCTTTGTAAAAAACAAGGAGAATGCAGGTAGTAAAGAGCTTGAAGAGTCCCGAAAGAACAAGTTATTCTTCACATAGAAAGCTAGCTTCTCTTATCTGTGAATTATCTAATAATGACATCCTTTGTAACTGTGTGAATAAATGTGGATGGGGTTTGAACTTGTACGCCCTGGATAATACTTGAAAAGTTAAGACATGTTTGATGACTGAGGCTACAAAAGTTATTAATATTACACATCAATCCATATATATTTATATATATGACTGTTACCAATAATGCGAAATTTATTATAGTTCACAAGGTTATTACAAAGCCTTTCACATAATTCTCTATCCTTTTCTTCTTCTTCATCGCTTATATCCGCAGTTGCATTAATAAACGTGGGCAATTCTGCTAAAAACACGAGATCTGACAAAAATAAGCCTGTGGCAATGTTTAGCGATAATAATAAAAAGACTGCTGTTTACCTAAGAATGGTATGCATCCATTGACATGATCAAAGTCCTTTAGACTATGCGTCAATACGCATTCAACAGCAAATGATTCGGATACCTGATCTCTTGCCTCTGTCATACATTCTCTAACGTTTTTCCAATTCCTGAAAGGCTTGGTTAATTCTTTGAGTTGATCAAACAAATCGCGTTGATGATGATCTACTCTTTCCCACGTCTTTTCTAATCGTGTCACAGCTGGTAACTGCAATCCAAGAAGGATTTGCATCAGTGTGCTGTAGTTGCGATGCTGGTAGCATTTGAATGCGATGCGAATGAATTTTTCTACCACCCGAACTCTTGTCTCCAATAACCTCGATCTGACTACTTCACATGCGACCCACTGACACGTCTAACAGATTCTTGGTTACTTTTCTTAATGCCAATTCAACATATTCTTTATGCAGGAACACTTACTGGGGATAGTTTACCTTATTAAAAAAGTCAATGAGCAGTTCTACACCTTTCAAGTCACTTTGATAAATTGAATGATTGAAGGATACCTCCGAATTTCTCTTTTCGTTCTTTCTCCACCTCAATTCTACTAATTCTTCCCAACTGACCGTCTGAAGCATATCTCTTTCAATCAAACAAAACTGCTGTGTTATCACTTCTGATCGATAATGAAGTATCAACGATTGGCTCTGATTTGAGTGGATAAAAGAGAGAAATTTGTGTTGCTTTAAATCTAAATGAAACCAAAATCTATCTCTTTTCATGTTACTTTCTCGAAACGTATCCTTCAATTTATTCGTCCAACTTGAATGAGTGAATTGAAGTGCACTATCTCTGCTTTGAGAAGTTTGATAAAATCGTCTTTGTCTTTTCAGAACCCTTCTTAAACTTTTTACGATTCTTTCATTTCGTGGTGAGCCGAGAACGAGTGGATGAGTACGAAGTTGAGTTAGAAAAGTACAGAGCATGAAGCGCAGTGTACGTGAATTCATAAAGTCGTATGTCCAATAATGTGTTAACCAGTGACGTATTACCACAAACGTTCTACGATTGTATATATAAGCATACAAATAATATTTAAATAAACAAATACCTTATTCGAATCAATCTACGTTCATCTGTTTCTTCTAATAACGTCCATCGAAATCTGGATATCAGTAACTTGCACAACTTGATTGGTGTAACAAATTGACGAAAGATCAAGAAAAAATCCATCAAGAAATCATGATCCATTTCCCTTGTTAACTTTTCTACTAGTTTTTCTATAGTAGCTGAGGTGACTGAATCCGATTTACCATAGTTTATAAAATGCATTGAGTCCTTTAGGAGTAAATCAAATACGTGTGGATCATTCTCAATGGGTTCTTTTGGACTTGTGTTACTACTGTCCCTGATAGGAGGTGATCGAGTGGTTGTTGTTCTTTTCATATCATTTGCACTATATTGCATATTTTATATAAAAGGGGAAAGAGAGAAAGAGAGAAAGAAAAGGGGGAGAAGAAGAGAAGTGAGTGAAGAATAGAGATGAGATTCTGTTTATATGATTTCCTTACATATCCTTTGTTATCCAACCATAAATAGTAGCTAATCGTGAATATCCCGGGTGACTTGATTCTATATATAAACTGTGTCTTCTTCTTTTTGGTACATCAGCTGCTGTGCTAGTATTTATTACAGGTGAAGTAAGGATGCATGCATTTTGATGATAAAATGTTGGCTTGTTTATATCATCTAATGATTTTGATCGCCTTCTATTCTATTTTGTTAATTCATATTTCTTGCTCTTTAGTCTCATTCTTTACTTTAAAAAGTTCATGTGTGATGCTATGCATGAATTATAAAGAAGAAAAGAAAAGAAAAATTAATTGCCATGACACTTTATTACTGTCCTTATATCGGTATTTAAATATACTTTATGCGGAGCAAAGAAAAAAAAAGGGGATTGACAATCATGCCATTTTACGTGTCTATTTAATGCAAATGATGAAATACAAATAGCTTACTGTATTCATGTCCAACTGAATCACTTAAGCTTCCTACTCACCTTTACACTAAATTTTTCTATTCGATTCTAAACACGACTACCAGGACACACATTCAGTATTTTATTCATGCCATCTTTTTACTATAATCTAGAACCTTCAAGTGAATCAAGAATAAATTCAAAGAGAACTTGTATTTTTTATATATTTTTTTTTCTATCGATGAACCACCCTTAATTTTCTAAGATGAAAAAAGTATTACTCATTGAAAAGTAAATACGCCCCCTTCATTCCATGCTTATCCAACACATCCTTAACCTTAGAAGCATAAATTATGCAGTATCAATACTTGTAAAAGAACAGACTAAAATTACAAAACACTGTTTTATTATTATCAACATTATTGATACTGCTTCTCTACATCTCAATAGACAACTCGAATCATTTTTTAAAATTAAAGATAAAAGTCTGGTTTTCGTGCAAGTTTTAATTTCTCTGCCACTTTGAATCTTTCAATATGCGATTCGAATATCAGGCGCTCAAAAAGATATGCTTTATTAATTGAGACTAGCTATTTTATGAGGTTCATCGCGCTGAAAAAACAATAATAAAAATACTTGTGCCATCCAAAGATCAATCATTACATTTTATAATTCTACTTTAGCATCCATCAATACTATAATAAAATTGAATTAATGCTTTGTTTCGTGAGCTATAAAAAGCATTGGCATCAAATTTCATTTTCTTTTATTCGCAAGGTTTATAAATTCTCTTTCTCCTTATAAGGTTAACAATCGTCAGTATTGATGCTTTGTATACAAATACACAAGCTATTAAATTATACATGAACTTACTTTTAGCCATAGCCTGTGTCTAGACTTTGATTGTTCGCTTCAGCATGAATGACCAATAATATAAAAACCTGTAACAAACCAGGATTTCATAAAGATTAAAGTCTAATCATACAAGCATCTCTCACTAACCAGTCAGCTTTTTGTAAATTGTAATCTTCATCTATTAAGCAGTTCATTCGGATAATCTACTTGATTGTTTATAACCTCTTGCTTTGATCTACAGTTGCGGTTAAATGTACAAAAAAGGAAGTTTGACGTAAGAATGAAAAAGAATAAAAGCAAGATTTAATGACCGATGCTTTTACTTTGTTTTATTTTCATTTTCTTTTGTAATGTCTTTTGAAGACCAAGTGAAATTACAACGACCGTTTCGAATAAGAAGATCTCTAAGAGAACTTGTACATAAACCCAGTTTATCTAGATCCAATCGATATTCATTAAAATTACCACCTTTACCTTCATATGATACCAATACAGAAGAATATGCTTATGATATACTTTATGAATGTCAAAGAGGGTAAATACACATGCTATTCATTCATGTAGTTATAACATTATCACTGTATTAGTTCACTGTCTGTAGGCTATAGTTCAAAAACGTAGGTAAAAAAAATATTTAGATTGATATACATACACACAACAAATATACTTATAACCAACACCAGTCTTTTACAATTTGACCCAAATCCTTGGTGTGATGCAAACATGGGATTTACACCAATGAATATCGAAAATTATCAATTACCTGACCCTACTTGGCAATGGGTAAATACCAATAGGCTACAATAAAAGGAAACTAATCCATGTGCGTAGGTAAGCAAGAACTGGATGATAGATATGACAGATGATGTAGATGAATCAGGTTGGCAGTATGCATTAAAGTTTCATGGGGCAGATTGGCATGGTAAAGCAGACTCCTTTCTCCTTTTTTACAGTGATAGTCATCTTCCTTTTTAGGTAATTACAAGCATTTCAGATCTTTTGTAAGAAGAAGACGCTGGATTCGACTAAGATATCGAAACAAAAGGAACAAAGAGACATCGACAGAGAATGAAGTAATGACAAAGACCTTGGTTGATGTTGAAGATGCCTCATCCTCACAACCATCAAGTTCTTCTTTTAACCATCAAGAGTTCATGGAACAATTACAAAGGTGTCGATTGGATAGAGAAAAAATGTTCATGTTGAATAATGCTATACAGTCAGGACACGAAGATTATATAACAGAAAAGGTACGTACATTGAATTACTATCAAAACGTATAATAACATGTCGTTGTATGGCTAGATATCAGTCTACCTAAACATGCTTGATTTTGAAGATACAAAATACTCATTACTAACGATCTTATTCTCAAAAAAATCATTCAATCAACTAACCACCGAAGAAAAGAAAGCGATTCAATCCTTGAGCTATTACAGTGATGTAGAATCATTACTGGAACACGTTCATGTTCAATAATCATATTAGATAATAAAATGAATTTTATTTAAAAATATGCTTAGTAGAAGAAACCGAGAATCTTACCACCAGCGTGCTTTTGACGGGCTTCTTCGTGATCCATGATACCAGCAGAGGTGGTCAAGATAAGGTAACCGAATTGACGAGCAGGCAACAAGTTGGCGGTCCACTTTTCGAGTTCGGTAAGCTTGATGTTGAAACGAGGAGAGATAACACCACACTTGTTAAGACGACCGTTGAGTTGGATGACGATCTTACCGGAACGGTGGTCATCAATTTCTTCAAATTCGCCAATGTAACCTATCATCAATGAATGAGTCAACATGAAACAATTGACCTTTTTTTTTTGCAATCAATGTATCCGTTCTACATAGACAATGCTCAACATAGAGTTTAAACTAAGCCAATGTCGTAGATCGGAAATGTACTCTACCGCAGATTTAAAGGTCAAAGTTTGTGATAAAGATAAAACTCCAACTAGTTATACTACGGGATTTGGTTCCCCCAATTTTATCGATTGCAAAAAAAAGAAAACGGTGGATCTACTTACCGTGCTTTTGCATAACAGACAAGAACTTGATGATAACCTTGGAAGAAGGACGGATGAGAACTTGTCTCTTACCACGGCGTTCGGCGTTGTTGATGTTGTTCAAACAATCGTTCAAGACGGAGACTCTGACCATATTTGATAATCTAAAAAGGCAGTATTAAAAAAGAAAGAGGAAAAGCTGAAATGAGTGTCGCATCCACACGCCCCTCTTTAATAAAAGCGATTCATTAAAGCCTTTTCTTGGTTCCTCTTTTACCAAGTAGGTAGCAATTCCATAACTTGCTTTTACAAGGTAAGGTATGAACGATATATAAGTGAAAGGGATTGGGGAGGAGAAGACGGATGGATGGATGGATGGATGGATGGATGGATGGATGATACTTTACCTGTTGTAAAGAAGAGAAGGATAAACTTATCTGCAAGTGTGGATTACAACCTTATTCCCAAGAAAAAAAAAGTTGAGTTTATAAGCCACTGCCAATTTATTCTCCGGGCATTCGCAAGAAAAAAAAAGGGGGAGAAACAAGCATTATAATATTGTTTCACTTCAACTGCTCGCCTTCTTTTGTTGATACTAATCCTTCAATAACTGCCTTCCATAGACCATAAGGATGAAGGGGTGTTTGATCTGAGCCCATATGATACTTGTGCCTTATTGAAGGTCAATTTTAGGAATAACTCAAAAGTTTGAGTTGATAAAGAGCGTATAACATGTTTAATTCATTTCAATAAAGCTTTAAATCTTTTAAAGGCATAATGACTGTATAGAACATCTTTTTCTTTATTTCTAATGTTAGCTCAACTTTTGTCTAATCCATTTGCTCAAAGTTCTATATTTCATTTTTTTTAATTGGTCTTCATATGGGCTGATAATTACCAGTATAGACTACTAGGGCTTTTTTAGGCTACAGTAAAATTATTTCATATTTTTTTTTAAAAAAAAAAAAACCAATTCAACTTGTAAAGTCTTTGGTACTTTCTGCTCTAAATATACTTGCAAATCCTTATGGATCATTTTGTATATTATCTTTATAAACAACTTCACCTTACACAAAATGTTCTTTTTTTTTTTAAGGGAAGGGGAGTACAAAAAAGGGAAAAAAAAAGAGAGGGAGAGTATGGGATATATCGACTTGTTGCAAAACCATTTATAATATAACTTAAGGTTTTCATTGATTTATATATATTCTTAAACCAATTGTAGTCATTTTTTGATAGTCTTTGGTTAATCCTGTTTGTCTATTGAACAGAAAAGTGAGACTATTTTCTGTATGACAAGAATCCATATAAAGTAGACTTAATTTGATCAACTTTTGATCATCAGATACAACTCCGATTACACGCGAAAAAAAAATACAAATAAAAAAAAAAGCACGCGTAAAGTAAGTAGGATATTTTAATATAAAAGGTTGTTTAAAATAGGATCCTTGTTGTATTAATCATCTTTTTCATATTCAAGAATTCATTTTCTAATTCATCTTCTTCTGTTTGCGATATTGTATAGATATTAGGTAATGTACTGGGTCGGACTGTGTATACAAAAAAAAAGAGGGTGAATAAATAAACAAGAAATGAATATTCTTTACCTGCGCGTTTTTTGGTTGCTTGTTCTTTTATTGGATGATTTGATAGGGCAATAGAATCATGATTTCTTTTTCTTAGGTTACGTTTAACTCCTTTTCCTTCTTCTATTTAATTAAATGAATAAACAAGGTATTTTATATTATTATTTTTTGTATTACCTTGTTCTTGGTCTTTAATTTGTCTTCTTCTGTCTTCTAGTGAAGCGATTAAACTTTCTTGAATTTGTCTCTTTTCTGACTAATAAAAAAAAATAAGATTGATTTATGCTGAGTTTATTCATTTACCTCGTATTCTTCTTCTAAAGCTAAAACATCTTTATTAAAATAAGTTTCAATAAACGATAGTTGATAATTCATGAAAAACTCAGCATTCATCACTGCTTCTTCTCGTTTCAGTTCAATATCAGCAATTAATTCTTGATAAACTGAATGTGTTCCTAAACAATCTCATTTTTAGTTTTACACGCCTATTAAATAAAAGAGTACCTTTTTGTAAGCTGACAAGTTCTTGCTGTAAGTTTGTTATTTTCTCTTGATAAATCCTATATATAAAATTGAGTTTTAAATCGATGAACGCACGTGCCAATCATATCACTCTTTACTCATCTGCTTGTTCCCAAAACTCATTATCCATCCAAGTCATCAAATTATTGTATTGTCCTATTTTATGTTTATATTTCTTTTTCTTTGTTATAAAGCTGCTTACCTTTCCATTTATCAAACAACTCTTCATATTCTACTTCTTCTTCCTCTTCTTCTTCTTGTTCTTCTTCTTCTTGTTGTTGTGGTTGATGTTGATGATGTGGTTGTGATAATGATAGTGGTGGTGCATATCGAGGAATATGAGGAGAAGTAATAGTAGTGGTAGTAGTGGTAGTATTGTTAGTAGTAGTGGCAGTAGTAGAGCTGATATGATTATTGTTTGAAAGAGAAGGTTGTTGCCGTGAATACCAAACATGATCCGATTTGCTACTGCTACTACTGTTAAATAAATAAGGAGCAGGTGGTGGTAAAAGTGGGGGCAATAATGCTGTAGTGTTTGAAGGAGGGGCAGGTGAGGGTTGTCTCGAATAAAAAGGTACTTGGCTAGAAGACTGACCGAGTTTAAAAGGTAAAGAAGGTTTATGAATACTTGTTAACAACGGAGCTAAAGAATGGTTATTATTTGTAGTTGTCGTATTAGGATTTGGTGATAATGTATGAGAATCTGCCCCTGCTTGAGCTACAATGAATCCAAATTGAGGTAACATCATTTTTTATAAAAGAAAAAAAAAAAAAATAGCGGAAAAGGAAAATGAAAAGAAGAAGTAAAGAAAAAAAAAAAAAAAAAAAAAAAAAAAAAAGATCAACCCTTTTTAATGGAAAGGGAGAAACGTCACAATTCCTTTTTTTTATAAGTAATGATTACAGAATGCAGCTGATTCTATTTTTTAATTCACCAAGAAAGGTACACACAACACTTGTATTTATGTTGAAGAAAATTCCTCTTCCTCCCAAAATAACTTTTTTTTTTTTGTTTAATACGTGACTGACAACTACTTTAATCAGGACAAATATAAACAAAAAAAAGAACGATCAATGCAATAAAACAAAATAGTTTGTATTGCACACCCCGTACTTCTTTCAACATCCTCTTGTTTATTACCTAAAACTAAACATAAGATTACTTTGTGTACAAGCAGGTTTCAATTATCCTTAACCAATATTCTTTTAAAGTGGCGCATGAAATAGAAAAAATAGAAAAAAGAACTGCTTATTCTTTCAGACTTATCTGAGCCACAGTTGTCATTTTCTTAAAGATAAAGCCTAAAGTGAATTGGGTCATTACAGATTTTTGCTCTTTGTCTATCGGAATCAAAGGAGGCAACATACATTTGAACTCCTTGTTGTCATGGTAATTAACAAATAAATAAATAAAAGATGTAGATGCCTTCAAATTCAAAACCCCCCTCCCCTCTTTTATCAAATCAGTTACAGATCTCACTTATAGCCTATATTGAAATATGTGATTGCACATATTGTGTTCCAGTCACGGGATAAGAATAAACACAAACACAAAAATCTGCTTGTCTTTGGAGATGTCACATGAGTTTAAATTGGTAAACACGACACAGTTAATTGAACTCTAGTTACACACAGTACACTATAATTTGAATTGACATATTCTTGTCTTCTTTTGCAAGAGATCTTTACTACAAACACTGTTCCTTTAATCAATCGTTTTCTTGTCTTTCATATTGACTGATGATTTCAAAAAAAAACAAATTATTCAATCTCCTTTAAAGCTGTTTTTTTAAAGGGTGTTGTTGATCACTTTGGTTTGTGGTGAAATTATAATAATTACTTCATCTGTCATCTATTTTTTGTATTTTCTTTACTCTTAAAATCATTTATATACAAAATAAAAGAGTAAATAACAAAGATCTACTCATTCTAAAGCCTCACCTGCAAAAAAAAAAAGAAGTGCAAAATTTGTCAAGTTCTTGTATTCAATAGCATACTTTCCAAATACTAATATGTAATAGGCTTACATTTAAAATAAAGTATTTAAACAAGTATAAATTCCACTATTGACTGTTTATATCTGAATAATTTGATATTAATCATCAAAGAGTGTGCGTTACTGCTTTAAAGTTCATTCTTTAGGTTGTACATCGTGGTTGGATAGAAAGAAATAGACGTATTTTCACTTTGTTTAAAGGTACTCTGAAGAAAGAAAGAGAAAAAGATTGACAGCTTTGGTTTCAACTATATTCTCTTATAATTCAAATGCCTCAAATAATACTATTTTAGATTTAATTGTTCATAAAAACGAACAGGTCTAATCGTCTTTGTCATCATATATGGCTATCGATCTTTACTTAATAGCCCATAAATCAAGATAAAAAGCTAAGATTGTTTGCATAATCATCCAAAGTGTTGCAAATTATCATTGATGTCTATTCCAGATGACATGTTTGATAATGTAGACATGCATTTAAAGTTGAGCACCAATTGTTCACAACGCTTTATTTCGTTTTTAGTTGGCTAATAATGCAATTACATTCAAGATGTATGCTTTTTCTGTTTGAATACTTCTTTGAATTCAGTTCATTGATGTATTCTAGCATCATTGTTTGTTTACCTGAAGAAGAAATAGGGAATAAGGTTGCAACAATGCACAATGAACTAGTTTGCATTTTAATTGGTCAAATTTGAGTCTAACATGGAGGATATTGAAATTTAAAATTTACAAAGTAGTCACATACCCCTTCTTATTTACTACTTTTTTTCTTCTTCTTTTTCAAAAGATGACAGCTTGCAAAACAGTGCTTGCTTCACAAATAGCTAGACCATTTCGACATTCTTTAAAGAAAAAACTAGACAAATGTACATCCAAACCTACACTGATTGGCTTACTAGCCAACCAAGATCCTGCCTCTAAAAAATATGCTGAATGGACAGCAAAGACCTGTCAAGAGACAGGCGTACAATTTGAACTTGCACAAGTCAATAAACATGAACTCGAACTTGAGATAATAAAAGCTAATCATAATAAAGATATACATGGGATCATGGTCTATTATCCTGTGTTTGGATACCCTTTGGACATGTCTCTACAAAACAGAGTGAATTATTTCAAAGATGTTGAAGGACTGAGTCAAAGAGCTTTACAAAATGTATATCAAAACAAACGATTTTATGATAAAAATATTATACCCTGCACACCATTAGCCATCATCAAGGTTTACAAACATTCACATATGAGAAAGCTTTTAATAACATTTTTATGTAGACACTAGAATACATTCAAGAATACCGATCAGATTTATCTTTTGGACATCGTTTAGAAAACAAGACGGTCACAGTCATCAATCGAAGTGATGTTGTTGGAAAGCCGCTGGCAGCTTTACTGGCTAGTGAAGGTGCACTTGTCTATTCTGTGGATGAAAACAATGTTCAACTCTTTACACCCACGGATATCAAGGACACACCCTTTTCACAGCAGCAAGTCATTCCTCAATCTGATATAGTCATCACAGGTGTTCCCTTTCGCAATTACAAAGTACCAACTGCTATCTTGAAGCCTGGTGTGGTGGCTATTAATTTCTCGGCCTTTGCAAATTTTGAAAAAGATGTGACATATAAAGCATCCCATTTTGTTCCTTCAGTTGGCAAGGTAACAGTGACGATGCTGAAAAGAAATTTATTAAGGCTGTATGATTATCAACTACAACAATTAAGACAATAGACAGATGTGTTCAATATGTGTAATATATTCTCGTGTAATAAAACAAACGTTATATGGAATAATAATAAAAGGAAAAGGATTAGCCAAGAGAGAGAGAGAGATGGATGCAAAACTATACACAAGGGAAAAAAAAGTCTAAAAACGCTCCTTCATACGAGCAGAGATAGTACGAAGTGTTGCGTAAACTTTACCGGGAGGACTACCCAAGATGAGACTAACGACAGCATCTCGAGCAATCTTGATATTTTGGAATGAGCCAAGAATATGAATTTTGCTAATCAAAATGTTCTCTTAGTAACCTTGTAAACATGCATTTCTATAGAAGCACTTACGTATCAGCCAAGACAATTCTTGTCTTGCTTGCATTTTCAATTGTAAACTTTGTTTTACCGTCTCGACCAGCAATACGACCAATAGCACGAGACAAGTGATCTCCGTGCAAGGTCTTTACATCCTTGATTTCAAACGTATCCAAATAAACATCATCCAATCTCAACAATGCCATAGCATCCTCTACTTCAAAACCTAAAGCAAAAGCTCTTACAAAGTCAGCTCCCTTTTGTAATGCTCCATCATCATCTGTTGTATTTGATGTTCTCAATTCTACTGTTTTGGATTTGACATTCATTCTCACTTGAAGCTTCATGTGTTCAACAAGAGGAGAATACAAGTCCAGCCAATGTCTTTTCAAAGGGGACATGCGGTGAGGAGGAATAGGTATTTTACGTTGACCTTTAGTTACTTTCTATCATATCATGAGCTCCTGTTTTCTAACCATTCTTTCTCTCTTACCTTTTCTTCTGCGGCACTAGCAGGTGTAAAACTAGGTTTGTCTTTGACCTCTTCCATGACAACATCAGAAGAAGAAGTAGGTACAGCAGAAGCATCAATCAACACATCGTCTTCATCATTTTGAACGTCTTTTTGTGTCTTTTTACTCAACAACTTAGGTGCCTTTAAAGATGCTAATGATGCCATAATCCCAGATAACCAAAAAAAATAGAATTCTTTTTTTTTTTTTTTTGCTTTTTTTTTTCGGTTAGAAAGTGGTCACGGAACAGTCATATTGCGTTTTCTCAGCAAATGATAAATTCAAAGTCAGACTTAAGGAAATGGCTTGCAAAACTGATAAATGAGGGGGCTAAGTAAATAAACGCTTTGAAATTAATTGTGAAAGTCCTTTCTTAGGCATAATTGTCAAACAAAGCAAGAAAAGAAAAGAAAAGACAGATGATTTTATTATACTTAATATATTAAACACAGCATGTAGTTTGCATGTGTTAAGAGATATACAGTAATCTTCAAAGGAATTTCTTGGCTTATTACACATAATCATACATATCAATTATTTATTTCATTCAGTATACCCTGAAAATAATAAAATTTCAGGATTTTTTTTCTTTGACAAACTCAATTAATTTCAAAGGAATGGAAAGACAGGGCAAGATAATGAAAGTGCGCTTCATAAAGTAATTTTTAACGAATGTCAAAAGATTCAAAAAAGATTTTCAAAGAAAAAAGCACTTTTATTAATTAACCGTTCCATACTGAGAGACATAGCATAGATTATAGTATCATCAGAATATCTGGTGTAGAACTAATATGGAGTATCAACTCTTTCTGCTTTCTTCACCTTCAACATTACAAATTGCCTGATGATTTTTCTTCTTTGCTCTTTTCTTTTTTCTTTGCTGCTGTTGGAGTCAATGCCACCAGACAGTTCAACAAACAATGGTGTAATCTTCTTACCATCGACCTGGAAAACAATACCAACCCAATTTGCATTACCAGTCAAATCAGCCAACTTCTTGATCCTATATTGTTTATAAGCTGTATGTTCGGATTGCTATTGTTAGAAAATAGATACTTACGACTACATAAGGGGTTCTCATAGTAATCTCTTATATATCTTTTCTTTTTGTTTATCTGAATTTGATACTCATCATAATAATAGGCTTGAGCATCATTTACATATAGGAAAGCTTTTCTTTTCCTTTTCTTTTTTTAATTCAAGATTTTTTCATCTTTAATTTTTTATTAAATAACCCAAAGAAGCTGTTACAAGTGTAATATTTCCTAAAGCCACCGGTATGTATATTAATAAAAATAGCAATGGAAATCATAAAGGTTCCCACAGCCGCTGCTTTTAGATCATGCTATCGATGATGGTTTTCTATTTCAAAAGCTACAAAGATATGTGATGTAGCTAAGGCAACAGTATATTATATATACAAAGAATACAAAAAAGAGTTGGTGAAAAGCATAAAGATCCGCGGACAAATTGCAAAATGCCCAAAGCCAAACGTAACATTGAGGTTTCAGAGGCTCACTTTATGTGATCAAAGCCACATGTACCCCTCGGTTGGAGCTGGGATGTCATCCACTTGATGAACCAAAGATTCTTTGTGCCTGACAGTATTTGAGAATTGTATTACATTTTTTCCACTCGAGTATACAGCGAATATGGAAAAAACAGTGATCCAAATTCACATCCTTAGACTTTTCCTTAACACCGAGTTCTGACTATAGCTTTAACATACATCATTTTGAATAAAGATATCAAAAATAAAGAGTTCTTTGTATGATTGGAATTCTTTCTACTTGCGACAAATTAATGTATATTATTATTATTATTATTTTTACAAAAAGACTATTCAGTACCAGTAACGACTTTTATTCAAAGGATTCTTCCCAATGGTGCTTGTGTAATTTATTACACAAACTTTTAACTGGTGTAACACGTAACAAAAGGAGTGCATTGTGTAGCATTATTCTTCGAGGACATCAATGCGCACGTTGTGAATATCAAGGAAAGATTAAATA
Source organism: Rhizopus delemar RA 99-880 (assembly GCF_000149305.1). Taxonomy (NCBI): domain Eukaryota; kingdom Fungi; phylum Mucoromycota; class Mucoromycetes; order Mucorales; family Rhizopodaceae; genus Rhizopus; species Rhizopus delemar. Next base: position 2,241,934 of record NW_027137827.1, on the reverse strand, counting down.
GTTTATGGAATCAGTACTGATTAACAGGGATATTCAATAATCTATCTTCGATTACTTTTTATCTGTAAATCTTTTACAATCCATCTCCAAATAAAAACATGAACATTGTATGTTATATAATACCCGGGGGCTTTACTCTCAGTGCAATCAATGTTGTTTCGTCTCAAGCCAAGGCATTAAGCAAGGAAAGGGGGATGATATTTTCTTCAACATATTCCTATTCTATATAAAACATAAGAAAGGAAGGATATTTTAATTACCCAAAAGAATATCAAGATGAGACCAATACAGTATGCCCTACAATTCACTCGGTTAAATATTAATCGAATGACATGTAATGTTTTCAACTAAATTTTTAGATTTTACACACAAATATTTATTTCATTGATAAAACTAAGTCATGCAGTACATCGAGAATTCAATAGTAAGAGGATCAGGATTACGACACAAAAAGAAAGTATCTCTTGAACTCTTACCAAAAGATTCGGGTAATTGAATTCCGAAAAATCAAATGGTTTTTTTTTTTATTATTTTTTTATATACAGAAGAGATTAGGGTGGATATTAGTGTGCGTGTGTGTTTACAAAAGACAGTTTTAGGGGTGATATCATTTAGGCATGTTGAAGGAAAGGAACTCTTGAAGCTTGTTTTTCGCGAATTATTTGTAAAATGTGCTGCATACCTTTTCGAGCCTATAAACAAATCATTAGAAAAGAAACAGGGGAGCAACTTTTTTTTTTGATACCTTGGCAGCGTTAGCAATAAAAGTGCTTTGTCCAAATCCTTCAATACGACTCGTTAATCCCCAGCCAAATCGAGAAATGATACGGGCCTCTGTTTTGCAGGCTGTCCAATCAGAATTTTGTTCATGTTGTTTAAATATTTGAGTTTCTTCAATTTGCATCACTCGTACGTGATTTAAGTTCTTTGTACGAGTAATCATTGTCTTGTTCTTTGGGTCTACTTCAGATTCCTCGATAACAAATGCTTCAGAGCTTTTAAGAATCTATTATAATCGTTAGATTTTGAAAAGAAAAGACTAATCATTTACATTTTTAGGAAACCATTTAGGTGTTTTGCCTTTCTTCAATACAAGTCTTGTTGTTTTTAATATACCATTCTCATCTACATATCGATCTAATACATCCACAGAAAGTACTATTCCTTGAGTGAATATCACATTTATATGTCAAATTGTGTATTTTATACCGTGTGAAGCAAATGGATTTGGGTACCTTAACCAAAAGGCTAAAGTGACATTTTGCCACTGATAGCTAATATCAATTCATTTAATACTCTTCTTATTATTTTTCTCTCATTTCCTTACTCATAATTAAAAGCATGCTGATAGAATTTAACCATTCTAAAATAAATAATTGACAAGGAAAAAAAAAAAAAAAAAAGCTAAAGTTCTCGAAGATATAACCCAGGCATGTTTTATCCAATGAAATGCAAGGTTTCCATTTATGTGCAATGATGAGTGATGTGACTATGGTTGCTGTTTTTGTATAAATTACAGTTTAAATTCCGGTATGAGTACTATCAGATTTTATTCCTGAAGCAAAGAAAGGGGAAAGTACGTTTGTTATAAAAGACGACTTGTCTGAAAAGAATACATTTCTTTTTTTTATTACTATTACTGTTTAAATTATAGTTTGCTGTTGTATTACTCACAGAAAACTTATAAAATTGTAGTACGTGAAACTTAATACATGCATGTCCGATATTAACATACAAAACCAATTAAAAAGTTAGCTTCAAAGAAGCCATGAATTTTGTAATATTTAAGGGACGAGCAATAAAAATTATATTTTTCAGCAAATAATCAGTCTTCTAAATTTCAATATAACCTTCATTTTACTCTTTTTGATTGACGAGATTTATGTGGTATTATCAGCAGAGGCTGTGCACTTCCCACACACGCATACGAAACAAGATGAATATGGAAGATGACCTGACTTTTAAATTTAAAAAAAATTGCTTCGGTTCTTAAAAATGGTGACAAATACAATGTTTTTCGTTTTTTTTTTCCTTTTCTTTCTTATACTTTAGCTAATATGTCTTCTATTGCCACTTCGAATATCGATTTATACTCCTTTGATTTAAATGACAAAAGCTTAGATTTATTACAATCAGCCATTGACAGTCATTGTAATAATGATTCTTTTATTGATAAAGGTTTATACAAAAAAAAGAAATGATTGAATAAATCTCTAATTTTTCCCCAAAAAAAACTAAATAGATAATAATAAAACAATATTAAGCACCAAAAGAGAGCTTGAAAAAGGTAATAAAAATTAGCATAAATACAAAACTCTTACTTATTGACATGGCTCTAATAGATGATCAATCAGTTAAGAATACGCCTAAAAGAGCAGGACGTAAGCCATTACAAGAAACACCTGAGCTTAAAGTAAGTCTAAAAATAAATAAAAATAAGCATTTTATGTTAATATGTTGTAGGAGGGTTCACTAGATCCTAAGCAAAAAAGAAAAGCACAAAACCGAGCTGCCCAAAGAGCCTTCAGAGACCGTAAAGAGAAGCATGTAGCTGAATTACAAGCACGTATTGCAGAGCTGGAAGCACTTAATGCAACAAAAGATGAAACTCTTGTGAAAGAAAACCAAGAATTAAAAGAAAGGCTCAAGAAATTACAAGAAGAGAACTATGCTTTAAAGGGAGCACAATTTACGTTTCAATTTCCTTTACCACAAAATGATTATCATACACCACCTGCTAGTTCTCATTCCAGCAGCAGCAGTAGTAGTAGTGGTGCAGAAGATAGCCTATCATCTGCTGAACAAACTTCACCTTCATTCAATAATGACACACCGCCTTCTAATTCAGCGGAACCCATTCAATTTGGACTCGTTGGCGATAACTTGTATAGTCAATCCTTGGGTAATGATTTATTAATTCATGGCAAAGATGATTTATTCGCCGATTATCACACCACCAATGACGAATTCTTGTTTCCTAATCTTGATTTATCAAGTCTATTTGGTGAAGCCGATCTCTTTGGCATGAACATGGCACAACAATTTGGATTACCTCAAGTACCAACTATGCTCGACAAGAAGAAGATGTGGTTAGAAAAATTAAAGAAGGCAAAGGCAGAAGGCATGTCTATATATGAAATTCATCAAGAATTTAAACAAGAAGTGCCTGATTTTGACTTGGATCTCTTGTGTGCGGATATGAAGAAGAAAGCACAATGTAGTGTTACAAATCACTTTGTTACAGACAAAGACATTAACGAACTTGCTCGATGTATTCAATCTGTTGATGAAACCCTTCTTCAATAAGCATCAATTTGTTTTATTTTATTTTTTTCATTTTTCATGCTTTCATTAATTTCTCTTTCCATCCTCTTTCTCTCCTTCTTTCATTTTATTTATATGTTTCAATAAATTCTTTATTATTATGAGCAATAATCAAACAAAGTATGTAAATAGCAAGTTAATAAATAACTCGTTTATCCATTTTAATAACAATTGGAGGTTCATGAGTATTAGGTCTTGATATTTCAGCTAATTCCCTACCAGCCTACAATACGTTCTTTAGCATAAATACATATAAAAACAATATGACTTACACTCCATGTTCCACCTTGAATTAACTGAGAAAGGGAAAGCAATTTTTTGTTTAATCTAAAAGACTGTCGAACACGATCAGCTACCAAATCAAGATAGGCCACTGTCAGAGCACGCCATTCAGTGACAACAGGGTCCGACATATCAAACATCGGAGCCACTTCGATCTTGGGTTGATAGGGTAAAAGTGAGTTGGCATGGTAATTCTTGATGCCACGTTCATAATCTTTAGGTTTTAGTGTCAAAAATCCAGTGTCAATTAAGAGACCACCATTACAATAATCAGGTAGGGGTGTAAGTAAATCGGTGCCTTCGATGGTAGCACCCAAGAGTTTCTCGAGAGGTTCGACAATCGAGTAAACGATCCACTGAGATAACTTGTGAAAGGGAACCAAATGATCTGTTGTGTTATTTGGGTTGCTGTTATTATTTAAAAGGATAGCACATGGCCACACATCGCCATAGCCTTTTGTACCACCAATATTCTCTTCCGAGGCCCAAATTTCTCCCATTTCTTGCACTACAGGCCAGATGGTTTCGATACTAATCAAAGGCCCCTTTTTGGTTTTGATTGTCGTTGGATGATCAAGTAAGTAGTCTATCAAGATCGATCAGTTTTGATTACACAGAAATATTTTTGAGGTTACCGATCAAGTTCCCAGGTCTTCTTACAGAGTCCTTTCCAAAATAGTCTGTACGATTTTGTAGGGCATGACCGAGGTGGACGAGGATTTCGTGTCTTTCTGGAATGCCTTCAAATGTATTTACTTCGTTAAATTGTAAGCCATTGCATAAAGTATCCAAAGACAACTTCATCAAAGCCTCAGCTAATACATAGCTGTTAGCGATCATATAAAACAGCAAAAGTGCAACTTACAGTCAACTCGATGAGGCTGAGAAGGGTCAGAGGAAAAAGTTCCACTTAAAAACAAATCTAAAATAGCTACTGCAATACCATCCTTTCTTTTAAATTTCCTTCCTGACGATTGTTCGGTATAAGTCCATGTCTGACAAGGCTTCATATCCATCAAGCAAGCAATGACCAAGATATCAATAATCTTTCTTGTCTTTTCCAAATTATCCATGCCCAAGGTAGACCATGTCTGCAATAACTGATCTAAACGAGGCTTTCCACCAATATCAAAATGTCGCCAACGACCATAGACAGGTATATCCGAGGGTGTATCAAAATCGCGTTTAATGACAGAGATGACATATTGAACCATTTCGTCTAACTTTGATAGATCGATGTCAAAGTGTTGTAATTTATTACGAGTCGCTGCTTCTTGGACTTTGTAGCATCTTTCACGAATCGAATTTAAACCTAAAAAAAACTCCTTGTCGTTGTTATTAGTCATTGCAGGTGCCATGTAGCATAAAAAAAAGAATAAATGGAAGGAAAAGAGTGGAAGGTTTATAAACCTGTGTTTTATAATAAAAAAAAGTCTGTGTAAAGGTTACTCAATTTTAAGGGGTAAGAAAAAAATTTTGTTGGCCACAGAAAAAGTTCTCCCATGAATTAAGGAGAGAGAAAGAGAAAAAGTCATGAATTACATAATAATAGGGGTAAAAAAAAAAAAAAAAAAAAGGCTATATTAAGTTTAATCCAACTATGAACTTTGTTTAAGGAGTTTTTGTGTTCCCCCTTTCATCTTGATGGTTTGTTACTGTTATCTTGGTTACAAATTTTACTAAAAAGAAAAACAAAGTGTCAGAAAAGCGCCAATGAGTGTACATAATATCGGGTCCTTAGTATTTATTTATTGGTACAAGATCGTGGATAATTGTTATGCTGTATATGCTTATGCAGACAAGAAAAGCTTAATAGGAGAGAAACAGAGAGACAGAGCTTTGGACTTAAAAGGATATCAACTGTAGATCGCTTGGATATCTATTATTTAACCTCATACTAAAATATACAGAAAAGAAAACAAAGGAGGGGAGTTCTGTATTAGGAAATTCATTGTTCTGTAAAATAAAGCAAAAACAAAATAGTAAAACATAACTCAGTTACGAAACAGTTTATACAAACTTGAACTTTAGTATTAATAAAAATTAGCTTGGTTCTGTATTTTCATATTCACATCCTACTTTAGCATTTACCCCTCAATTTACAACTCTCTTTTTTCTGTACTTTTGACACTGTTAAAAGTGGACCCTGTAAATGCGTATGGGAAGTGCATGTATGAGGAGCGATAGACCTTCTTTTTGTATTTTGCATGAAATCAATTTATTTAAGCGTGCTTTTAATTCAAAGAGCACTTACTTTCTTGATTTATTACGTGATAACAAAGATTTGCCAAAAGGAAAATCTGATAAACCTAATTGAGGCAGTCGCTGATGTGTAAAAAAACTAGACGGTCTGTAACCTCCCCTACCCCTCAAACAAGATTATTTGTGTCCCTTCCCAAAGAATATTCATCAACACACGGTTAATAAAATCCTTTTCCCCTTGGCTGTGTGACATAGATGTATTGAAAGAAACCTTAATCTTATTACTAAGCTATTTTTTTTTTTGGAGAAAATAAATTTTATTGTACATACAATAGAAATAAAACACTTTAAAGCTTTATGGATCGTATTATAAAAATTGTGTCCTCTTTGTTTTTTTTTTTTTTCTTTTTTTTTTGTAGAGTACTTTAGATGGAATCTTTCTGTTTAAGAAGGCGTGGTTTTAAAGAAGATCGTCTTTGGTGTTTTGACATTGTGTATAATATATCATGATTAAAAAGACATGGGCCATCAGAAGAAAAAAAAATCTTGCGCATTGACCCGCTTTTAGTGTATCTGGAAATCATTCTCCCTTTTTCCTTGACCATCTCCACTCCTCACATGCTAAATTGCTTTTAGATATAAAAAAAAAAGCTTGAAACACAAGCTTATCCTAAATAGGAAAAGAAATCAATTTTTTATACGCTCTTTTTTAAATGAATAATAAAAAGATAGTATAAAAAAAAACAAGAAGCTTATTTAAGATAGCCTACGATCTGAGCGCATAATCCAAGTAAAATTTGGTCACAAACTTACCACCAACGTTGTTACTTTTGTTGTATGAATCAACCTCCGCCGAAAAAAAAAAAAAGGCAAAAAGAAATAACCCCAAAATACTTGTTTATTTTTGGCTCTAAGTTCACAAAGGAGGATGGTAGAAAAAAAAATGAGGTGATTTATGTTAAATTAATAGCACGCTAAACATGAAAATCAAAAATCATTTGACGTCATAATGTATTTAAAATAATACAAAGCAATCTCTTGACATTTGAATTATTAAAAATAAATATGAGCCATTTCTCATCCTTTTTACTAAAGAATGATGGTAGAAAAATAAAGCATAATCCACTGTTCCATTTTAAATTTCTTTTATTCTTCTATCAAATAAAATACGTTTGGCCCTAGATGATATCTCCTTGAAAAACTATAATTCGAATTACAACTTTTTTATTGACTGGTTTTTTTTTTTTTTTTTTTTTTTTTTTTTTTGTAAACAAAAGTTGTACACAAAATACAAATATTCTTGTTGTTAAAGTCTATTTATGGGAGTACTACTTGTCCTTATATTTCCCATTAGGTACTTTTATAACATAACCTTCAACAATTTCATATTTTGATTGAATGATGGAATTCCTTCAAATTAAACCATTCTATTATTCAAACACATGTTCAATAACAGCAAACTATTTGCTACAACTTAAACAATTAAAAAAAGGGCTTTTTTTTATAGTAAAACATGATTTACTTTTTATTATGAAAATATTAAAAATAATGAATGTGATAATTTACAGAAAAAATATTAAGGATATCAAAGAGAAGGAGTGGAAAAGAAAACCAGTTTCTTATTTACATTTTTTTTTCTTTTTTATACTTTTTCCTTCATATCAGAGAAAGAACCGGCTTCTTTAGTTTCAATTGTGTTCAAATGACGATCCTTGAAGGCCAAAATTTTACCGCTGAAGACAACATCCATTTCTTCAAGAGAACGGCCCTTGGTTTCAGGGAAGAAGAGGAAGACACAGACAGACATACAAACACAGCAACAGCCAAAGAAGATGTAAGTACCCCAAGTAATAGTAGTCAACATGACAGGGACGAAGAGGGAAATAACAAAGTTCATTAACCAGTTAGCAGCAGTAGTGATAGAGGTACCCTTGGCACGAATAGCTAAAGGATAAATTTCAGCAGGATAGACCCAACCGACAGGTCCCCAAGAGTAAGCAAAACCAGCAACAAAGATGTAGATCATGACAATACAAAAGTAAGAAGCATGAACGTTACCGGACATGTCAATGGCCTTTTCACCATCAGCTGTATCATACACACGACCAGTAGCAGCCATGACGATACCACAGAGAAGCATAGCAACACCCATCACACAGGCACCAGACATCAAGACAAAACGACGGCCTAAACGATCAAGGAAAAGAATAGCAGGGATAGTGGCAAAGACGTTCAAGACACCGTTGACACCAGAGGCAATCAAGGAAGCACTGTTACCATTGATACCAGCTTGAACAAAAATCTTGGGAGCATAGTACATGATGGAGTTAATACCAGTGAATTGTTGGAAGATTTGGATGAGGATACCAAGGATCATACGACGAAGAATGTTTCCCTTAAAGAGTTCAAGGTAGCTATCAACAGAGACAGCACGTTCATGTTCAACTTCAGCAATAATTTGTTCATATTCGGTAACAATGTGAGGAGCGGTCTTGTCATTATCAGCATGAAGTTTAGCAAGGACAGTCAAGGCTTCATCATTGCGACCACGGCTGATCAACCAACGAGGAGAGTAAGGGAGAAAGACAGCACCGATACCAAGGACACCAGCAGGGATGATTTGGATTGCGATAGGGATTCTCCAGGAAGCACTGTGAATTTCAGTTCCCGCACCGGCCCAGAAGGCAATCATGATACCAATGGTAATCATCAATTGTTGAAGGGCAATCAAACGACCACGAATTTCTTTGGGAGCTAATTCGGACAAGTAAAGAGGGACGGCCATGGAAAGAGAACCAACACCGAGACCGGCAACAAAACGACCACCGACCATCATTTCGTAGCTGCGAGCACCTGTTTGAATACCAGCACCAAGAATGAAAAGAGCAGCACCACAGACGATGGTAATCTTACGAGAAAGTCTTTCACAAGCGGGAGCTGATGAATTGGATTAGCAAAAAAGTTTGCAGGTTATGTTGTATATAATAATTTACCAGCAAAGAGAGAACCAACAAAACAACCAGCTAATAATAAACCAGTAATAACGGAAGTTTGAATAGATCGAAGTGATGTTTGAGTAGGATCACCTGTCATGACTTGAATGAAGTCTGGCAATACCAAGACACCAGAGATAACACCAGTATCATAACCAAAGCAAAGACCACCCATTGCTGCAAATAAGCAGACAATGTAAAGTTGAAGTTTAGAGTTTGCCATTAAGTTGAGCTAAAATAAAAACAAAATAAAAAAAAAAGTAGTAAAGAAGAACACAATGTTGAATTGCCTCGTTCTTTTTATATCAATTTACATTGTAACACAGTCAACAACTGGATCTACTTTCTCATCAGGCACCACACAGAGACTTATTGTAACACCCCGCATTTTACCACAACCAATCAACGTTCTCCCCACAATTTAAAATAATTTCCCCGCGTTTATTCCTTCCCTGGTTTCTTGTTGAAAGGACATGAAAAGTTTACAATGTAAAATGGAACAATTAATTAAAGCAGACTAATTACATGAAAACGAACTTTCTTTTATTTTAATCACTGTGGAATTGCAACTTGATCTACACTGCTTACGAAACAAGCAGTGAAAAATGATTAGGTTTAGTGTCTTTTTTAGCATTTTCAAACATTTTTTACCAAATCCAGACAAAAACCAATAAATCCACTGTTGTACAAGGTTTTTTTTTTACAGCTTTATACCGTTTTATATTTATTTTATTTATGACAAAGAAAAAAAATGGAAATTTAAAAAGGAAAACACGGTTAAATTCCCTTGAACTCGGATCGATTACATCCTTCAAGTGCACATTCTTCCCTTTCGCCCGCTTTTTTCTTGTATCCCTCTTGTGTTACTATAAAAATGGAATTCAGAAGGATCGGGAGGAAACGGTATTTAAAAAAATGGGGTCCCCTCCTGTTATGGTAACCAGGGTCCTTGGTGTGTTGATTGGTTTCTCACTGCTATTTTTATTCATGATCATTCAATAACTGCGCTTTATTAAAAAAAAAGACTCGATTTGAATTCAATCGCATTCATTTTCTGATTATTTATAATAAAGCATGACAAACATATTGCCTATTCATTTAGACAAGACCCTGTAATATATTCTATACTTTAATAGAAAAAAGGGAAGGCTGGGAGAAAGATGAATATTTTCCTCGGGATGTCTTTTGTACAGAAAAAGAATATTCAGCCTCAACTGATTTGTTTATCATCAAAGACCTTACAGAGCCATTCTATTGGCTTTTGTTAATTCCCAATGATATCGGCATCTTAACGTTTTGACACCTCCAAAAATTAACAATAACTGTACTAGTCTCTTATTTGTTGCATGATCAATTATGATAACCCCGCATTTCCTCTCACCCAAATATACACGGTTTCGTTGTACCATGAAGAATGAGAGTTTCACCACTTTTGGAGGAGTGTCACGCCAAGCATTGAGCCTTTTTTGGTAAAAAAAAAAAAGGAAGAGAGAACGATACCATTTTTCATTTTTTTACCGCAATTATCTCACGCCCTGAAAAGACATGATGTCCTTTAATATTCCAAAATAAGGGAAATTTTTTTATTACAGTAATTCTTCCAGTTTTTACTTGAAAGATAAAAAGGACAGACAGGTATACTCTATTCAAGCATGTAAAGTAGTATAAATAAAAGTTTGCAGCTGCAATGATTTATGACTTTAATGTTAAAAGATTTACAATTGTCAAATACGACCAAAGAATTTCTTTCTGTGTACTTTTCAAGAACATTATCACAAGCTGTTGTTTTTTTTTAGTTATTTTGATTTTGGTTCTCTGCTTTTCCTTAGACACAGGATAAAAAGTATTTTCCACACCACTTTTATCAAATACTTTTCTTCACCTTTGAAATAACTATTGATCCAGAAAGAAAATATCCCTACCAAGTTTAGTAATCCAGTACTCTTGTTCTACATCAATTTGTCTTTCTGCCTATAGACTAAGCCATTCTGGGCCAATCAGGAGATCTTGTCATCTTATCCACAGACATGCATGACCCTTTTGAAATCGACACTTATTACTTTACATTCAACTACTGGGCCAGGCCGTAACTCGATACTCCCTAATTTATCCTATTTGTTCATGTATACTTGTGCTAAAGTAAAGTAATTTTCTACACGATTAATTTAAAGCTGAAACTACATTGGTTTTATTTATATGAGTGATTCATTGTATAAAGACAATAAAAGAACAATGGATAAAAATGAAAAGTAGCATTTTTTTTTAAACGAGCATGGCATACTTTAGTGAGATTATTAATTAATGAAGTAGTAGCAAAAGAAAGCAATGTTCTCCTTCTTTCAAAAATATTGCTCCTTTACCATTTTATCAAAGACAATTACATACCACCAGCTATACTTGCAAGTTCCTTAGGCGGTGAACAAAAGAATTTTTAATATTCAACTTTATGCGCAATGTCTACACCAGCATGACCCTATTGTGTTCAATAAAATGTTATATGGAAGTCAATGAAGTAATGACATAATAAAATGTGCTTATCATAGGTTTATGAAAGCCAAAAGCAACACCCAAAAAAAAAGAGACACTGTTTACTGCTTCCTTGCTCAAACATGTCAGAAAGGTTAAACAAGACAAATTTGTTGCAAGTGAATTCAACCAATTTAGTTTGATCATGCGCGAAGTTCTATTTTCAAGGTAACCCTATGCAGTCTGATTGGCAATCTCTATTTCATAATCTTGTTAACCCGACAAATCATCATATTTTTCCGAATGTCACAGAATATAGGACTGAAAGTGTCGTTCCTTAATTCCAGCTCACTAGTTGAACAGACATGCTAGATGCTGTATTCTAGAAGCTTCAACTTTTTACATTAATAAACATTGAAATAGGAAAATCAGTAGACGAAAAAAAAAAAAAGAATAAATATACTTGCATCAATACAGTTCTCTGTCATCCTCTTTATTTTTATATTCTAATGCTTCCGTCATTTTTAATTCAGACCTATTTCGACAGACGTGGAGATGAGATCTTGAAAAGTATTGGAGCATTTTGCTCTTGAAGGCTTTCCTCATCTGAGCATTATGCTAGAGTAGCTGAATAAGTAAAATGGGGCTTATAACTAGCAATCCTTGTACATGAATTTCTAAATTTTTGTTGTAGAGCTTCATCTCATAAATGTCTTTGCTTTATATCCGTTGAATAGCTTGAGACCCTGTCACCATCCACAATCTAGCGCCCTAAATGCTCTGTTTCTTGTTATCCTTGTGGTTTATATCCCACCCTCCCCTTTGACGCACTATTTTCTGAATCCATACAACCTTTTAGATTATGCAAATTCTTGGATAAGGCGCAGTACTTTCTTATTCATAATGTACTGGCTCATAAAATTGTAGATGATCTGTATGCGCTGCGATAATTTGTTAACCTTGGGTGGTTATAAAACAGGTTGATATGAACTTGTTTACCTTGTCTATGCATTATTTTATATTTCAAAAACTTTGATGATAATGTGTGTTATTATTGTAGGGAATATATTTCATTATGTTCAATTCTTATTCTATCCATATAATAGCTTTCACAAAAGCAAAGAAGCATATAAAAGATAACACACGATTAGATTGAGAATAACTGAAGACATACAAGAAGAACAATTTGGCAATGCCTCTTTATATGAACAGGCTTTTTGTACAAAAAAAGAACTATCGCAGATTACATGCGTTATTTCGAGTTTCTTGTACTTAATAACAAACCAAATAAGCCATCAATAGCAAGTACTGTCTCTTTGATACTTCATTTTATCTCATTTCAAGTTACTGTAAATAAGGTTTTGATTATTTCTTTGTTGAATGAATAGCAGACATGCTACTACAAATTTACATTCATGTGCCACATAAAAGCTGACAAATAACATCTCTTTTTCATATGAAAACTTGTGCTTTTTCATTATTATAGTAAAAAAAAAGAACGATAATAACTATTCATAGCTTTTGAAGAAAGTGATGAATCTGTATATACTATTTGTATCAATTTGTATATAAAAAAAGGTCAACTCTGTGTTTTGACTTGTTTTCTATTCATAGTATATTCTAGAATATCCCTTCACTTATAGGCGTCTATAAAGTTTATTTTCTCCTTTTTCTTTGTACTGTATTAATTATTTAAGTATTTGACTATAAATGGAATAAATCAGGAACACTGACGGGGAATAATCAAGTGAACGGAAAGAGAACGGGAGAGAAAACGGGGAAAAGAAAATCACGTTTATTATAAACTTGTCAACATATGCTCGTTTTCCCTTTTCAAGTATTAATTCTTAATCATCATCGCATGGATCTGTTGTATAACGTATGTTTGCAAAATGAAGTATGATTCACTATCCTCACGCTATAAAAGGATCCAAATCACTAAATTTGTTGTGTTAAAGCGTAGGTGAGAGCTCATGGCTTTCTCTTTTAAATGTAGATGTATACATGTTGAGAGAAGCTTATGAATATATACAGAGAATTAGAGAATACTCGATGGTATTTTTATAGTTGAATAATGTTGACAAATAATATTCACATTTGTCTTCCTCCTCCTCCCTTCCTCTCTTTTTTTTTTTTAAGGTGAACTTATTTTATACAAGGAATTCACAAGTTATAATAATCAAAATGATGTATAATTTTTATACATTGCACACACAAGCACACACGTAAAATCCTATTGCACATCATGGCGTTCTTCCCTTTTCTGGTTAGCTAACTTTGATCATTTTTTATACCTCGTCTTTACAAATCATCTCGAGTGATCATGTTTTTTTTTTCTAAAGAATGAAATCGCTAAGAAAAAGGATCTCATTTATCAGCAAGAAAGAAAAAAGTGATATAATCATTTATCAAATCTCATTTTGATTCAAGTACTAAAAGTATATATCGACTGTGTAAGTCCTTTGGAGCTTTCTGGTGCTCATAGCTAATTACAGCCACTGTAAACGGTGTTTTAAATCACAGATGATCTAAATGAACTAATAGTGTCATTGTTACATGTATTCAGAAACATGAATCTTTTTGACAAAAATATCTAGTCAGTCGATCGACACAGTCAGATAGAAACCACAGACAGCAGAGCTTCCTACTAAGCCAAGTAATATGCTTTGGTTTCAAGTTGTGTTCAGTAAGCGAGCATTACTCATGCATGCAATTTAGAATATCACGTTCATGTCAGGAAATAAAGCCATTCATTTGAAGTTGTGGAGGACTCAACATTCTCTGGACAGTGTCCTTCTGGATATGACCGATAGATCTGAATCGTCCGTGCAGCTCATATCCTTAGTTTTGAAGCCAAAGAAGGCAATCAAAAGATTGCTGAAATCAATCTTGATCTACCAGATACAGCCATCGATCACATTCTCAAAGACGGTGCTACTTTTGAGAATACTAAAAGTAGGCTTTTAACTTGTGGAGCTTTAAATCATACTGCTTCTTTAGTTCAACTTTGACTGTTCAATTCCCTCTTTCTTAAAGAGGACATTATTAAGGAACAGTTGAAAATGAGTTTGGAACCCTATGACTCCGTTCTTGACCAAGGAATACTACGAGAATCATCACTGGTACCTTTATAGGTATAGGCTAGGCCATTTTGAATGCTCCTAAAGAGGATGACAGGCTCTTTTACCTTTCTTATCCTTCTCTGTGATATCAATCGGAAGATGAAGGTTTCTAGGAGGTGTTGACGTACTTTTCTTATTAAATACTTAAATATCATGTGAGATTACTAAATAGATTCATATTGTATAGCTTACAGCTATGTCTATATAACATTATGTGTCATAGCATCACTGCTATACCCAAACAACTTTAGCCACTGAATTAGTTCACTCTGGTTTTACAGTTTTTAACTTTATAAAACAAACCGTAGGTTGTATTCAATAGGTTCTCTCTCTCTCTCCTTTCTATCTTTGCTCAATAAAAAAGTTCAAGGGACCCACCAATCATCAAGTTTTTCTTTGTATTCTATTTCACTTTTAATCGATTACAAATTACACCTACAATACTACAGGTGTTGAGTGATATCCCCGCATATTGTCGTTGATGTCATGCTAATGGTCATGCTGCTTCTGATTGCTCAAAAGGACATTCACCTGTCTTTATTGGGGTTTGTCGTATTGGTGAATATCTTGCCTCTGATTGTACAAAAAGTAAGAATAAGCCTTTTTTTTTTGAAACATAAAATAAAAGACTAGGAGGATTCTGACTGTTCTACAGGATAGACCAAACCAAGACGAAACACACCAAGATTCGTTTTACACCACTACCATTTCAATGGGAGTTTTTTTTTTTTTTTTTTTTTTTTTTTTTTTTTTTTTTTTTTTTTTTAAAAATTTTGGCTGTTATGAAACGTAACTGCTGCATTTGAAATGAATCAGACAATGACACAAAAGTCTACCTGACGATTTTGGTAATAACCAAAGAGGACTCGGTACTAGTGTCTATCCTAGAGGTTCTGGTCACTCTCTTTCACTTTGATGTCGATTCTCAAGATGACGGATACCAGCAGTAGGGAGATCGAGCACGTTCTTGACTCTGGAGAATTAGCTCTTGATGACCAAGAAACTGATCATATTTCTCAGATCAAGCAGCAGGTTACCGATAGTAGAATTCTTAATGGAGGCTTTTAAGGATAACGCTTCCGTCATCATACTGCTGGCAAGTTTAGACTATGAATAACAAACCAAGTAAATAGAGCGCAGTCCAGCGTATTACTAAATAACTATCACTGTTCTATACCAAAAGAAGCCATGACGAGACACTGACCATGTCGGTTAAAAAATAAAGACTATCTGATTCTGAAGTAAGTGTTGCATTCATTTTATGCAGTGCATACTAAATAAGATGACAATGATCAAGTATCATTTCCTTGCGAGACTTTGATGGTATACTAGTGAAACAAATGTTATCAGGTAATACCTTTAGACCCACTGATTATTTTAGTAACTGAATTAACCTTATTTAAAACTCGTGCATTGTTTCTATAATCTTCTGATTCTGTAAGTACAGTGCTCACGGCTTCAAATTGCGTCCAAAAAAAATTCATTGCGCATCTTTAATTTTCAAACATCGCATATTTATTTGGTCAAATTGCGCACTTGTGATTTCTCAAACTGCGCTAATAAAAAAGTCAAACTGCATATTTTACAACTCAAATTGCACTACTTTTATTCGTACCTTTTTCATAAGCTATTATCTCTTTAAAAGCAAATATCAGATCGATAACATGTACTCAATAAAAGGAAAAATTATTTTTGAAGATGGTCAAGGAAATGTTTTTGATGAGAGCGGGAATGAAGCAATGGACTGGGATGAGGAAGTTGATCCTCATAATTTGGAGAACCTAACCAACCTAACACGCTATTTGAATAAGCAAGTACAGCCGGAAATGGTCTTAGACAGTCCGGATTTTGTTGAAAAAATGAAAACAATAGAGAAGAACCTTGAAGAGAAAAAAACGAAAAGCAATAATAAAAAAAATCTATATTCTGATGACCAAAAAACGTTATTTGTATATCTTCACAAGATAAAATTGTTAAACGCAGCTGAATCGGCTCGGAGAGCGGGAGTGAAAGTACGTACAGGGCAAGCGTGGTCTGCAAGAATGAAGGAAGATCCTAACTGGAATATATACGAAAAGCAAACGAATCAGAACAAAATTGGTACAGGTCAGCTACAGGAGAAGCATAAAGCTTTTCTTCTTGATTATTTTGATGAGTATCCTTCAGCTCGAGTTAAAGATGCAATTGATGGCCTTACAGAAAACTTCGAAAACTTCTCCTTGAAAGAGACTGTTGTGGGAAAGTACATTAGAGAGGATTGTAATTTAACAATAAAAAAAAGTTACCCGCCATCCACATGCAAGAAACACTGACAATACTCGCAAAGAAAGACACGACTGGGTGAAAACTTGGTCGAAAACAGATATGGATTTCAATAGTAATTGTGTCCTTATTGACGAAAGCGCTTTCGACATTAATATGAGGCCACCAACAGCTAGATCTGCTCGAGGTACACCAGTCATAATTACTACGCCAACAACAAGGGCTATAAGCCATACGATTCTTGGTGCAATATGTCCTATGGGGGTCGTCAACATGGAGATCAGAGTTCCTTTAAAATCAAAAAGAATAAAAGTTGCAGGAAGCCGCAAAAGAAAAAGTCCAGCAGCGAAAAAACCAGCAACAGGTGGCACCAATTCAGGTCATTACGATAGATTTATGAACTTAACGTTGGATGAGATGGACAAGTATCCGGAAATGAAAGGATTTTATTTGGTTATGGACAACTCGCCTATTCATGACAAAAAGAGTGGAGAGATTGACAAGATGATTGAAGATAGAGGCTATAAGTGTGTTTATCTCCCGAAGTACTCACCAGAACTTAACCCTATTGAACAGTTTTGGGCAAGCGTCAAACACAAAGTAAGAAGAAGCCAATTTGGTAATACAGAGGACCTCAAGACAAGAATAAGCGAGGCTTGCGATACTGTTCCTGCACAGCATATGAAAAACTTTATTCAACACTCTGTTAACGTGTTTGAGAAATGCTTAAATGATATACCGATTTAAAAGATAAATCTTTTATATAATTCATAATATGTAGTATATGAAATAAACTGATGCATTTTTCTTCCTGACAACCCACCAACAATATGATGTAAAATTAATAAACCTTTTTCAATTTCTCTATATGGGCCTAGATATTCAATTGATCCGTATATAACATTTAAAAAATAAAATACTGGTATATAACCTAATTGTTCCAACAATACATCTTTAATAAATCTTATAAATTTTACATCTTTTAATTCTGATCTATGATCCAGTTCGTATTTAGAAATAGGCATTCATTTGCTATCAATTTATTTACTTCTTTATTTAAAATATCTTTGTATAAACTTTCCTCTTCACTTTCTGTCATTATTTTTATTATATATTGATATTCAATTTTTTAAAAAACATCAGCTTTTTTATGACAATATATGATTCGCTACGCTACGATACGCGAATAAATAAAAGAGTTTTATTGGCCAATTCGATTTTAAATACAGCAATTTTTTTTTTGGTTACGCTACGCTACGCTACGATACGATACGATACGCTACGATACGATACGATACGCTACGATACGCTACGCTACGCTACGATACGCTACGATACGATACGCTACGCTTTTTCTTCGTTTTTCAAAAATAATAATGCCCGATTATTTCAACAGTGAAAAAGGTAAGTAAATATGTTATAAAAATGAATATTCTCTTACACAAAATTGTTTAGATGACAATGATCGCCTCCTACCTTACCATCACAGGCCAGGAACTGATGTAATAAGCAAACTGATATTAACTGACAAACAAGTGATAAATGTGTTATCAAATGTTCTCGTACCAGAAGCGGCGGAAGATAGTTATTTTCCAGCGTCTACAGAATTTATAACAGGGAAAAAATGCGACGTTCTCTATGCTCCTCGCGATCCCTTGAGTTCATTTCTTCCCATACTGATAGAGATACAAAATCAAGTAGACGACAAATTCTTGACGCGAGCCATCCACTATTGCACACTCATATACAACCGTTACAACAAGCTTCCTATTATTGTGGTATTTGGAATCGCAAATGTAACATTATCTTTACAGAGCAAGGCTGTCGATAGTGAATTTCCCTTTGCTAGACAAATACCGAGTCTTGGATGGGCCGAACGCTGTTTACTGCTGACATCTTCAACTTTACAAATGAATCAAGAAGAAAACACATTGCACCCTTTGCGAGCAATCGGTTATTTCCTCTGCTCTCAATCTTTGTCGATTAGTACTTTAGAAT
Organism: Rhizopus delemar RA 99-880; assembly: GCF_000149305.1. Classification (NCBI taxonomy): domain Eukaryota; kingdom Fungi; phylum Mucoromycota; class Mucoromycetes; order Mucorales; family Rhizopodaceae; genus Rhizopus; species Rhizopus delemar. The sequence goes on along the minus strand of NW_027137827.1, from coordinate 2,223,285 downwards.
ATGGAAGGAATGATTCTTTAGTAAAATTACTATACTCAATTGCGCATGATAATCTTGACCAGTTAATTGGGGAAGAAGCTGAAAAATTGGAGGCTATAGATAAAATTTGTAGTATTAGTGAAATTCAATTGCACAAGATAAAACAATGCCTGGAAAAAGGAGATGAAGCGTCAAAAAAAAAGTCATTAAGCTATGTGGAAGCTACTTTGGAATTCTTGCAACGACAGAAAAGAAAATACTGTGAAGCAATCGAAACAACGCCAATTGAAGAGACTCCTCCTTTGGTTTATCTCAACAAAAGAAGACAACTAAGCACTGTAGAACTTGAGAATGAAGTGGATAATGCAGAATTATATGATTTCGTCCAACGTTTCAAAAAAACAACGAGAATCAATTGGAAAGAATGCTTCAAAACAGGACATCTTGAAAATATTAAGTCAATTAAGCAATTCAATACTAGTGAGAGTCTACGAAGTCACTATAATAGAAAATTTAAATAAACAATTTTATTATAGTTCATCATTACATAACATGACTTTTTCATTGCTTGTGATAGCAATTATAATATCCAATAATGGATGGTGTTTTAATTTACCCTTGTTGAGCCTACTATCCTTTGATGACACTAATATACACTGCTTTGCCCAAAATGCACATGGTATTTCTCGAAGGAATGGGAGCTCTTGGTGCTGGGAACTTTGTTCAATAATTTTTTCATCAAGTTGCTGAGCAACGATGATCACACAAATAGGAAGGGTGTTATACCGTTCAAAAATATTGGTGCTTTGTTGAATAATTTGATTAAACTTCGTTTCTTCAAAGGTCGTAATAGTATTGATGACTATCAAAGGTAAACTATTTTGAAGACTATGGGGAATGTATAGGACAGCACCAAACTGTTTATGTGGGATCTCTAGAGGTTCAATAACATATGAACGTTTTGATGCTTTAGCAATAGTTGTGGTTATGACGTTAAGGACTCGTACATCAGTTAAAATGATCTTGCTGATTAAATCAATTCCAGGATGATATTCAGTTGGGACAACAAAATTATAAAACTCTTTGTCATTTTCGTCTAAAATTTCTTCTTGCATGTTATAGAGAAAATATTCACAATTCCAATGTAAATCTAACTTACCGCTCATTTCTAACAGAAACATTCATACAAGCGTTAAAAAAGGTTGCAGTATCCATAAATACCCTTTATTGAAAAAAATCCCGATTTATACTTAAAAAGACCAATAAAACTCTTTTATTTATTCGTTATAAAAAAAAATTGCTGTATTTAAAATCGAATTGGCCAATAAAACTCTTTTATTTATTCGCGTATCGTAGCGTAGCGAATCATATATTGTCATAAAAAAGCTGATGTTTTTTAAAAAATTGAATATCAATATATAATAAAAATAATGACAGAAAGTGAAGAGGAAAGTTTATACAAAGATATTTTAAATAAAGAAGTAAATAAATTGATAGCAAATGAATGCCTATTTCTAAATACGAACTGGATCATAGATCAGAATTAAAAGATGTAAAATTTATAAGATTTATTAAAGATGTATTGTTGGAACAATTAGGTTATATACCAGTATTTTATTTTTTAAATGTTATATACGGATCAATTGAATATCTAGGCCCATATAGAGAAATTGAAAAAGGTTTATTAATTTTACATCATATTGTTGGTGGGTTGTCAGGAAGAAAAATGCATCAGTTTATTTCATATACTACATATTATGAATTATATAAAAGATTTATCTTTTAAATCGGTATATCATTTAAGCATTTCTCAAACACGTTAACAGAGTGTTGAATAAAGTTTTTCATATGCTGTGCAGGAACAGTATCGCAAGCCTCGCTTATTCTTGTCTTGAGGTCCTCTGTATTACCAAATTGGCTTCTTCTTACTTTGTGTTTGACGCTTGCCCAAAACTGTTCAATAGGGTTAAGTTCTGGTGAGTACTTCGGGAGATAAACACACTTATAGCCTCTATCTTCAATCATCTTGTCAATCTCTCCACTCTTTTTGTCATGAATAGGCGAGTTGTCCATAACCAAATAAAATCCTTTCATTTCCGGATACTTGTCCATCTCATCCAACGTTAAGTTCATAAATCTATCGTAATGACCTGAATTGGTGCCACCTGTTGCTGGTTTTTTCGCTGCTGGACTTTTTCTTTTGCGGCTTCCTGCAACTTTTATTCTTTTTGATTTTAAAGGAACTCTGATCTCCATGTTGACGACCCCCATAGGACATATTGCACCAAGAATCGTATGGCTTATAGCCCTTGTTGTTGGCGTAGTAATTATGACTGGTGTACCTCGAGCAGATCTAGCTGTTGGTGGCCTCATATTAATGTCGAAAGCGCTTTCGTCAATAAGGACACAATTACTATTGAAATCCATATCTGTTTTCGACCAAGTTTTCACCCAGTCGTGTCTTTCTTTGCGAGTATTGTCAGTGTTTCTTGCATGTGGATGGCGGGTAACTTTTTTTTATTGTTAAATTACAATCCTCTCTAATGTACTTTCCCACAACAGTCTCTTTCAAGGAGAAGTTTTCGAAGTTTTCTGTAAGGCCATCAATTGCATCTTTAACTCGAGCTGAAGGATACTCATCAAAATAATCAAGAAGAAAAGCTTTATGCTTCTCCTGTAGCTGACCTGTACCAATTTTGTTCTGATTCGTTTGCTTTTCGTATATATTCCAGTTAGGATCTTCCTTCATTCTTGCAGACCACGCTTGCCCTGTACGTACTTTCACTCCCGCTCTCCGAGCCGATTCAGCTGCGTTTAACAATTTTATCTTGTGAAGATATACAAATAACGTTTTTTGGTCATCAGAATATAGATTTTTTTTATTATTGCTTTTCGTTTTTTTCTCTTCAAGGTTCTTCTCTATTGTTTTCATTTTTTCAACAAAATCCGGACTGTCTAAGACCATTTCCGGCTGTACTTGCTTATTCAAATAGCGTGTTAGGTTGGTTAGGTTCTCCAAATTATGAGGATCAACTTCCTCATCCCAGTCCATTGCTTCATTCCCGCTCTCATCAAAAACATTTCCTTGACCATCTTCAAAAATAATTTTTCCTTTTATTGAGTACATGTTATCGATCTGATATTTGCTTTTAAAGAGATAATAGCTTATGAAAAAGGTACGAATAAAAGTAGTGCAATTTGAGTTGTAAAATATGCAGTTTGACTTTTTTATTAGCGCAGTTTGAGAAATCACAAGTGCGCAATTTGACCAAATAAATATGCGATGTTTGAAAATTAAAGATGCGCAATGAATTTTTTTTGGACGCAATTTGAAGCCGTGAGCACTGTACTTGAGAGGGATATCAAAAAAGAAGTCGAACTTCATCCTCTCTTTCTGATGACGAAAATGAATTATAAAGAAATTCAGCTTGACGTATGAGAATGATGAAAGAAGACTTTGGATGACACTCAAAAGGACTCACGTTCACAAGCACAGGTATTTGGCAGCACCAAGATTTCTTTGGGTCAGCATTCAATTACTCCGCACGCAACACATATTTTCTGAAACAAACTGTTTTTGGATGGTGCGACATCTGGTCTTTAAGCACACAACACTAATCTTTAGGTGTTACAATCAATACTTTTGAAAACAACAACGATACTTTATGGGAAATACTATACAATTTTATTGTTTGTAAATTCTCTCTTTTTTTTTTTTTTTTTTTTTTTAAAAAAAAAAGGGGATATTCAATTATATTCAGTTCTTTCAAGTCATTTAAAGTATAAGAGGAGTGATCAATTAGTAGCACAAGACAATAGTTTGTTATTAAATATTTTAAAGTAAATAAAGATGCTGTTAGACTCATGAATGTTAATATCATGCATAATTAACCCAATAAGTGCCTAATCCGTTATCATCGGGATTGTTAATAATTGTAAATGTTCATTTCTATCTTGACTTTAGTAGAGCAAAATAGGGTTAATAGAAGATTCAATAGGGAATCTGCTTATATTATTCAAGACTATTTATAAATGCTGTCTTTACATCATCTTTTATACAAGTTTGTTTTTGAATAATTGTGCTTTTATTGAATGAATTGATGTGTGTAATGAGTATTTACAAAAATAAAATTTACAAATTAAATGATTTTACGAAATTAGATTAACGTGAGGAAGAAGGTTGTTTGGATTTATAAAGTTTTGTATTGTCAAGTTGAGCTTTTGTATATTTGCACAATTGTCTAGCGTATTCGTTTTGAGCCAAAGTTAGTATATCATCTCTTGTCATTGTAGCAGAAACAATATTATTATTCGATGAATGAAGATCAACAGATACTTTTGGTTGTATTGAAGTCATTGATTTGAAAAAGTAGAAGAAAGGTATTGATTTACTTTTTTTTTTTTTTTTTATATTCCAAATAACCAGTGTTTTGCAGAATTTTTTTTTATTTTTCTGATTAACAGTGGCAGTATGATATCATACCTAAATCTAAAATGGAAATATGCTAATTTATGATTGGTGAAAAAAAAGCTTTTTTTTTCCAAAGTACAAGTAACACAAAACCAGCATTTTTTTTATGAAAGAATCCATCATTCCATAAATGGTTAATATGTGATGGGAATACAAGAAACTGTACTTTCTTTTTGCTTTATGTGAGAAAATGATTGTATAAAACATTCAAATGATTTCTCTCTCTTTTTTTTTATTTGATCAAATTCACTGTATTTTATTAAGGAGGAAAAAAAAAAAATACAATGAAACTATACTAAATACGTATAAAATGAATTGTATTTAAAAGAAATAGTTTTGTTTCATCTCGGATGCATACTTTATTAATTTTAAAGTCTAGAATATCAAGTATTTGCATACATGTTTATGTTGAATGGAATAGATTGAATAGAATGTTGATTTGTGTGTATGTGAATATCATCAGGACTCTAAATTATTTAAAGTTTAGCTTACATTAAATTTTTTTTTTTTTTTTTCAATGATTGGATTTGTTCGTTTATTGATCGTACCTTAGCTTGTATGGATCTACGCGCGGATCTTTCTGAAAGCATGGTTTGATTGTCAGGATAAGAACAATGTGGGGCAGTGGGAGTGGTAGAACACATACAATTGAAGGAAAGAGTGATGATTGAATTAATAAATTATATTCTGACAGACTATCATGCCAATTGTCAGTGTGCCTCAACATCCCTAGATTAAGCAATAAACGTATGATGTTTTGCAAGCACACGCTCCCTACCCCCAAATGCCTTACTATTGTAACGAACAATAAACTGTTGCTATCGTAGGGCACTCTTTTTAATTTAGGTACAAGGCATGAGAAAGATGAGGCGTCAAATGGGTTGTTTAATGATCAGAGGTGAATGAAATGATAAACATCAATGTGTTATTAATGTCAGCAAAAAGTAAAATTGGAATTAAGGGCAAAGTGAGGCTTATCAAATGTGCCTCAAAATAGTCAAATTCCAAGGTAAACAACACGAGTTAATTTACTTGCTTGACAATAAAAAAGTTGATTTAGAAACTGCCAAAGAAAAAGGCGCACTAAAATAACTTTGTCTTTCAAAACATAGTTTTTTTTTTTTTCCCTTTTTAGAATCAGATTTGTTATTGGATCTTTGATGATTGGTACAACTCTTGTTGCATATGATCGTAATACAATAACGCTCCTTCTTTTCCAATCATGAGGGATATGAAAGAAGTCTTTTTATAAAAATAACGTAAAAAACAATAAGTAAATGTATGTCATAAAGGTGGCTGTGAAGCAAAGAAATGAATTAAAAAAGGGAGAAAGAACACGCTGTTCTCTCTTTGTCTAATGGAATTGACAAACTATCGCAAGTTTATCACGCGTACTTCCTTTTTACTAAACAATCTCTTTTTCAGCCTCTCTCTCTCTCTCTCTCTCTCTCTCTCTCTCTCTTTCTCTTATTGTCATACAACAATAGATGACTCTCTTCATAGTCTTCAATTTATGAAGGAGAAAAGATGTCAAATCAACTTGGAATACAAGAAATGTTGATACATTTTCTTATATTTATTAATCCTAAACCAATTATAGCGGGTTGATCACTCCCTTCTTACCTTGTGAAAATCTCTCTTATTTCCCAAAAAAAAAATTCAGGAGAAAAGGGAAGAAAGGAGAAAGGCAAATAGATAAAGACGATGTTATAGACAATATGTCCCAAAGAAGAAGAGATGAAAGAAAGAGAGAAAGAGATCAACTATAAATTCAATTGTTTTTGTAATCAAAGTGTCTTGTACTTAATTTTAATAATAAATAAGAATAGAAAAAAAAAGGGGGAAAGTATCAGAAAACTAGGTTCATTCTTGAATCTCATCATTTATCCCCTTTCAAAACTCTTTCTCTCTCTCTCTTTTTCTCTCTCACTCACTTCTTTTATTTCTGATGTCTATCTTTTCTCCTTTTAAGGGTTCTTTGTCTCCCTTTTGTTTTCAATAGGTTTAGATTCAATACCTGTCAAATAAAATAATGAAATCCCTTCTTTTTTTGTATATCAATCAACAAGCAGTCTATTCGATGTCAGCTATTCACCAACAAAAGCTTAAAGGGGATATTCACAGAAAGAGAGAACAAGGGAGATAAAATAGGATAAGGAGAATAAAGGGGGGGAACAAGTTACAAAAGAGAGGAGAAAAAGCTAAAATGGACAAATTATTCAATTTAAGGAGTAACCAAAAAAGATGAGAGACTTTACTGTTTTGTAAAGCATTTTTTTTTTCTTACTTTTTCTTTTTTTTTTTTTTCTTACTACTCCTCTTTTCTTTACTTTATAGCAATGGGTTGTTGTCAATCAAATGAAGTTCATGATGGAAAAGTCCGTAATGAAGAGATTGATCATCAAATCAAGATTGATAAGTTGAATATGAGAAATGAAGTTAAAATGTTATTATTGGGTAAATAGTTCTTATTAAAATGGTGCAAATGATTAAAATGATGTACAAAAAAAAAAAAGGTGCTGGTGAATCAGGAAAATCAACGATTTTAAAGCAAATGAAGTTAATTCACGATGGTGGCTATTCTCGAGATGAAAGAGAAGCATTCAAAGAAATCATCTTTTCAAACACAGTGCAATCCATGCGTGTGATTTTAGAAGCTATGGAGAACATGGGTATCTCGCTTGCCGTTCCTCAGAATAATAGTCATGTTTCGGTCATTCTTGATTTACCAACACAGATCGAACTCGAATCACTTCCTCCAGAAGCAACCTTGGCCATAAAATCATTGTGGAAAGATCCTAATCTGCTGAGTGTCTTTGAAAGAAGTCGTGAATACCAATTGAATGATTCTGCTAAATAGTAAGCAAACTCATTGTATCATCCATCTCTCATCCAATTATAATCCTAGTTATTTTGACTCTATTGATCGTATCGGTGAAGCCAGTTATATACCAACAGATCAGGACGTGCTTCGATCGCGTGTCAAAACGACGGGTATCACCGAAACCACCTTTGTTATCGGTGACCTGACCTATCGAATGTTTGATGTCGGTGGACAAAGATCAGAACGTAAGAAATGGATTCACTGTTTTGAAAATGTTACAGCCATCATTTTCTTGGTCGCTATATCTGAATACGATCAAGTATTGATTGAGGATGAAACTGTTGTAAGTATTATCTGATTATCGTCTGTATACATTCATTAAGCTCCCATTTAAAAGAATCGTATGCAAGAAGCATTGACATTGTTTGATTCAATCTGTAATTCTCGTTGGTTTGTAAAGACATCCATCATTCTCTTTTTGAACAAGATTGATATTTTCAGAGAGAAATTAGAAAGGCATCCTTTAAATGAAAGCTTCAGTGACTTTACTGGTAAACTAGATAACAGTACTCTTCAACTTACCTGTTACTCATCATTTAATAGGCGCTAATACTTATGAAGGGGCTAGTGATTATGTTCTTAATAGATTCTTGTCTTTAAACCAATCAGATACTAAACAAATATATACTCATTTAACATGTGCTACAGATACAGAACAAATTAAATTCGTAATGGCTGCTGTTAATGATATTATCATTCAAAACAACTTGCGTGATGTTGGTCTCTTATAATATTTTGTAACCTTGCTTTTCCTACTTTTTTTAATCCTTCTAACTTACATAAAATTAAAATCCCATTAAAAACTGTCTCTTTTTAGAGTGTATGCTTCGTTTTCTTTAAATGTTTTTGTTTTGTTATAAACATGTTGTATAAAACACTTGTAATGAATTACCCTACATTAGCCATAAAGACAAAAGGGGTGGATTAAGACAAAGCAAGTGAGAAGAAGCAAAGAGTTAAAAAAGAAGAAAAAGAGATCTATTTTATAGGCCCTGATTATAACAAATGGTTGCTCTGAGTACAGACATCATGTTATTATGGCCGACTCGGATAAAATCTTTCATAATGCATTCTATGCTTGATATACTTTTTCCTGACTATACACTCTCTAAAAATAGCATTCGAGATCTGGTTGGAAAACATGAGGCAGGATAAGCAGCTTGATGAATCGTTCCAGAGCTTGGTCACAGCGTGGCACTCGGGCAATTATCGAATCACATTCTGTAAGAGCGGTCTCTCATACAATTATTAGTGCAATTTCAGCATTTGGTGCTGTGAAAGTGAATATAAGGGATCCAGGAAACGCTTGGAAAAGAAAGGTTGTAGGCGCCACGAAACGAAAAGCATCTGGTGATGCGGCATCCGTTATATAAAAAGGAACTACAGCTGGTCATTATATGAAGGGATCTCATATTGTTACGGACAATGCTCCAATCTATAGTCATGATCTTGTTGATCCTGTAATCATCGAAAGAGGTTACATACCCTATATACCTTCCACCCTATTCTCCTGAGTTCAACCCTATTGAGCAGTTTTGGAAAGGTTTGAAGGATAGAGTCAGCAAATGTAAGTTGAAGGTTGTGGAAACTCTCACCTCAAGGGTTATTGAAGAAAGCAAAGATGTGCCTGTCGAACATTTGCAGCATTTCATTCAGCATTCTATAAATTGTTTCCCTAAATGCTTAAAGAACTTTCATAGTCCATTTGTCCAGAAATTGGTCAGCTTATTTGTGAAAGGCGGTTATTTTACTTTCGGAAAGCTGGTTGAAATTCTCATTTTGTTTTGCAATCTTGGAATTATATGCAGAGGATTTTTTTCTTTTTAAAAAAAAGACAAAAGCATGAATTTGTGAGAAATACACCCCAAGGTCGCGCCTTGAGTCAAAAAGTTCACTAGTAGGAAATTCACTCACCGCGCAATTTATCTTATTTATTTGAGTTACTCTCTCTCTCTCTATTTTCAAACTGCAAAATACACTAAAAAAATGACGAGATGGAGTATTTCACAGCTTACCATCTTGTTATTACTATTAGTCAACACAACACTTGCTTCTTCTAACTCCTCGCTATTATGGGGAACATATCGGCCCAACCTATATTTCGGTACAAGACCGCGTTTACCCGAATCTATCATGACAGGCCTTATGTGGTTTGACGCTAATGATCTTCAAGGATTTCAGCGTAAAAGCACAAATGAACAGTAAAAATGGAAAACATATAACACATAATATACATTAGGTATAAGACATGCTTGCGATCAGGGAGACGGCATAGAAGGTTATGGATATCATAAACACGATGGAAGAGAATTTGCTTCTCAAGTTATTCATGATACACCCAGTAACATAAAGCTCTCTACTGAATTCATAAAGATACCTGAAGGAAAGCACGGTGGTGATTGGGGTGTGCGTATCAGAGGAGTACCTATAAATAACGAAGGTAACCAATCATCATAATCATCATATGAATGCTATTCTTACAATTTGAGCGTATTAGTACCTGCTGTTACATCAGTTATGTTCTATGTCGGCATAGAAGGCGAAGGTGGTATCGATATTATGAATAAGTTGTCAAAAAAGGGACTCGAATCACCTGTCAGACTTGAAGGCGACACTCCTGAATTGGGAGATTTTGAAATACAGATTGTTGATGGTAGACTGATCCTGTATAAAAACATTTTTTTTTTGCTTACCCACATTGGATACATAGGTCCGTTGAACTCATATCTAGGCCAAGGCATTGACCAAGATCTCTCTCGCACACAATGGTTAGGTAAAGAAGTACCTAAAGGAAGCATTTGGAGAGCAAAGGGTAACTAATAATATAAAAAAGACTGGATGATGATCGTTAACAAAGATCTTTTGGACATATAGACTTTGTTGGAGAACATATTGTAACGAATGCACGACAAAGGATTGAGGATGGTACCTTGACAACTGATCAAATATACAGTGAACCATACAAGCTGCTTACATTAAGCAACAGCTTGATCGAAGAAGAAGGACAAGTAGCCAACTTTTATACATTTCAAAAATTATTTCACGGAGAATTTCAGGTACAAGTCAACAGATTTGATTGTATAAAGTCTCTTAACTTGATATGTATCTAGTTTGACATTTTATTCCGCTCCTCTAGCTTTTTTAAGCCTTTAACAAGTAGGCTTAAAAAAAAAAAAAAAAAAAAAAAAAAAAAAAAAAAAAAAAAAAAACTATTCTGACTTTAATAAAAAGGTGAAAAGCTTAGCACGGCCTTGGTAAGCAAGGAACAGGAATTCAATGCACGTTTCGAATCCATATTTCACTTAAAAGAAAAAGGGTTTTCCACCGGTGAAGTTGAATTTGCTCAATATTTATTAAGTAACCTATTGGGAGGCGTTGGCTATTTCCATGGTTCATCCGTCATCGATCGTTCACATCCTCCTATGCAAGACGAAGAAGATTTTAAAGGAGAGCCTATCAAGCCTGAGCTTTCTTCACCCCAAACCCTATTCACAGCTACTCCCAGCCGTCCCTTTTTTCCTCGTGGATTCTTTTGGTAAATACATGTACAAAAAAAACCAAGAAAGAACATTCTAACCGCCTTTCCAAAATAGGGACGAAGGGTTCCATCAACTCGTGATTGGAGAATGGGATAATGACCTTAGTGTAGACATTGTTCAAAGTTGGGTCTCTCTCATTGACGAAAACGGTTGGATTGCTCGTGAACAAATCCTTGGAGAGGAAGCACGCAGCAAGGTTCCTAGCGAATTCCAAACGCAATTCGCTCACTATGCTAATCCTCCTACACTTTATTTGGCCATCAGAAAGTTCATCGATCGTCTCGAGGATCATCAACAGCAAAGGGCATTAGGAGACATCACGGGCAATCCAATGAGGATGGGTTCCTTGGATGATGTAGAGGTCCTTCGTAACCTGCATTTGGATCAACCTGAACTAGCCGATCAATGGCTCAAGTCCGTCTATCCCAAACTGCGCCAGAATTGGCTCTGGTTCCGTGCTACGCAACGCGGTCGAGGAAATGAGTTTGGGCGTGAGGCAAAGAACAATGAGGCCTATCGCTGGAGAGGACGTACGCCGGATCACACGTTGACATCCGGTCTGGATGATTATCCTCGAGGCGAACCCAGTGTAGGTGAGCTTCATTTAGATCTTCACTCTTGGATGGTATTCGGCACCACCCTTTTGAAGGATATTGCTCACAAGTTGGGAGTGGAAGACGATGTAAGAGAGTACGATAAGGTGCAGGAAGATCTCCTGATCAACCTTGATACGCTTCACTGGAATGAAGACCAGCAAATGTACTGTGATCAAGCTCTAGAAGCTGAAAAGTTTATTCACGTCTGCCATAAGGGCTATCTCTCCTTATTCCCCATGGCCTTGGGACTTTTGCCACCTGATTCTCCCAAGCTGGGCGCCATTCTAGACATGCTTGAGAATGAAAAGGAACTTTGGTCTCCCTATGGTCTTCGCTCCTTATCTGCTTCTGATCCTTTCTTTGGTCAAGGAGAAAACTACTGGCGTGGACCTATTTGGTTAAATATTAATTATTTAACTCTCCAAAGCTTATATAGGGTAATTCATGAAGGTTTTGTTTTATAATGCAAAACTAATGTTTTGTTAGAATTACATGGTACCAGGTCCTTATCAAGCCCGTGCTCAAACAATTTATAACCAATTAAGAGATAACATTATACGTAATGTGTATAAAGATTACCAAAAGACAGGTTATGTTTGGGAACAATATTCTCCAGAGACTGGCGAAGGCATGCGTAGTCACCCTTTCACCGGATGGACTAGCTTGGTTTTACTTATTATGGCCGAAAAATATTAAAACAATACAATAAAACAAAGATACAATTGTACAAAGTACAAATTTATCTACTTAGAAACGTAAATTGATTATGATAGAGCGTCTTTTGCCGGCATTGTCTATTTATGAAATATCGTCAATTATTAATTCGGTAAAGGGCTATGGATTTGATGTTAGTTTTTGTTACCTGCAAAAAACAAACAGAAAAAAAAGGGAAGCTAAGAATTGTACATTATATCTAACCTTTTACAAATTCTTGTCGAAACCACCCCAAAATGCTAATCTCGCTCTGCAACACTTGACAAACTTTCATTTGCACTCATAGGTGATTATGTAGATATCATAAAGTTTCTCTCTCTCTCTTTTTTTTTTCTTTTCTTTTCTTTTTTTCTTTTCTAAAATGTATTGTACAAATGCCTGTTGCTACATTGCTTTTGAGAAACAAAGTTGACAAGCGTTTTTTTTTTTTCAAATTGAATGTCTCAAAAAATATTATTAGAGTTGAATCATAAATGAAAAGGTACAGATTCATGAATTTTTTTTTTTTACATACACAAAATGCACTGCTTAAAGACATTTAATTTCATGTGTGGATCCTTTGTATAATTTATAGCTTTTGATATTTAATTACTGGTTAGAAGTAGCCAACAGACAACATAATAACCATCTGTTATCACAATTGCAATGCAAAAGAAGAGATTATTAATTAGGATTGTATAAAGACTAGATAAAGGTTTTTGTTTATTAAGTATTATTGAGCTTTTTAGAAGGCAAAGAGGAATGAAAAGATTTATTGGATTTGAACTAGAATTGATCACAAACCATTGATAAGCAGCAAAGAACCAAGTACTTGAATAGCAACCTTTTTGTAAATAGCCCCTTTCGATAGTATAGTTTTGTTTTTTTGTTTTTGTTTTTTTTTTTAAAATAGTAATTTTTTAAAAGATAATAATTTTTTAAAAGATAATAATTTTTTTTTAAAAGATCATAATAAAAATCACCCTTGAATTACTCTTATAAACACTTTTTCAAGTCTATAGGATATGAGTGGTACCCCGAAGGGCGTTCCGTTCACTGTCAGGTTCTAAGTCTATGTCTGGAATGTTCTGCGAAAGATATACCCTATTTCTAGGGATCACCCTCTCTCAAGCAAAGCGTGACCGGGTCTGTTACTTCGCTCGTTGTAGCTTCAGATGTCAAGACATCTTCCGTCTAGTACTAGGATGAACAGAGCGGGTATTACTTTTACTTGAGTTCCCATTCCTCTTTAGAGCTTACAAGTTCCAGCAGATCATCGTCCCATCCTGCCACAGATTTCAGAAGCATAGCAAAGAGGTCATGAAGAGATAGAAAGAGAAGAGATCACAAACATAATAAAGAGACCACCAAAAGAGAGCTTTTACAGGAAAGAATTGCTACCAAGTGGGCCATGCAGACATAGAGACAAGTACAAAAGCAGCCTTAAAGAAAAACCATTTATATTGACACAGGAGAAAGTAAACTATTAAGCTAGGAGAACAAGTTAATAAAAAGGATACTCCTACTATGAGCATTACTGTTTAGCCAAAGAGGCAGCAAAAGGGATATTCTTGACCAAGACTAACAAAGACAGACAGAGTAAGCTATTTTAAGAATGTTAATAAAATAATTATAAAGTACAATTTTTTTTTTTACCATTTTATGAGGTCAAGATATGATTTCTTTTTTAACCACTGAAACCAATGGAATGACGCGTTTAACATTGAATGAAATCAAAGGGACCATAGAACGATAAACAAAAGAGAGCACATCAACTTTTGATGTTAACTGAGACCATACAAAGAGGCAGAGAATAGATGTATTATGTGGGCCATATATTTTTAACGTTGGTTAAAGACCAAGTTGATAGCAGATAAGAGATTTTAAGAGGCCAATGAGAGAGAGAGAGAGAGACATGTTTGAAGCACAAAAATAGCAAAGCATTTGTTTGAGAAGAGAAGTTTTTGACAAAAGACCATAAGAACCAAGTTTAGATTTGAAAAGACAAAGTATTTAGGCCATCAGTTTTAGAGAAGAGTGATTGTTTGATAAAGAAAGAAAAAAAAGTTTTTTGGACAAAAAGAATTCTTTAAATATTTTTTTATTTTTTATTTTCACATTCTTGATGAGGCATTTTTCTTTTTTCTTAGATTTCTATAAAACTTTAAAAAACTTGTTTATCCATAAAGAGAGGGTAAGCAAAAAGACAAAGCCACTCTAGACTAACGAGTAAACAAACTTGAGTTTTTTTTTTTTTATTTTTATTTTTTTTTCCAACTACAATCATTAACATTCCCTACGTACAGCAACTTGCTTAAGGGAAGTTTTTCTTTCTTTCTATTCTCTTTTCATTGTTAAATGAATGACACTCTATAATAAGCAAGATGGTTGATTGTCTATTTCTTTGTCTGTACAACCATTTTCTGCATAAATTCACATGAAATTTAAAGACCTATCGCTCTCTTATTTAAAGGTATTAAAATCATACAAGCAAATAGAAAAAAAAACTAGTCTGTGTCTTTTTTTTTTAGTTTTAATCATATCTTGTGTAAAATGCATTTTTTACTTTTCTTTCCTATAAAAATGTGCTTTTTTTTTGTTAATTAGTTTAATTAAAAAAGGGAGAGGATACACAAGTTTACGCCGAATTTTGTGTGTAACAATTTTGTATAAAAAAAATATTAACCTGTCCCCTATTGTTCAGGACAAATGAACAAATATTACTTTGTTGGTGTGATTTCATTATACTTTTAATCAATACTCGCTTATGTTCTAGTAAAAAATATAATAATAATGATGATTAAAGATAAAAAAAAAAGAAAAAAAAGAAAAGAAAATGAAATGAAATAGTCAGTTGGTATCATTTGTATTGTTGTTTGTACTTTTTCATATCTGAGTCTATTTTGCCCCCTTTTTTTTTGTTGTTATTGTTTTGTTTGCGCTATTTTTTGGGACCGATGGGAATCAAATAAAGCATGATTCTTGCACATGTATTATTGATAAACGATGCTATAAGCTCCCTTTTTTCAGTTTTTGATTTAGTGAAATATAATATTTGACATGCTTTAATAATTCTTTATTTTTAATCATCTTGTTTATTAAATCAACTTTATAGATGTGATCGATTTCATAAAACTGATATTGACAAAGTGTTTATCGATTAGCTATCTCACTGTAATTGAAAAGATGTGATGTATTTCACATGATGCTCATTTGTTATTGTTGTTATCAATTTGAACCTACTTGATTCAAGCATCTATTTTAGTAATCAATACTCATCTTTTTTTGTAGACTCTTCAAACATAAAAAGCATTATTTTAACAAATGAATAATCAAAGAATGGTTTTAACAACCATTGCATTCCACAAACCTAGTTTTTTTTTTTTTTCCTGTGATCTCCTGTGTTACATGAACTTTTTGCTACTTGATGCGTTTGTAGTTTAATAGTTCTTTTTAATCTCATGGTAAATGATAAGAGAATGTGTTAGCATCAATCTATAGAATTTGTATTTTTCTTCAATAAACCTAAAGAGTAAAGTTTATTTAATTTGTTATTTCAAAATACAGTATTATAAATGATCTGACAAAGGCTTTAGTATCGCAGTGGATGAAATTTAAACAGAGAATAGTTTTGCTATAAGAGTAAGAAAAGAAAATGTAAGAGTTTATTTATGTACAATAAAATTTAAGAAATTCATATCATTTTATTAAATAGTAGCCCTATGTAGGCTGTGAATCTCTCTATTGTTGAGCCAATCTCTCATTTTATAGAGATAATCATTCTGCTCTGTTGTCCACATGAATTCTTCAGTATGTGGTATTGTATTCTCTTTTCTGGTGTTTAATAAATCAACAAATTCGGGAAAGGCCGCAATAAATTCATGAATCAATCCGATCGCACGGTCAGAGTATTCCCAATAGCCAGCAATGGAATTTTTGCGCGTATAGCCTATTACTCTTTCTTTTCGGTGTTCAAACTTGAGATTCAGGCCAACATTGAGTTTATTTCCATTGGACTCCATCACTAGAAGGGAGGATGTGATCTTTGATAGAGTCAAAGCAGATATTTTACAATCATTAGCTACTTCACGAGCAGGAAGGTACTTTAGCCCTTGTTCATTATCACTATCATATGAAAAACGTTGGGTTGTATTATTATGATCATTGTTTAAAGGACCCCAAGTAGTATTTGGATTATCATCCTGATTATTGTTCAGAATACTATGAATAGTGTTAGTGTTGCTATGATCATTGCTCAAAGGACCCCAAGTGTATTTATTGCCACTATTATTTGAAGAATGTCGAGTAGTATGATCATGATTATCATTTAAAGGACCCCAAGCAGTGTTATGATGGTCAACCTTGTTATTGTTTGGAATACTATGAGCAGTAATAGTATTGTTATTCAAAGTATTATGCGTGATGATATTATCATTCAAAGCATGCCAAGCACGATTTGCTTTGGCTTCGATTCCCTGAGAAGAAGCTTGCGTACAGGTAAACCGATCATCTGGATTAGATACCTTGATGACAATAGTTTGCAAAGGTATTACGGAAGCATTAGACGGATGGCGATATCTTTTGGCAATCGCACCTTCTTCATTCCTGTGCATACCATTCAAAAGACAGAAGTGGATCATGAACTCTGTATCACCTATCAAGAGGCCCAGTCGCTTGTTATATTTGTGTTGGATAGCACACTTCTTCTTATACCATGCTTCGCGCTCCTCTTCGGTCCACTGATGCTTTGAGAAGTTGTGGCTTTCACCTTCCTCCTTACTCTTGATAAAATATTTATATTCAGAATTTGATACACCAACAATGATAGCTTCTTTCAAGTAAGGATAGCCCACATGCACTTGACGGGCAATAAGAAGATTAGCGAGTTCTTGAAGACTAGTATCCGTGTATCGATTCTTAATGGAGATTATCATTGTATCTTTACTACTCTCTTTCTTGAATACGCAAACATCATGCTTCGTTAAAAGCGAGTCATGGCTTATATGATCGAGTGAAGGAAAACCAACAGGAGAATCCTTACCGAGCTTAGCCCCTGGTAATAAAATTGGCTTGTCTTGAATGACGGCAGGAGGGTGGTATACTGTCTCTCGAGCAAGACAAGGCCGTACATCAGGGAGTCTACTGTTATATGAAGGATTCTTGTATATCCTGTTCTGATCCTTGTCATAAGCAAAATGATATATTTCACCAAAGCGATTTGAGCGAAGTTCGTGCTCTCTTAAAAGTCCTTGTTTTGATTGTATTGCTTCAAGTAATTGCTTTTCATCCACAAAGGGAATCTTTGGAATACATTCTTCATCTAAATCGTTCTTATTGAAATCAGTATAGAATCGAGTTGGATAGAATAATGAGATAGGTGACTTATAATCTGTCATGAGTCCTTGATAAGGAACGGGCACCAGTCTCTTGTGGCAAGGTGGTAAGACGGCCATAAGATACTCGTGCAATGTGAAGGGTTGATCAGCAGGGAAGTTAAAGCCTTGGAATCGGCCAAGGTCTTTAAGATCTGATAATTTAGGAGCATAATGATAAGGATAAAACCATCTCCATGATAAGATGCCTTGGTAATAAAAGCTATTTATCAACTGAATGCTAAGAATATAAGAAGCAACAGCGTGTTCAAGCAAATCACTGGCAAAAAAGTCTATATCCAACATTTCTTTATAATAAGCAGCTTTCCACTTTTCAATAGCAGGTTCGAGTTCCTTCTTTTTCTTTTCTTCCAATTGTTTATTGAACTCTGCATCAGTGATGAGCTCCAGGCTACTATACTCTTGCAAGACCTTTTGGCGCTTTTCGTTCAATCTACTTTGCTTGGAGGGTTCAGATTTAGAAGGATCACAATCAGAATGATCGTCATCCGCTTCATCAGCAAAATAATTGTGAGCAAAAGAGAGTTCAAGTTCTGTCACTTTGGATGCGTGACTGTATGCAATTAAGCAAGATAAATCCAAATCCTTGACTAGTTTGAGAGCAAAGGAACGCTGTTCGCCGCTAAATGCAAAGGGAAATCGAAGAACAGAAGAATGAGTGTGATCACTCAAGTAGTTACGAATCGCGTTAAAGATTACTGTCTCGGTTTCAGTTATAAATGTTGGCATGGTTGCTACTTGCTGATGTTGCGGATCATCAAATGGCTTGGTATAAGGTGGAGATAACTTGCAAATTGGTTCTACATATTGCTCTTCAAAAAGTTTTGATTCTACAATTGTAGATGCTCTCGCAAATATTTTTTCGAGCCTTGTTAATGTAATTTGTCCTCCATTTTGAATGTAATCATCGCAGGTAGGTAGAACCTCTTTATATATCTTCATTAAAATGTTCAAACCTCCTCTATTGACTTGAAGGCCAGATAAACGTGGTAATAGATCATTACTTGTGATTAGAGACAATAAAACAAAGTCGTCTAGAATGCGTTCAAAATCATATTTAAAAGGAAGACTGGATTTCAATGAACTAAATTCTCTTTCCAAACATTCGCGTATCAAGCTCAAGTGCAACAAAAAGTATTGACTATTGGATTTATAAAGAAAAATAGAATTAGTAATTTAGGAATACATATATGTATTTTTTATTAAATGTTACCTTTTCTTTCTTTCATCGGCGTTTTGAGCGTCATCTTGTTCGCAAACCAAAGCGAAGTTAGGCTCATGGGTTGCTAGGCTCACTAAAAGCAAATCATCTCGAATGCCATACATACAATGTTTTGTATTTGGGTCATAGTCCGCCTGTGATTTACAGAGACGGATATACTCTGCTATCTTGTGCTTGCTCTCACCAGGCACATCAGGACCAGATACGATTACCTCGACATCACGCCATTCAATGTCCTCTGATATTTTCTTGGCAACCAAGTAACGTAACTGAGCCGTGAGCTTGGCCATGAAAGCAGTGCCAGGTAAAACAACGTCCGCAAGAGGTTCTCTTTTAATAAGAGATTCCTTAGCACTCTGGAATTGCTTAGATCGCTCTTGGTTCATCTTAATTCTTGGAGTCACACCATCTACAGTCAAAAAAAAGATCTTCTTGGGCTTAATTTGGCCATAAATATAACAAATCTTGTTGAAGATTCTTGGCAAGATTTGTTCTTCATTAAGTCGGTGATAACGATCGAAAGAGTTGGTTTGGCAGCTGTTGTAGACGATGTCGGTGATATCTAAATATAGGTTGTCTGGTGTATATTTAAAATAGAAAGAAACTGTCTAGTAAAAAACTTGGGGGATATATTGCTTTAACACTAACCAAACTCAGGGATATATTGTTCAGTAATGACTTGTGAGCTCAAAGGATAGCGTTCGCTATTGTTACAATGGATAAGTATATGAAATGATAAATAATTTACTTCTTTACCAAACAAATTCAACTAATTTTGGGATAATCATAACCATAAATGGTAATAAGATGGTAAGTAAAGAAAAAGTCTTAAGAAAAAAAAAGTGTTGCAAAGAGAGAAAAAAAGGGAGCTAGAAAGAGAAAAAAAATTAAAAAAACGGCATTATTTAAATATGTGTCCAATGAGATCTGTAAAATTCTACTTGCCTTTGTATTACCTCCTTTATAAATTCTGTTCAATAATACTAAAATTTCATCCATGTGGGTTTTAGAGTGTACATTCGTTATAAGTAATATCATTTATTAATATAATTAGACATTCTCGTGAATATAATCCATCATTTACCTTTTGAAAAGCCTTACTATATGCAACCGTAAGACTCAAAACATAAAACACGCGGCCCACCAAAAATATCCAATTACTGTAAGCTCCGTCTTGTACGCTGTCATGTTAGAAGTAGCCTTAGGCAGAAAACTAATAAATCAAGCATGGATCAGTTGAATTGAGTATAGTTTACAGCTTTTTTTAAATCAGAAAACTCTATTTACACTTTAATTACTTACACCAGTTCAATTTCCAAGTTTTTTTTTGGGTGCAAAAAAAAAAAAAAAAAAAAATCGGCACATTTTTCTACAGGTTGCATTATATTTTTTGCTTAGAGATTATTTAGAGGGGGAAAAGCCATATTCTATGCCAAGCAGTGAAAGGCATAAAAATGTTAAAAAAAAAGGCTCCGTAGACGCTATCAAATGTAATACGTATAAATTCAAAAGAATGATGCACAGATTGTCAATTCTGTATAATAAAAAACTAAATAAAAGAAAGGATAAAAAGCAATAGAGAAGTTAAATTACCTTTTTTATATAGTATTGCGTGAGCTTTACAAAAAAAACCTATTAGATCAAGCTATTCGATCATGTAAGGAGCAGTCAGTAACAAAGGGCACTTGATTAGCTACATTTTCCACTTGTGATTAGATTAATCTCTTAAAGCATATAATTGGATAAGCAAAATGTTAACTAATCTCACCAACATAATAAAAGGGACCAGCCTAAACAAAAAGTGAAGGCACCAAACGGATTTAATGTTATTACTAGGCCACATAATTACATTATTGTTGAATTATAGGTAAAATATATTTATCATTCACTTGTAACAATGAAATGAAAAGTATAAGGATTAGATGATTATTTTACATACAGCCGTACATTGAAAGATAGTTGTAAAGTACTGATTCTAGTTCCTCTTGAGCATTTGATTTGCACAATATATGAATCAACTAAAATTGTAATAAATTGATACAATGAAATGATTTATACTGCTTGGAGACCCAAATCATGAAACTATAAAAGCAGTCTCTCAAAGAATATTATTTCCAAGTAGCATATTTCCTTTTAATTTGCAACTAACAAAAGTATCAAATAATCAATATAGCGTGTATTATTCAACCTGTGAAGTATTTAGATCAATCTTGAATATTCGTATTACAGCCCAAGGTATTACTAAATTGTCGGAAATCCAGATTTCATTGATCTCATCCCGGACGGACCGACATTCATCCCGGGAGATGATGTTGTAATAAGAATATCATTTTTTAATTAAAGCAGTCCTTTATAAACCTCGGCTTATGATCCACATTAACTATGGCTTTGAAAATAAAATAAAAAAGTACAGAATAAAGGATTTGATGAAGCCATGATTTCATTGATTGAGTTTTACTATTTTTTTCTTTTTTACTATTTTTAGGTCTTTGACTCCTAATGAAAAAAATAAAATAAAATAAAAAATAACGTCCTAATTTTTCTTTTCTTTTTTTTTTTTTTTTTTTTTTTTTCTTTAAATATGAGTGCCATCACTTATTATTTCGATGCGCTATCATTTAATGGCATTTGCAAAACGATTGCTATTAGTTTATGTCCACTTATTGGACAGTACAATGGAATAGAACCTGTTTGTTATTCCCGTAACGTTGAATTAAGTGGAAATATTATATTTCAGCCGTGTAAGTACCACATACACAATGATAAAAAGAGAAGAGTATTGAAATATGACAATAGCTACTCTTATTATTGATGTTGTTGCTATTATTATGACAATGATCATGATTTATCATATTAGATCAAAGTATACTGCAGTTGGTAAAGAACAGCATATTTACAAGAATAGCAGTAATACTTACCATTCAAAATAATAGGTCGACAGGAAATTGTCATGTTCTTTTATTTGTATATGCTTACTACATTGCTTGATATGTTATTAGTCACTGGCATTATTCCAACTTCTTCAACTGCATATCCTGTAAATGTCGTAGTTCGATACAAATACACATCAATGACTAACGCATCATCTGTAGTGGTTTGCAGCGATACATATTGGTCTAACATGTTCAACGTTTTGGTGTTTATTATTGAATGGATTTGTTGGATTTCAATTTGCAGAGGATGGTACACCTTTATCACTCTGGTTGATTCGTATTAGTTCATTTATTTGGTTCCTCGTTACTGGTTTTCTCGCTATTGGTACCTTTAAAGGGGCTGCAGGCCTTTCTTATACAAACCAAGCCGCCTTGTGGATATTTTATATTGTATTGAACTATGTCATGTTCTTTATTTACATCATTTCTCAAATCATCTTGGTTATCAATACCTTGGATGATCGATGGCCCCTGGGCGACATCTTATTTGCTGCTGCCTTCTTTGCTGTTGGACAAGTATTAATGTATGTGTTTTCTGTTGTGATTTGTGATAACACAAAACACTATGTGGATGGTATGTTCTTTGGTGCTATTTGTAATCTATTGACTGTGATGATGATTTACAAATACTGGGATTCTATTACAAAGGAGGATCTCGAATTCTCGGTTGGTTCAAAGCAAAATGTGTGGGAAGTAAAGGAGTTGATGGTAGAGGATACACAATACAATACAACTCCACAACCACATTATTATGAATCTTAGTTTCTCAAAACATTTTTGTGTGGGTGTAACATCTCTGCCCTTTTTTTTTTTTTTCTTTTTTTCTTAGACAAATAATAATAATAAAAAAAAATGTCTGATTCAGACTTATACCATACATTAGAGAATGGTGCAGACGGTAAACCAGGAGGAATACTAATAACAAGTGTGGGACAACAGATAAGCGAGTTTATTTGGTTGGGTGGATATAAAGCTTTAGAATCAAGATCCTTCTTAGAAAAAAATAAGATCAAACACATTTTGACAATGGGTCATTTTAAACCTTGTTATTCACCAAATGAATTTAATCACAAGGTTAGGTTATAAATGTTTTTACATTTTACTCACAGCTACACTAGATTATTCGTATAACAGATAATCCAGAGGCAAATATTATTCAATATTTTCCACAAACAACAGAATTCATTCATAACGCAGTAACTAAACAGGAACCCATCTTGGTTCACTGTCTAGCGGGCGTATCAAGGAGCCCAACTGTAGTTGCTGCCTATTTGATGGTTACTGAAAAAAGGAGGTTCAAGGAAGCATTAGCGTTGATAAAACGTGTGAGGCCATTTGTAAACCCAAACCCTGGATTTCTAAATCAATTAAGATTGTTCCAAGAAATGAACTGTAAATTCGATAAACAGCATCCTCTTTATTTAGATTATTTAAAACAACATCCAATAGATGCTGGTCATTTGGGTCATGAACAAGAAGAGCAATAACATCTTTTATATGTCGTGCCTTGAAGGGAATTCAAATAAAACTTTTGTGTTACAACAATGTTTTTTTTTTCATTTATTTTATTTCTTTTCCCCTTTCCTTTTTATAAGAAAAAAAAGAAACATGTCTTGTAAAGAGTGGACTGTATTAGAGAAACTCTTGTTATCTCAAGCAGTTTATAAATATGGCGAACAAAGTTGGTTACAAGTATCAAGTGTACTTAAACAAAATGCCTTAATTCAGCATCGTCAATCTGACTTTTTTGACGACAAAGTAATGTATTTACTTACACATAAAATGAACTTTACTAAAATTCTATGTAGAATTGCTCTTTACAATATTATGGTTTGATTGAAAAACTTGAAGCAGAAAAGTAGTAAAATAGAATTTATTTACATAATGCATAATATACATATTACAGCAACTGACACAATCTATCATAATCTTTGTTAGGGACAATCCTTTACCCGTTGTGGTTCAGCTCGCTAGACATCTGTATATTCAAAGAATACAAGAAATTAAAAATGCACTTGTTGACGGTGAACAAGAACTAGGACAGCTAGTATCGGAGATTGATTTAATACGTAAAGGAGAACTAGACAGTCAATTATTGCAGATGAACGCTAAAGAAATAGAAGTATGCTCAACTAGCATCGCTGATAAACCCAAAGAAACTATACCCTTAGATTCAAAATTAGATAACCAAAGACAGAAATCATGGCAAAAGAGTGTACAAATTTTGTGGCAAGAAATTGCAAATCATAAAAGTGGGCCTTTATTTTTGAACCCTATCAAAAAGGCAAAGGCACCATTTTATAACAAGATTGTAAAGAAACCGTTAGATTTAAAAATAATCAAGAACAGAGTGAGAGAAGGGGTAATATATAAAGGCTTGACTGGGAAAATTATTGATGATATGTTATAGGTGATTAAATCAACTGTTGAGTTTGAACGAGATATTGTGCTAATGTTAACAAATGCGTTGATGTATAACAAAGAAGGAACAGAGACCTATCTACTGGCTTTGGAAATGTTGGAGGATGTCAAGGATCAAATTGAATTATTCAAATTTGCAAATTCATTTTTAAAGCGAAAGATGGTATAATTGATTATAAATAAAGCTGTTATTTGCTGTCATTTATTCAAGTGGGTGATAAATACTATAAAGTAGCTAGTAAGAGACTGTTCAGGCTTTGGAATGTTTTGAGAGAAGAATGCGCATATATGTAATTATATTCATAGACTTTTTGATAGTACAATATTGCTATAAGCTCCAGATAGGTTTACAAACACCTCAGGGCTAAAGCAACAGTCTAACTTATAGTTAAAAAAAACATTTTAGTTTTAAAAACTTTGTGGCCGTGATGGGCGCGTGATATCTTGAAGTATCGTATTGCCCGGACCAGATCAAATTATACTAAAGAAGCTAAAAACTCTTATGGGACAAAAAGAACAAAAGGAGAGGGGAAGAGGAATGAGTAAGCAGAGGAAAAATAAGCAACTGACCATAATTGTGGAAGCCAATCAAAAAATCGTTGTCCTGGGTTAAATGGCGGTGGAGGTAACTTATTATGACGTGGGAAGTCGAGTTCATAGAGGATAGTACATATAGTCGGCCAGCGAGGGGATCAGGAAATTACACTAGAGTAGGACCGAGATCGGCGGGTAGGCAAAGTGTTAAAAAGGAACGATCATGGGACCACAATGTTGTTCGTATTTGTAGACGCTGATCCATATTCAAGCAATAAATGGAATGGGATTTTGTAAGCTGTTAGTGAGGATGCCTAAATCAAAGCTTAGATTTGTCACCAGGTAACCAGCCAAGGCGCCAGCGGCTACGTTCAATATGAGTCATCAAGAGCCAAATGAGGGAATCGATACATAAAGGTGTGCGGTAGACAAAAAGAAGCTGTGAATCAGGTTCAGATCAATGCTTAAATAGATTATTATGTATAAACTGGAGTTTAAGTTGTTTAGTCGCTTTTTTTTTTCCTTTTTTTTTTTTTTTTTTTTTTTTTTTTTGGCAAGAGTATCATCAAGAGGCAGACAACGTTGCCAAAAAATGATCTTGGTAAGTTTCTTCCGATAAGGACGATTGTTGAACTGTTGAAGGAATGGGTGAAGTGTAGTAAGAAGCGTATCATCAGGCAAGGATAAGGGCTGAAGGAGGAATTGTACTTGCAATATATTAGTACTTTCTTTCATTGTAGGCAAGTTTATCATGTACAACATCACTCTGGTAGAAGAACGAGGAAATTCACAGAAAATTGTTTGGATATATGTATTTTTAGCATTTTCAAGCTGATTAGTATTAATAGAAGTAAAGCGCTAATAGCAAGACCATATTCCAGTTGAGATCGGATGATTTGTGCATAAAAACGAGTAGCAAGCAGCTTACTAAAACCCTTTGGATTGGCACCAATAGCGGAGAGCTGATGAAAGGTTAACGATGCTTTCTTAATATTGGTAGTAATGAGGTCATATGCACTAATTTATCCACCAGCCTTGAAAGGTACATCAAAGTATTCGAAGGATCGTTGATAAGCGAGGAATACACCTTATAGTTGGTATAGAATCAGCGTATCGACAATTCCATCAAGGACAACGTATTTGTTAGGGTCCCATCTATAACCAAGTGTAAGGCTATACTCTTCACATTTTTGCATAAGATCAACCCTTTATTGTTTATCAGCGATAAGGACAGCATCGTCAGCATGTAACAGGCAATTAATCAAATGGACCAATTGTATCGGATGAAGATCATCGATAAAAGGTTGAGGGCAAAGTATCTGTGGTAGTTGGTTGATATATATGGAGTATAATAGAGACAAAAGTGTGAAATCTTGAATAACTCCAATGGATGGTTGAAATCGATAAGAGGTAGCGTTCTGGAGGAGATCCTCAGTTTATAATTTATAGAAAGATTCTGTAAAAGACTAATAAGCGATGTAAGAGTAATAGACTGCAAAGCACACTAAATGACATAATGAGCAACAGTGTCATAGGCAGATTTGATGTCAAGAAAAGCAAGTGCAGGAGAAATATGGTAATACCGTCGAAAAATGTTGTAAATCTTTGCCAGGCACAGTTCTTGATCAAGTAATCCTCGAGCTTCACGAAAACCATCTTGAGCTAGATCCAAGATAGGAATTTGAATTGCAATGAGAGGATGGAGGTGGCGTTCGAGAAGCTTTCGAAACACTTTTATTAAACTGATGGTTCTACAGTTATCAGAATCGTCATATGCACCCTTTTTTGTAAATGGAAACAACTTGAGCAACCCGCCAGTTACTTGGTGTATATGAGAGCTTCAAACAAAGGCGAAAAAGATGGAGAAGAATAGGTGTTAACTGATCTTGAAGGAGTTGCAGCATTTCTTGACGAATATTATCAACACCGAGCGTCTTTTTTGTAGGCATCTGTTTAAGTGTGTAACAGATCATTTCGAGTGTAATAGAACAAGAAGCATCATCAAAGAGAGCGGGTGTGGGGTAGGAAGGAGAGGTTATCAGGATTTGTAGTAAGTATCCAGAATAAATGAATTGGAGATGAGAAGCCATAACGCTTGCAGAATGTTGAGAGCCCTCCTTGGTCGAAAAGGAAGGTTTGGGTAGTTGTCGCTTTCGGGTTTTACTGAACTTAGCGATGAATTTGGTGTATTACCCTTGTTTCGTTTGGTTACAAAATATGCGCTAATTTTCTCTTCTCCTTTTGACAATCAATCATCGTAGCTTAGCTTTAGTTTGTTGGTGAAGAACTCAGTACTGAATACACTTGAGTCTATTGGCTTTCCGCTATTTACGATAGTAGTATTCCCGTAGATTAAAAGCACTCCATTTCAGGTGTCCAAAAATTCTGAAGTGTAGTGTCAGCTTGTGCTGCATGTCTACCACAAACTGTATCAAAAAATTTTAAATGAATTGACCCAAATTCTGGTTAATCTCGTCGATATGAGTAGAAGCGGAGAACCGATTAGGGAATGTAGGTGCTGAAACACACAGTAGGATCTTAGATTGCTCTATAAAGCCACTCTTATAGCAGGAAATTGTATCAGGTTCTTGAAGTTTATCCAAATTCCACAAAAGCCATGGCGGATGAAGCTCAGATACAGATGACAAAGCCATTTGAAAGGAAAGTGTCATAAACCTATGATTAGGTTCCATGGATAGGTCGTCTTTGATAATTAACTGTGGCGAATATAGGTCAGTAGTGCTCATAAAGTAGCCAATGATACCACTCCCATTGTGTGTAATTGAGGTAAGTCTGTCATTAGCCCAGCGTTGATTCCAAACGATTATATCATGTGAATAAATTCAAACTTGCAAGATATTACCACAAGGACCAGAGCATGAATCATCGGTAAACAAACCTATTCTTGCATTAAAGTCGCCACAAAATACAATTAATGTTGTATTATGGAGAGTTTGAGGACAAAGTACCAATACTTCTTGAATTGAAGTGTGATTCAAGGATGGTAGGAGGTAGAGACAATGAACGTGAATCTTTAATACTGTAAATGAAAGGGTAAGTTTAGCTAATAAAGGATGGTCATGAATAATACTATGAACTAGAAAGGGACAGAAAAAATTAACTAATAGAGTGAGCTCAAGGCTTCCATAGAACCGAAAAGAATTGATGGATTGACCATAAGTATGGAATTGTCGCCAAGAAGTAGGGTATCGATTAGTAGCAACTAGTCAAGTTTCTGTTATTAGTAGTATGGCCAGTTGTCATATAAGAGAGATAGCTTGTTTAAGTAAACCGGTAGCATTAAACAGAGAAATGGAAAGGCTTGACATTATTGATAAGCGGAACTGTCAGAGGAGTTCTCTTATAACATGTGCGTGTCCTCATCTGAGCAAAAAAGCACAATAAGATTATCATGTTGCTAAGAAGAGATTATATCATTAAAGTACGGCTTTTGTATCCAGTATTTACTGTAAAAGTATCTCTCCGCAGTGTACTTGACTGGCGGACAAATGAAAGTGAGAACCCGTTTCATTCGGCTGCAGTGGTGCCTAAATGCATGCTTATTGCGTCCCTCCATGGTACAGTCATTGTATTTTGGACTCTTGAGGATGGATCCATCAAATGGGTTAAGTTTTCTCTGAGCTATATTTGAACTTTTATAGATGCTCTGTTAGTTCAGACGCATAGTCGCTGTGTATTAAAAAGGCTACTACATTGCGGGTCAGGTAGTGAAGATCCATGATACGGTTGTTATTTATTTCAAATTTATGGAGGCGGCTGCGTAATTGTCCAACTGATATGCTGACTTTGGTTGAAATATAGACATATTGGAAGCTTTGGTTCTCAGAAGGTGACTGCAGTAGGCGAGCAGCAGCTTCTTATTGTTGGATACGGAGTTGCTCATGTTTTTTTTATCATAGACTGTTTGATTCTGTTCCAACGATCAGTGGCTCTACAATGAAAAAGTGGTTTAATTTGTAGCATCGTTTATCAACAATACATGTGCAAGAATCATGCTTTATTTGATTCCCATCGGTCCCAAAAAATAGCGCAAACAAAACAATAACAACAAAAAAAAAGGGGGCAAAATAGACTCAGATATGAAAAAGTACAAACAACAATACAAATGATACCAACTGACTATTTCATTTCATTTTCTTTTCTTTTTTTTCTTTTTTTTTTATCTTTAATCATCATTATTATTATATTTTTTACTAGAACATAAGCGAGTATTGATTAAAAGTATAATGAAATCACACCAACAAAGTAATATTTGTTCATTTGTCCTGAACAATAGGGGACAGGTTAATATTTTTTTTATACAAAATTGTTACACACAAAATTCGGCGTAAACTTGTGTATCCTCTCCCTTTTTTAATTAAACTAATTAACAAAAAAAAAGCACATTTTTATAGGAAAGAAAAGTAAAAAATGCATTTTACACAAGATATGATTAAAACTAAAAAAAAAAGACACAGACTAGTTTTTTTTTCTATTTGCTTGTATGATTTTAATACCTTTAAATAAGAGAGCGATAGGTCTTTAAATTTCATGTGAATTTATGCAGAAAATGGTTGTACAGACAAAGAAATAGACAATCAACCATCTTGCTTATTATAGAGTGTCATTCATTTAACAATGAAAAGAGAATAGAAAGAAAGAAAAACTTCCCTTAAGCAAGTTGCTGTACGTAGGGAATGTTAATGATTGTAGTTGGAAAAAAAAATAAAAATAAAAAAAAAAAAACTCAAGTTTGTTTACTCGTTAGTCTAGAGTGGCTTTGTCTTTTTGCTTACCCTCTCTTTATGGATAAACAAGTTTTTTAAAGTTTTATAGAAATCTAAGAAAAAAGAAAAATGCCTCATCAAGAATGTGAAAATAAAAAATAAAAAAATATTTAAAGAATTCTTTTTGTCCAAAAAACTTTTTTTTCTTTCTTTATCAAACAATCACTCTTCTCTAAAACTGATGGCCTAAATACTTTGTCTTTTCAAATCTAAACTTGGTTCTTATGGTCTTTTGTCAAAAACTTCTCTTCTCAAACAAATGCTTTGCTATTTTTGTGCTTCAAACATGTCTCTCTCTCTCTCTCTCATTGGCCTCTTAAAATCTCTTATCTGCTATCAACTTGGTCTTTAACCAACGTTAAAAATATATGGCCCACATAATACATCTATTCTCTGCCTCTTTGTATGGTCTCAGTTAACATCAAAAGTTGATGTGCTCTCTTTTGTTTATCGTTCTATGGTCCCTTTGATTTCATTCAATGTTAAACGCGTCATTCCATTGGTTTCAGTGGTTAAAAAAGAAATCATATCTTGACCTCATAAAATGGTAAAAAAAAAAATTGTACTTTATAATTATTTTATTAACATTCTTAAAATAGCTTACTCTGTCTGTCTTTGTTAGTCTTGGTCAAGAATATCCCTTTTGCTGCCTCTTTGGCTAAACAGTAATGCTCATAGTAGGAGTATCCTTTTTATTAACTTGTTCTCCTAGCTTAATAGTTTACTTTCTCCTGTGTCAATATAAATGGTTTTTCTTTAAGGCTGCTTTTGTACTTGTCTCTATGTCTGCATGGCCCACTTGGTAGCAATTCTTTCCTGTAAAAGCTCTCTTTTGGTGGTCTCTTTATTATGTTTGTGATCTCTTCTCTTTCTATCTCTTCATGACCTCTTTGCTATGCTTCTGAAATCTGTGGCAGGATGGGACGATGATCTGCTGGAACTTGTAAGCTCTAAAGAGGAATGGGAACTCAAGTAAAAGTAATACCCGCTCTGTTCATCCTAGTACTAGACGGAAGATGTCTTGACATCTGAAGCTACAACGAGCGAAGTAACAGACCCGGTCACGCTTTGCTTGAGAGAGGGTGATCCCTAGAAATAGGGTATATCTTTCGCAGAACATTCCAGACATAGACTTAGAACCTGACAGTGAACGGAACGCCCTTCGGGGTACCACTCATATCCTATAGACTTGAAAAAGTGTTTATAAGAGTAATTCAAGGGTGATTTTTATTATGATCTTTTAAAAAAAAATTATTATCTTTTAAAAAATTATTATCTTTTAAAAAATTACTATTTTAAAAAAAAAAACAAAAACAAAAAAACAAAACTATACTATCGAAAGGGGCTATTTACAAAAAGGTTGCTATTCAAGTACTTGGTTCTTTGCTGCTTATCAATGGTTTGTGATCAATTCTAGTTCAAATCCAATAAATCTTTTCATTCCTCTTTGCCTTCTAAAAAGCTCAATAATACTTAATAAACAAAAACCTTTATCTAGTCTTTATACAATCCTAATTAATAATCTCTTCTTTTGCATTGCAATTGTGATAACAGATGGTTATTATGTTGTCTGTTGGCTACTTCTAACCAGTAATTAAATATCAAAAGCTATAAATTATACAAAGGATCCACACATGAAATTAAATGTCTTTAAGCAGTGCATTTTGTGTATGTAAAAAAAAAAAATTCATGAATCTGTACCTTTTCATTTATGATTCAACTCTAATAATATTTTTTGAGACATTCAATTTGAAAAAAAAAAAAAAACGCTTGTCAACTTTGTTTCTCAAAAGCAATGTAGCAACAGGCATTTGTACAATACATTTTAGAAAAGAAAAAAAGAAAAGAAAAGAAAAAAAAAAGAGAGAGAGAGAAACTTTATGATATCTACATAATCACCTATGAGTGCAAATGAAAGTTTGTCAAGTGTTGCAGAGCGAGATTAGCATTTTGGGATGCTTTTGAAAGATACTTAGACCTTTATCACTTTGCTCCGCTCAAAAAGCAATTTTCTCTTTCTTTATCTCTCAATCATTATGCGTATTATTCGATTCGAAACTATTTGTAGAAAAGTGAATCTTTTACATCCATTCATTAATCAACGTGGAAATCATACAAAAGCGTATGTAACAACACCTATATATTACGTGAATGCAGGCAAGACTTGATCTTTATATAGCCACCCCCTGATTTGTTTATTTTGACATGGGCTACTTTTACTTATAGTGCCTCATATTGGACATCTTTATTCAACTGTATTAGCAGATACTATTCGAAGACATTACCTGTTACACGGAAAGGAAGCAATCATGTCAACCGGAACAGATGAGCATGGTTTGAAGGTATTGTTATGAATGGTACACAAAAGACCTTTTATTCTTACTTGCTTCGTAGATTCAACAAGCCGCAGAAAAAAACAAAATGGATCCCCTTGCTTTCTGTAATAAAGTTTCCGAAAGCTTCAAGGTAAAATATTCATATTTCTATGCAGAAATGTGCCATAGCTTATTTTTTTTAGAGTTTATGTGAGGCTGCTAATATTGAATACACAAGTTTCCAACGTACTACCAGTAAAGACCATGCAGTAGCTGTTAAAGAGTTATGGGTAAAGAAAAAAAAGGGGGAAGGGGATTGTTGTTATAAAGCCATGTTACTAAGTATGCTTAGAATCAACTTCAAAAAAACGGCTATATCTATAAAGGAAAGCATGAAGGATGGTATGCTGTTTCGGATGAAGCATTTTATACGGCTAATCAAGTCCAGGAAGTAACAGACGAAAAGACAGGAGAAAAGATAATGGTGGCTATTGAGTCAGGACAACGCGTTGAATGGACATCTGAAGAAAATTATAAGTTCAAGCTATCCTTATTTCAAAAAGACATCTTAAACTGGATCAACGATAACCCAAATGTGATTGTACCCAACAATAGAAGAAATGAAGTTATCTCTTACCTTCAAGGTGATCTTCCTGATCTGTCTGTGTCTAGACTAAGAGCACGTCTTCACTGGGGAATTCAAGTACCTAACGATCCCGAACATTCAATTTATGTTTGGTTAGATGCATTGACAAATTATCTTACAGCAACAGGCTATCCTTGGACAAGTGAATCTAAATTAAGAAGTGCTTTTCCACCTGATGTACAAGTAGTTGGAAAAGATATTATAAAGTAAAAAAAAAAAGAAAAGGGCTAGAAAGAGAGATTGATTTAGTTAAAATGGCAACTCTTCTTATATTTAGATTTCATGCTATCTATTGGCCAGCTTTTTTGATGGCTGCTGGTTTACCATTACCAAAGCAACTTTTAGTTCATGCTCATTGGACTATGCAAAAGCAAAAAATGTCTAAAAGTAAAGGAAATGTGGCAGATCCCTTTCAGGTATTAAAACAATATGGTATTGATCCTGTTCGCTACTACTTGGTTCGTAATGGTGGGGTTGTAGATGATTCTGGTAAGAGTTTTAATTTTTGTGTGAGCATCGAGGAACTAACAAATGAATCTATAGATTATTCTGAGGATGTAATTAAAATGATGTATACAAAGGATTTAGCTGGGCAACTGGGCAACTTGTTTAGTCGTGCCACATCAAAATCTTTGCTTTCAAGCGAAAGGGTGCCTGTAAGGAAGGCTGTCAACAGTAATGATCAAACATTACATACAATGCTAACCGAAGTTGCAGGTAAAGAAAAAAATTGCTTTATTGCTATGTTTCAAATGCGTAATTCTTTGAGAAAAATAGATAATTTTGATAAAGCCTTTGAAGAACGTGAATTTACAAAGGCATTCTCGTATGTTTTCAACATGTTATCAGAGGTAAACGAAACAAGAAAAGATAGCTTACGCTGTATTTTTGCTTACAATCTTCAAAGGCCAACAAACACTTTACACACAATGAACCTTGGAATTTAGTGAAAAAGCCTGAGGAGAAGGAAAGATTGGATACAGTTTTGTCTTATTCATTAGAGGCCTGTCGTATTGCAGGCATTCTTTTACAACCCGTGATGCCTACAAAGATGGATAAACTACTTAATGATCTTGGCGTACCTCACGAGGAAAGATATTTTAAAGATGCTAAAACATTGAAGGATGTTGAAAGACCATTGGGTGAAAGGAATACTGTCTTATTTCCCAGACTTTAATGATAGCTTGCGTAAAAAAAAATACAATATTTAATTGTTCAACAGTAATAATAAAACTTAGATATTGACTAGACGAACACCTTTTTTTTAAAAAAAAAATTCTACTATGTGGAAAAATATATGTATATAATCCTATTAGCTGTCTTTTATGCGATAGAAAACAAGAATTAACTTAAACTGATTTTGGCAACAATAACTATTGTGGGCTCTCACTGGCGTGCCACAAGGTAGTCGCCAAGCTGAGGCTGAATCCATGTATACCACAACTGGTATCATTGTTCATTAAAAAAGAAAAAAAAAAGAAAGAGAGAAAGAGATTAAATACGGTGAACAATAAACCAAAGGATTTACTCTTTAATATGTGGTATTGTAAGCACAAAAATATATTTTAAGCAAATATTCTATTTAATAAATTAACCAATGAGCCTTATCCTTGTATTACTGGCTGAATTGTGTGTCTTGAACACTTTTACTTTTTTTATCTAAGCTTGTAATTAAAAATGGATAATTTGCCAAGAAATCATGACAACAGTAATACTTCATAGAGGCTTGGCAAAGGCATATATAAAAGAAAGGAACGCATTAAATTACACATTTTCTTTATTGAAATTAAAAAAAAATTCTAAAACGTATGGCTTCAACTATCTCTGTCATTTTTGATGATAATCAAGTTCACTGTGTTCAACTACTTCCTGAGAAGCTTAATTGGAATAATCTCGTAACTGTTCTTCAATTATCTGCACTTCAAGCTTCTAACAGAGACTCTTTAGTATTTTACTGTCGTCTCCCCGAAACAAATGAACTGATGATGATTTCTAATCAATCTGAATTGGAAGAAGTCATTAATAGACTAAAGATGTCTTACAATCATCTTCGCTTCTATGAAAATATGAAGAATGCTGGGTCAGTTATAGAAGTTAGTCCCTTTGAAAAACTAGCCCAATTTGTCAAGCAACACCAGCCTTTAGAATACCACGTCTCTTATTGGATAGGCAATTTGGCTTCTCAAATGTCCTTCTCTCCAGAAATAAGCTTTGATCGAGAATTGCTTTGGCTTGAGAAGGCTCTAGAGGTTAGTAAAAACGAAAAAGACAGGCAAAAACGACACGATGATGATTTAGAAGACTTTACATTTGTTGGCTCGGAAAAAAAGGAAGATACAGACACCTCTGGCTTGGAAAGCGAAGATGAGATTCCTAATTTTGCTAAAGAAGCATCACATTCTCCTCCTCCTTCTCCTCCTCATTTTCATCACCATGCTTATCCCCATATTATTCATCATCGCCATTATCATCCTTGTCCTCCTCCTCCTTCTCCTCCTCAATTTGGCAGGCGCTTTGACGACAGCCGTCCTTTCGATTGTTTTAAACCTTTTGGTGATTATGAGAAACACTTTCATAATAAACAGTTTGGTTTCGGTGGACATTTTGGACGCGAAGGACAACTTGGTAAACACTTTGGCAAGCATGGAAGACCTTTTGGTAATTTTGATGGTCATGCCAGGCATCCTCCCTTCAGCTTTCATCCATCGAACAAACCCTTTTGCAAACACGCTGATAAAGAATCAGAAATTCCTCCTCAAGGCGGACCTAGATTCTATTTTAGTTAAATATTAACAGCTGCTATCATCCTGACATAAGATTAGACTATCGCGACCAGCATATTGATACGAATAAATTGTGTTACTTTTGTAGCCATCAAAGAAGTAATCGATAATAAAGTAAATGTTTAATTTCATTCGGTTTATGCTGTTACTTGTCAGGATAACTATTTTTTCTGGTTATCCATATTTTGATGAAGTTAAATTATACAAGCATCTTTTTCTTGTTTCAAGTGTAAATAAATCTCCTACACTGCTGGAAAACTGAGTTTTTTAACAGTCTCAATGAAGAAGAAACGACAGTTTGGAATCACAAGAAGCGCATAGCAAAGTTGCCTCAAAGATTATTAAATAAATTTTTAGCATATTTTAAAGCAAGCAGAAAGCCAAGCAACATACTCATTTTGAGCATAAGTTGCATTATTAGCTATTCTGACAGTAATAGGAAACCGGTTGCTTTCGATATAACATTAGCGCTTTTTCAATAAACTGCGCAAAACTTCATTAATGATCTCAATTGCATAAACAATACAAACGGTCTTCCATAGATTATACCAATCACCTAAGCTTTGTACCCTCGGACCAGATTCAAGCATAGCTCAGTTCAGTTATGTCGCACATGCTACTAAAGATAAGTATTTACATTTGCTTGTTAGCAATAAGCAGGCGCTTAAATCAAAAAAATCCATAACCATAATTTATGAACCTATGATCCAATTGGTAGAATTATAAAATCACGGTACCCCAAGAAATCTAGAATGATTTTGCTACTAACCAGTGAAGATTGATTATCTGGCCATCAAACTGTCTATTGCGAGTAAGGATAGTAACGACTACATCATCAAGGTTAAAAGTGAAAACGATGAAAAAGAGCACATTGTACTTGCTACAAGACTTGAGCAATACATAATGATAACATGAGGTAAAAATAGACTTAACCGCCCATAGACCTTGATGGATATGTGAACTAGATGAAAATCTCTAACGTCTATTTGAAATGTTGAATGAGAATAAGAGAAGGAAAATTAAATATAATTTTATTATTTAGTACATTTTATATCCAGCTTTTTTTTTTTTTATAAAAATAAAGCAATTCTACTCCTTATAAATTTATTAAAATGCTTATTGCTAAATTTTAACAACTTATTTCTGCACTGCTTCATAAAATAAAATATGTACAATCACTTATCTAAACACGTCTTATTTTAAATAAAAGACAACTTTAAAGAAAACTGTAATGGTATTTTATTTTAAAAAGTAAACTACTACCTTGCTGGATTAATAAAGGATAAAACATAGATTCATCTTATAAATTATGAGGCGTGATACGAAATTTACATGGAACAGGCTTGTTAGTAACCCCTAATTCTTCAGAGTAGTTCAAATCAACATAGATGGGATTACCATGTGAATCGATTTCAGGCTCAATCTTGAACTTGGAAAAGAAACGAACGTAAAAATTGAACAGCTCCATTTCTGCCTAAGTAACAACGTTTTGCTTATTAGCACAAAAAAAAGCTTTTC
Source organism: Rhizopus delemar RA 99-880 (assembly GCF_000149305.1). Classification (NCBI taxonomy): domain Eukaryota; kingdom Fungi; phylum Mucoromycota; class Mucoromycetes; order Mucorales; family Rhizopodaceae; genus Rhizopus; species Rhizopus delemar. Next base: position 2,186,571 of record NW_027137827.1, on the reverse strand, counting down.
TTTTTGTGTGCGTATACTTACTAAATGAATGCCTGGGCATATTCTTCTTCCCCATCCAAATCCAAAATGGTCTCTATCTTCAATCTTAGCATTAGCTGCAGCTCCCATTCGTTTGGTGTTCATCATGAATCTTTCCGGCTTAAACACTTCAGGATCATCGTAAACATCAGGGTTTTCGTGCATAGCAGCCATACTACTGATAAGAACAGCACCTTTTGGGATAAAGTAGTCATTTACTACGACATCTTCAGAAGCCATATGAGGAAGGCCAAAATTCAATACCGGGCGGAATCGCATGATTTCCTTTTGTACACAAATGGCATATGGAAACTCGTCACGATCTTGGTGAAAATGAGGCACAGCACCAAGTGGATTTTTAGATTTCCACATGTCAAGCTCTGCAACAATTCTTGATTGAACATCAGGCTTTTGTGAAAGGATAGCAAATGACCAGTATAAAGTAGTAGCTAAAGTTTCCGTACCAGCAGCAATAAAATCACCTGTATAATAAAAAAAAAAGGTGGGGGGAATAATTCTTAATAAAATAAGAATAAAATATGGTTATTCGTACTCATAAAAACAAGGATGTCATCTTCATCAATCAGTCCTTCTTTTTTCATCTTATACATGCTTTTGACCAGTGTATCCTCCTCTCTTTTTAGAGCATCTTGTATGAGCTTATTATATACATCATCACGAAATTGTTTAACAAATTTTTGTAGCTTTTTCTCTGTACCCATAAACATATCTATCCACCCAAAGTAAGGGAAGAAGGAGCCTATGTCTCCCGCTGCACCTACAAGAGTAGACGCATCACTTGGAAAGTTGATTAACATTTGGAATTTGGGGTCATTAATATCGTCGTAACGAATGCCTACTCCCATTGTCAAAACGACATTCATTGACATCAACTCCGCTTGCTTATCTATGCTAACCATTTCACCTTTTTGAGAAACTTTAATTAATCGATTCATCAAGCTATCTGCCTCAGCTTCTGCCAAATCGCAAAATTTATCAATAGAACTAGAGCTCAATAGCGAAGCAACTTGTGAAAAAAAAAAATAATGAGCTTTTTTTTTTTTGTTTATTGAAAGATTATACCTGCTTTTCTCTTATTTTTCCATTCCGGGCCATATTGAGAAAACGCAATTCCTCTAGACAAATTTTTAAATAGATACGAACCTACTACTATGCCTTTACTGTACCTGTTATTTTTACCATAAATGTCTACATTAAACCGATGATAAGGTCTAGAAGAAGTACTACTTCCTGCCTTGACAAAGACATCGTGAGCCAGATTTGGATCGCTAATCAAAATCCACAATTGGGTCCCTACATTGATTTTGTAAATAGGCCCTGTCTCTTTATGCCATTTTGTGATCTGTTTTGCTGGTGTACTTCCCAAAGAAAACATATGGCCTACAATAAACAGCCAATTTAACAAAAGATTATCTGGATAAAGATATTTATTTACCAAAAATAGGCAACTTTATTGCTTGAGGAGGATAGGGAATTTCTTTATTTCCTTTCTTTTCAATTGATATTTCCTTGGTCAATAAATAATAACAAGAAAGAAGAGCCGCGCAAGCAGGCAACAGAATATATGTATTCTGTTTTAATATACCTACGCCCATATTAGAAATATTTTGTTTTGAAAAATTCATAACAGAAAAAAGAGTGAAAAAAGGTTATTTGTAGTTTAATGAAGAGTTTCAGGTGACTTTCCATCTTTCATTAGCAACCATGACACTCTAGCGTTTTGTTTGGCCTAAACGGGCCACATCCCGTTGTCCGTATGCAAAGCGGGCCGTTATCCGTCATACACCGTGCATTATTTTTTAACTGTTTACAAGTTACACAGTGGTTGCCATAGCAATCGGAGAATCACTCGTCTGAAGTGATCATCGATTGCAGAATGTTTGTTACCCCACTTTTGTAATACAGCACTTTCTCTACTCTAACCCTATTCCTAGCGTCAATTTTCTCTTCGAAGACGTATAGTCTTAGCTAACACGTTAACACTGTCCAAACTGTAATACTCATTACGTGTAGTATCACTGACCAAACACTTTTTTCGACAACTCCGTTCTGCAATTTACCCGTCTGTGATCAAAGGTATTAAATCTGGATTTTGTTACATTCTTCTGTACCATCCTCTCACCAAAGTTGGACTCGGACTGCTAGACCCTTTGATCCAACAATGTTGCTTGCAGGTTTAATTGTTATGGCAATTGTTTCAAACTGATGATCTTGTGTCTTGCAGCCAAGCCTATCTGAAAGATTTTGTTCGACGATTTCACTCCATGGGCACCACTTCATTGTTGTCATTATCCTTTCCGTCCTTTCAAGTCGATTTCAACGTCTTTTTTGAGGCTTTTCTATCTTCACTTCATGCTGCTATGGACACCTTCCTCAAAGGATGACTTTTAAAATGATCGGTGCAATCCATCCACTTTGTTGAATCCGCCCCTTGTGGTACTGTTCTCGGAAATCCCCACAAATCACTAGTTCATGAGCCATTCACGCTCGAAAATACTGGCATACTTTTTTTTCCCACTTACAACAGTTCCTTCCAAAGGGTTCAACCTCTCTTACAACTTGATTCACCACCACATCCCCTCGATTATTCATTAGGCTAGTTCGAGATTTGCACTATAGAATAATCCAACTTAACAACATGCTTTGGTATTTGGTTTTGAATTCATCTCCAGACCCAGGCAGCATTGATGCTTCCCCATTTGTTACTTGCCTGACTAGATTTGTTGATTGGCTTTCCTTTTACCTTCTAATCCATCGCCAAACACTACAAGGAAATATGCTTCCCCATTCGCCTTTTGCCCTACCTTCTGCCAAGTGGACACAGCTTTGATCCCTGAAGATCTTGCCTAAATTTCGAACGCTTTGCTTCCGCTTTATATACCGAAAGGTACGCTATCAATAATCCATCTCACAACTCAACCCTGATGTTTCTGCTGCTTGCACAGTTTGCCACGCTCCAATAGAAAATATCAACCATCTTATGGTTGAATGCCTCTTCAAATGGTCAATTTGGAAGGATGTTTTCTCTAGGTTTGCATCCTGCCTTCAGTTTTATACTGAGGATGTCAACGCTATTTCACAGAGCATGAGTCGTTTCGACTTTGTGAGTAATAGTCGTTTACTACACTCAACACTAACACTGACTCTTATAAAATTTGCTCATTTTGGTCTAGTTATATCTAAGTTTTTCTTATATTTTATAAAAAAAAATACAAGCCCAAAAAAATCACTTAAAAGAACAGAGAACGTAAGAATAAATATGTAACTTGGCATAAAACAATTGTTCACAGTTTAATAAAAATGCAGTTAAAACCAATCAAACTAAAAATAAAAACTGTAAATTAATTCACGGAGAAGTACTAATTATTAAGAAGCCAATCAGCAGAGAATATCTAGTGTCCAAAACCCTAAGTTAAATTGTTCCAAAATTCATTGTGTATTGTAGCTCTTTTTAATTGAAATACAAAAATAAGGAAAAGGCCTTTCTAGGTAATAAGAAAAATAGTGTTTATTGATATAAAGCAAGGGGAATATTAATATTGGTTTTAAATGGTACTACGCTAGAGGTCATTTGTTAAAATAGTAAGAATAGAACTGCGATTAATATCACATGCTACTTTAGCTAAAGAGGGTTTCTATGGTAACAAGTCCTCCATGTGATATGCAGCATGACTTACAGACATTCAACAAGAATGTAGACTGCTTTTTGAAAAATTTCTCCTTAAAAAAACTATAAAAACTTATATTTTTGTGAAATTTACCTTTTTTTTTTTTTTTTTTTTATCTCTGCCTTCGGATATCTCATCATCTTGGGTACGTGCCTTCGGGTACCGCTATTCCAAGGTGCCATGCCTTCGAGCATGTATCTCTACCTTCGGGTATCTATACCTTCGGGAATCTGCCTTCGGGCACTTTTTTTTATTAAACCAAATGAAAACGAAAAAAAAGGGGGAACATGTAACCGTCTATATGATATTTTGCAAGAAAAAGAATCTGTCAATAACTTTGATGGTTATGTCGTATTGCTGAAAAGATCTATAGCTTTGCATATCGATGATCAACTACGTTGGTCGAATAATATTTGATTTATAATAAACACCAAATTGTATTCTTTTCAGCTATATAAACGCTTTTATACACTAAAGAATTGAAGTTGATAAGTTTTTGTAATAAAGAAAGAGCATACATGGCTCTTTTTTTTGTAAATGATATTTTGGTCAAGTGAGATAAGACATTTGAACAAAGATATATAAAAAGTCAAAGTCAAATAAAAGAAAATAATACATACATTGGTTGGAAACCTTTAATTATTTTAAGTATTTTTTTTTAAAAAATTTTGTCTCTTCGTCTATACACTCTATTACACGCTTTGTATCGCTACTCAATCTTGCAAAGGAGCAACCAAAAGAACAACGAAAAGAGCAGCAGAAAAAGCGGGCAAAGGGGCGACAGACGAAGAGGAGAGACAAAAGATTATAGTCATTTGGATATATATGATGACTATACCGTCAATGTGTTGTGATAGCCGCATAGTGAAATCCACGCTGTCCAGTGGGAGTCGTTTACCAGCGTGGAAGTGGTAAAAGACTGATGCACTTTCAGCTGTCTTAAAATGGAGATGTGCAGTACTAGGAAGAACTAATGATAAAGTTAGTAATTTTTTTTAAAAAAAAAAGGATACATAGAACATTGTGCCTTACACACCTCCAGCAGCTCTTTCAACTTTAAAGTCATCAACATTTGTTCGATTGCTTCAGTCGTCATATAGCAAAGGGCATCACTTTGGAGGCACATTTGCCTTTCAGACTTGTTGCAAGCGCTGCAGTCCATAAAAAAAAATAAAAAAAAGCACAGTTTTTCAAATTCGACAGATATTTAATTAGCCTTTAGCCCTATAAGCAAAAAAAAAAAAAAAAAAAAAATAAGGATGATTTAATCAACCTTAAAAACTGGTGATCTATATCTTTGATCAACTGTGATGCCAAAATTTACACCCGAATCATCAATTCTAGAATGAGACAAGTGATCTCTCCCATCATCAATCGTTGTCAAACGGGTTTTATGCCAAACCGTTTTATTGCAAAAATGGGCTGGTCCTCAATATGGTTATGGAGCATGCTCGACGGTGTAATCGAAATGACATTGCACTCCTCTTGGATCAGGAGAAAGCATATGACTGAGTACATCCTTCTTATTTACAAGCTGGCATGCTGAAATTCGGTTTTCCTTCTGTCTTGATAAACTCTATTATTGGGCTCCTCTTTGGTAATCGGGTCCGGATCAACATTAATGGTCACTTTACAAATGAAATTAATCAATGTCGTGGACTACGTCAAGGTGATCCATTATCACCACTACTGTTCAACCTTGTCTTAGAACCATTCCTACGGCACATCATTCAAGATAACGCCATCCTTGGTTTTTCCTTCATTCCGCTGTCCTCAAATATACCTCCACCACCTGATTTAAAGGTACTCGCTTATGCAGATGACGTATGTGTTTTTCTTTCCTCTCCTGAAGATTTTGTGCGGGTACAATACCATCTCCACCTATACGGTCAAGTGTCCGATGCTAAAGTTAATCTATTGAAGACTGAGGCAATTTTTCTGAATGGTTGTGCTTCTTCATCCTGGCAACAAACTTTACTACAATATCGGGTTGTCAAATGGCATAATCACACTAAACCCCGGTCACTCCGTTATCTTGGACTTCCTGTTATTCAGTCTCTAGCTCAACGTAGATATGTGGAAGATCAGCTGTTACAAAATGTGAAAACTCAATGTGGAATATATTCCCAATGGCAACTATCTATTCGAGGACGCGTGGTTTTAGCAAACACATTGATATTCATTATTTCTAATAAATAACTTTCAATAAAATAGCGTTACCTGAAGAACCTACATCAGATATCACAAATTCAACAGATGAAACGTATAATGAACCTGGACCGTCATCTACATACGGTGAAATACTAAATCGACGAAAATACGTTCTAATATTGAATGAATTTGTTAATAATCACTTTAACGACAAAACTATTTACTATATGGATAATGATCTTAGCTTGGATGAGCGATTGTAAACTATAATCCCTTAATTTTTTTTTCAAAATAATAAGTATACTTACATATAAACTTTATAGACGCTTATCTTCAATCAACTATTACCATGTATGTCCGGCGGACCTTCTTCTTTGTCCATTTGTTTTCGCAGATGAGATATACAGCGAAATTCGAAAATGGAGAAGGGTAAGCTCATAAATAAACATAGATACGTGTATAGAAATTAAGAATTCTTTAAGTCGCTCTTAGTTAAACAAGAATTCTTCCCCTCACAAATAACAATTCCAGACCATCTTACCGAAGACACCCTATTTCGACGAGATTTAGGAACATTTCTGCTTAATTTAAAAGAAATACTGGACAGACCACTTTTAACCAATAGTTACAAGCAATCTGAGATTGACTTTTCATTTCAAAATATAGCAATCTTGTTTCGATTCATATTCAATTCAAGATCCAATGTGAACTTGTGTTGGTAAGCCTGTGTTTAATTAGTAAAAGATTAATTCCCGTCTAATGCTCCCATTTAGGGAACGGCCTTTTGCAACAAATAAGGGCAATACAGAAAAGATGGTCCGAACTGATTTTTTACTTTACACCAGCAATCAAGAACTAGGATGTGGAGAAGTGAAACTCAATTGCGCTGATGACCGATTGGAGGAAGAAGACCGAGCCCGTCTAGGGGAGAGTTTGAAGCAACAATTACAATATCGAATTAAGCAGGCGAAATCCACAAGAGAATTCCGCGTGTTTGGCGTGTTTGTAGTTGATAACATCATTGAGCTATATTGTAGCTCTTTTTCTAAAGAAAACGGATACAGTTTTATTTTATTGAACAAGTTAACTCTACCTACTTTAATGACTACCTACAAATCACTTGAGGTGCCATTAGAAATCCTTTTTAGTTTTAAGGTAAAACTAACATTATACCATAATACTGATAAATATTAATACTTACGGAAAAATAGAAGTTGATAGAGAAGTCACTACAGTATCCTTCTGATTATGAAAATCCATATATCCACGGTGAATATTATGATTATTTGACACTTACAGTTTCATTTATTAAATCTTTCCAATAAGCTGCTTTTCTTAATACCTTTATTTTTTTTTATGTTTTAAAGACAATATTGAAGGAAGTTAAATATTGCTGTTATTAGAGAGAGAAGGAAAATCTACAAATGCAAATATAGTAGAACATCAACTTGATGAAATATCAGCACATCAACTTTACTTGTTCTCCTGGTGATTACACTTTCGACCTTACTTCTTTACTACAAAGACATTATTTAACCGAAACAATCTGTTCTACTTTACCTAATACTTACAAGCATTATATTGGATTCATAAAAACCACTAACTTCCAGTTCTAGCCTAGTTTGTACTGTATCCATACCCTAATATACCATTGTATATCGCGACAAAAACAAATAGGCTAGCCAATGATACATAAATGAGATGGGCCACCTCATCATCAACCTCTAATTTGACATCTGTCTCTCCAAGCTCTGTCAACATAGCCAATGCTTGTACTGGCCAATTAGTCTCTTCGAATGCTTCTACATGTTGAATTGTTGTATACATGCTTTGACTATAGATATGTACCCAAGCAATGAACAATCACAAATAAATGAATATATCCGTAAAACTCAATTAATAGTACTGATCTTATAGTACCTATTTGTATTGACAATAAAAAAGCATTTTACTGTTCATTCATTAACTTTATTGTTCAAGCATAAACTATATTATTGAACCAAAAGCAAAACACTGTACAGTGCTTCCACCGTCAATTGGTCGCTTTTAAATTTCAATTGGTCACTTCCTCGTCTTCTTCCTCGTCTTCTTCCTCCTCTTCCTCCATCTTCGCGTCAGTCAACCAATCTTTCGAAAGAAATTTTTGTAAGCGCTTACTTCCACGTGCAACTCTTTCCATACTGTCTTCTTTATAGTTTCTAGCTTCTTCATAAATTCTTGCTAATTCAAACAAAAGGCACTATAAAGGATTAAAATAAGTGAGACAGAAAGAAGTAGAGTTGGTTCAGCTGTGTCTTACCTCTATTGCTGACAGCCCATTGATTAGATTTTCGGTACCTCCAGACCAGATTCCGAACAAAGAGACAGGGAAGGGAAACGTACAAACTTCCTCGAGGGCGTAAGATTTTTTGTTGACTTACTGCTTTTAATTTCTTTACTACAGCAACGATGTTATTATCATCTACATGCTGTAACTTATTTCTTTTAGTTCCTTTATTTATTTTTGCAGTCATTGAACAATCATCAATGTCATTTTCCATTAAACTACATGTAAACAATATCAGAGGCCAAGGAAAAACACAATTCAAACTACAACAGTCTTACATTCTGAAATATTTCTTTTTTTTTTTTGTTTCTTTTGTTGCTTTGGCAACAGTGCTGTCCTCATTGGTGACCTAAAGAGTAATTTTAGAGACGATCAAACGAGAATTGTTATAGGGCTATCATTATTATGTGTGCTTACTTCATTTCGTAGTTGTCTCAAGCGTTGTTGTTCGACTGCGGCTTGAAGGAGGATTTTTTCATCATTCACCTCTGCAAGCGCTGATGTAATTTCATCGTTTCTTCTTTTTTTAGGACGCATGTTTTGAATCATTCATACTCTCCAAGTTGTGGCATTTTCTGCGAATTACAAGTCTCCCAAAAAGCTTTTACAACAAGGTGTTTTCTATTGTGTATCAATTTGTGACTCACAACCTGTTTCCCAGGATTGCTCGGACAACTCTAGAACAGCCGAAAAACAAAGGTGGTGTTTCATTATTGAATGTAGAGGACCAGCAAAAGGTTTTCCAGTTTCGATATATCAATCCATTGCTGTTAAACTGTCGTCAAAAGATACCAGACTTCCTGTACAAGACGTTGATATTTACTCTGCAATCTTCCTTTGATGCTCCCTCACACGGCATCCCTTTGATATTCAAACATTCCAGATTATACGGCAATATGAAAGGCCCCCATCCACTGATCCCCATGTTTAGTGCTTTGGGCTTCTGTCCTCGTTTACCTACCGAAAATGACTTGACAATATCATCACAAACTAGTCAATTCATCCCCTTCAAAGATATATGCGAAGAAGGCCCACAAGAAAGATTCAAGTGTAGCAAATTTTTCCAAGCACAAGAAGCATATCATTTCTTTGAGCGAGGTTTCCTTTCAAATGGTATCCAGTTCAAAAGCAGACAACGTTGTGACACTCTTAATATTTTATACAAAATCAAAAATGTTGTTCTTTTTGGAAATCTTGCCTTCAAGTCGTTTTTTGCATCTTTATTGTCAGCTGAACCAAACGAACCTTGAATTTGACTATGAAGACCATCCAATTGAATCAAGTACCAGCTTTGATCCATTCATTCAACAGTTAAGCCATGATGATACCAATACAAGAGTAATGAAGAATAGTCAATTTCCAGTTTCAACACAAATTCACAAATATAAGCCATAACAATTGGAAAACTTTTATAAGTAACACTATGTACCATATTCCAAGAAATGTATGGCACAGACTTTTTCATAAGAAGTTATCCACTAGATCCAGCTTCCACAGAGTTATCCCAGCAAACGTAGAAGATGAATATTGCCAATTGTGCAAGCTACCAGAAACAGAGCAGTATATGCTCTTTACTTGTATTCAAAAACAAGGCTTGTGGAACGCAGCTTTCAAGAAATACTTGTCAAATTCTAAAGATCCTAACTGTAGCTCGATATTTCAGGATTTATCTACACTTGGATTATCCAAACATTACATCTTACATTTATCATGACAAGTTTACAATCTATGTTTTTTTTTTTTTTTTTTTTTTTTTTTGCTATAGTCATCTGATTTATATGGATAACCCCACTGACAACAATTCTTCTTTGAACAGACACCTGTCTTGGATAGGATTGTTGTCAATCAAATCCAGAAGGAACTATCAAACCTATCTGCTTACAATTACTTGTTAATATCTTTTGTAATTTTACAAGTCACTGTTTCATATACTTACATCACTCTTAATCCTTATACTTTTTGGTACGTTTTAATAAACGTTTGAACTTTCATTCATAAAAAAAAAAAAAAAAAAAAAAAAAAAAGATCTGTAGTCAAACTAATAACTCAACCCCACATTAGCAGTGTCTTTTCTCAAATAATGTAGTACCTCATGATCGCTGCTCTGTACTACTTTTTTTTTTTTCCTAATCACTAAAACACAGAGGTTTAAATAGTTATTATACATTGAATATGTATAAGTCTCCATATTGTTCAAGTCAATAAAATAATTGCTCTATTAAATTCACAAAGAAATGTTCCAATATTGGCTAGACAAGAAGTAATAATAAAAAAAAAAGATTCAAGTGAACGTATAAAAGGAGAAAAGCTGCCAGCCAATAACCTACTGAATAAGGATGGTTCCTTGACTTTTACCGAGCACCGAACAAATAAGAGTTCAAATGAATAAAAGTAACCAATTAAAGTTTGTTGAAACGGACCTTGAACTACCATGCTGTCATTCATGAGCTCATTGACTGAATCTATGACTTGGATAGCGCGGATATATCAAACAGTAACTGAGACACGGGAAAATATATAGTAATTTGCGGTTAAAATTCGAGTTGAAAAAGGACGAATAAATTTTAAAAAAAAAATAGATAAATCCCTTTTTCTTTTTTTTATATCTTCAATCATGACACATAATAAGTATTTGACATTATCTGCAGTGGCTGCTGCAACCTTTTTACTTTGGAAATTGTTACCCAAAAATTCTGATAAATCCAATTTGCCCCCTCTTGTTAAAGGCTCGCTTCCTTTTCTGGGCCACTTACTTCAATTACAACACAACCCTAGAGAATTTATCCAGCATGCGAAAGACAAATATGGACCTTGCTTCCGTTTAAAATTACCTGGACAAGGCACTCTTGTTGTTGTCACAGGGGAATTGATTCCAGAGGTAATGAAGGCCACCAAAGATTTTAATTTTCCGAAAGGTGTCGAAAATCTTGTACCTACCAGTCGAATTGTTGAACTGTCTTATGGACACAAATTTATACCAGAAAAAATAAGCCCACGAGCAAAGAATCCGGGTAATGAAGTTAAAAATGGAATGCACACAAGCATGCTCATTTTTATCCGTAGTGACTTATCCCATCAAGCATAACTTTAAAGAACACCAAATTGATATTTTCTCAAAACGCATTCAAACAGCATTAAAAAGAGGAATTGGCGAAGTATTAAGCATACCAAAAGGTGAAAAACGTACGGTCAATATGCTCGAGACATTAAGTTATGTTGTTTCCTGTATCTCTTGTCCTTGCTTTGCCGTGAGCCATATTGGTCATGATAAGGAATTCATCAAAGGAATGGCTGCTTTTACTCGCAAGATCATTCGTGCCGGTATCGCCCTGACTTTGTTACCCGGTTGGCTAGGTCGGTTCTTGCTACGCAGTTACTTTTCTGTTGAGCACGAAATGGACTTGATTATGACTCGTCTTGTACCCGAACTGGAAAAGGTACGAGCAGGTGCTGAAATTGAACCGACCTTTGCCACCATGTCGCTCAATGTGCCTAAGGAAGATGGGACCCTTCGTCCAGTAGCCGATGTGGCTTATCATTTCAAGGACATTGCTTTAGCTAGCATTCATACCACCTCTCATTTTGCCACACTGTCCCTGCATGAATTGGCCTGTCGACCTGAATTAATGCAAGCCCTTCGAGATGAATTGAAGACACTCCATGGCGACTTGACACCCGAAAATGTAGCAACTTTGACCCTGATGGATTCATTTCTCAGAGAAGTATTTCGATGCAATGCCGACTACCTTGGTTTGCACCACCTTACGATGCGTGATACCCTGCTTTCTTCAGGCCACATCGTACCAGAGGGCGCAATGGTAGTGCTTGCCTTGGATCAAGCTCATCATGATCCAACCTACATCCAATCAGCCGATCTCAATACATTTGATCCCTATCGATTTACAAAGGAAAACATCTCACTCAAGTCAACCACGATCGGTTTAAACCATCTTTCGTTTGGTATAGGTGCTCATGCATGCCCAGGTCGTTATTTTGCAGTGAATGAAATCAAATATATGATTGCAGAATTGATTACACGATATGATGTAAGCACAAAGACTGGCAAGCGAGCAAAAGACTTTGTATTATTAGGCATGACCAAATTTCCACCCAATGAACCCTTAATATTTTGTAACAAAGAGGATGATATTTAAACAATCATGATTCTATTTAAATTTTCATTTACAACAATATCCGATACAGCAATCATTACGTTTTGTAATAAAGTTGTATCTGTCGCATCTGTAAAATGAACATAGATCCTTTTATCTGGGTTTCTATTTAAGCTTTGAAATCTTTGTTTAAAATAGTTTCTTGCTGCATCCAGATCTGTGCCTAAATTAGGCTTTTTTGTTAAAAATAGACTTGCTATTGTTGTCTTTAATTACCTTGATAATCTGGGAAATAGCTTTCAATAGGTGAATCATTAATTTTCTTTTTAAAAATATCAATCTTGTTTAACAGTAAAAGCATGGATGTATTTATAAACCAATAAGAATTACATATTGTATCAAATAACATTAAGGCTTCATGCATCTAAATAGTCTCTTTAGTCTTTAATTATTGTTACACACAATTCATATTACTTGATTCTATTACAATCCTATTAGACCAAGTAGTCACTTTATTGTCTTAACCTTACCGAAGCTCTGTCTTCTATTAAACATTGATCATAACCACTAATGGCAACAACAAACAAAATAGCCGTGACATTATCAAAGCAATGAATCCTTTCTTAAACATCAATCTCTCTTCTCAAACAATACTTTTTTTCCTACCATTTTTTTCTTTCACTTCTTTGTCCGCCCACATCAAACATACGATAAGTCAAGCCACCCAAATGAAATGCAGTTTCTGAAATACCCGTTGTTTTTGCTCTACAACGAATAATGTCTCCATCTGAAGGTTTATAATTTGGATTCCAGAGTGTATCTAACTGATTATAAAAACTAGAAATTAAAAAAAAAAATTAAAAAAAAAAAATTAAAAAAAAGCTTAAAATATTAATTAATTATTATTAACTATGCGATATTATCGTGTAGAGCAAATGCATTTCCTTTTTGATATGCATCTTGTATACTTGAATCATTCCACAAGTCTTTCAACGGTGAATAATATATTTCTGGAAAGCGTTGATTTTCTTCTAATGAAGGTGTGCTTTTAAACATATGTGCATATTTTAATATTGGATCTGTCAATTTCAAATTAAGTATGTCCACTATTTCCAAAAGGATCTGCATTGCTGAAAAGACATTCAGGAACACAATGATTCTAAAACCTTCTCTTTCACTTGCTTTAAATCCAGAAGCATGGATTAATCGCATTTGTTTAATGACAGTTGATTTTCCGGACTCTCCTGCGCCTATCAAATTGGAATAAATTTCCTTGGACATTTTTTATTTGACGTGTTGGTAAAAACCTAATAGCAGCAATTTTAATTCTTTCTTTTTCTGCCTCTGTTCATCCCTGAGTTGTTTGTCAATAGCTCTAGTAGTGGATGATATGCTATATCTATCCCCTTTTAGACTACTCTTAATATTGCCCATGAAGAAAATAAATAAAAAAAGTAAGAAGAAAGAAGAAGCGAAACTTTATATGCGTTTGCTATTTGGTTAATCAAATAATGTTACACGCGGATTTATGCTACACACTTTTCTTCTTAAATGCCTTTTCATATACAAATTATTCATGTACTCCAGAAAAAAAAAAAAAGCGCGACTTAAAAAATTGAGTTCCATGCAAATTTTAATCAGATACATTCAAGAATTCAGTATTTCTAAAGAAAAAAATTGATAACACAGTGAAAGTCACCTTCGCTCCTGCTACTATATACGATTATGAGAATATAACAAAATATATTGCGTATTGAAGATATCGCTATGCTCATCTTCCTTTACACTTTCCTGAGCTCGATTTGAATATTGGTGGTTTGTAGCTATAAGCAAAATTAAGTGAAATGGATTTCTGAAAAAGGAGACTTCAACAATCAGAATCAGGTAATGTGGAATGATTTCGATGGTTTCATTTGTTAATCACAAATTACCGGAATAAATGTAGCAATAAAGAGAGACTATAAAGCTTTGCTTTCTTCATACGTCCTATTAGAAAAGGGCTTTAAACTCATCAAAGGTTTATTTAAACTAGAGAAAATTGAACTGTTATTGATCCAAGCTCCGAGAATTCTTTGTATTTTTTTTTTTTATTTTTGCCTTATGACTGACTTTGGGGTTTTCATTGCTGAGTGATTCTCTAAGGCAGCGGTCGTACCATTTCAGTAGTTAATTACATTTTATTAAAGTGTGACAGCGTTGGGTACTATATAAAAGAGATTATTAGGTCGTTCGTAACAAGAAAAGACAAGAACAATTAGATCTTTAACATCTCCCCAATTTCTTCTGTGATACGTGGCTACGAAAAAAGGACATAACCGCACGTAGCATTGAAAATTCCCAATCTGTGTCTCTTTTTGCATCACACGGAGAAGTTTTTAACCCTTCTTTTGGGATGAAATGTGATCTTGAAGCTTTCCAGAGTAATGTTTTACGTTTGCGTTTAACTCATGAGGGCACTCAAGACATAAGACCTTTCAAAGAATGCATGTTGGTAAGGTTTACCAAGTGAGCAGAGTATTTCAAGAAAGAAGTGCTTAAAGATTATAAAAATGCAACGATCATGAAAGATGTTTGCCATAAGAATAAGAGTAAGAAATGTGTTATATGCAACAAAGGCCGTATGACAGGACTAGAGCAAGTTTTTGTTCCATTCTTTAGTAGACATTATAAATCATATGAACAAAGATTATTCTGGCAATTATTTAGATAAGAAACAAAACCATGAAATTGATTCTGGTTATTAGATCTCAAAAGCCATTTACTTTAACATTCAGTTGTTACACCTTTTATCATTGAATGTAGGTTTGGAGTCATTGACAAGTTTCATGTAGTGATATATTATCTATTTTCTACGCACTAATTTTTTTTTCTTTTATTATATGTACTCATTATTGCTATTACTCTTATTCTATCTTTTGCACCATTTTTTCTATTTTATTTGCATAAATTTTTTTCTCAAAAGTATACTAATATCTTCGGAATGAAATGTACAATGTTTTCATATCAAATTATCGTTCTCAGTTTGACTTGTCGTTTTTGAAATCATCTACTGTCTTTTTCAGCAAATTTGAGAAGTGGTTCTGGAAAAAATGAGAGAAGTTCATGTTTATTAAAACTCATCGAAGACTATAAGGATTAAGAGCAAATACAAGTGTATGAGATAGTGACTTGGCACGAAAATACAAAAGATATTAGCATAGAGAATTGTAAGCAAATAGTTTTAATTGTTTACTCTGGATTTGAATGATGACAACCTCATGCAAATTTAATATTTACTAAATTTGAGAAAGCACAAGAAAAAAAAGAAGAAAAAACTTTAGACTTAAATATTTTTTTCTTTTAACTATTTGTTTTTCTTTCTCCACTCACTTTTGTTACATTGGGCCTAGTTAAAGACGCTCTTTGAAGTGCTGACTAGTAATTCGGGTGGTGAAAAGCATAACACGTTAGGGTCTGAAGACTGGGATCCTTACAAATGAACATCCTTTGCTCTACTAATTACATTGGTTTCCTTTCCGTTTCAATACTACTATATTTCTATGATCCTTATATTCCAGATTTATTCATTTAATAATAATCTAGTCACACCACTCCGCGATGTGTGGCTCCAAGTTTAATAAAAATAACTTCTTTTACAAAAAAAATTTTGTATACAGGGCATTCAAGGATAGACAAATCAAGGCGGCTCTTGGTGAGATATTCAGCGTTACAGTTGCACTGGGCAAGTTCGAAGAAGGTAGTCTTGAGGCAGTGGAGAAAAGACCCAGAAAGGTTACAGGGGCTAAAGTAGATGTATTATTTAAAAAAAAATAGGGTCTAACGGGCTTGACTAAAGTCTGACTACCTTTTTTTAAAAAAACCGCAACAATATTCTGCTGTATGATTAAATTTTTTTATTTATATTAAAGAAATTACGTGAGCGCACGGCGTTTTGAATACACCTTAATCGCCCAAGTCATATCAAGAAACATAAGAAGATCAAAAAACATCCTTTGAGATCAAGGACGAAAACAGTAAAAGAAAAGTAGACGAGTAAGAAGGGAAAGACATATCATAGACATCAGTATGAGTTCTGTGGCTACTAATCCGAGAGTCATTTTCCGGAAAATAGGGGAGATGAGGGGAGGAGGGCAATTTTTGATGATATGGACGATCGAGCTCAAAAAGAATCAGATATATGGTAGGCCATCCGAGAAACCAAGAAGAAGCAGATTGAAAGGAACACGGTTTGCGAGTGGATAGTAAGTTCAAAAGGTAAGACAAGGTATTCTCAATAGTAGTCGGCATTTATAACCTTCGATGCATATCGAGACATTGAATGACATGTTACTTAGAATGAGAGCGGTCAGGATGCTTGTGACAGGGCTTTGGTTGGTTGCCTGGTGACCAACCAAGTCTCCAATGGACACATCTGCTTCGTTCAGAGTAGGACATGGGAAGCCAAAGTGTAAGATCCAAGGACAAAGAAGGACGACAAAGAGAGAGTGACTTAGAGTGATGAGCTGATTGTCTTTGTAAATGTTTGTCTTGCAGGAGCCCGCGCTTAATGGCCTTAAAGTAGCGAGCACAGAGGGTATCGCCTGATCGTGAACAACGCTGTCATAGTACTGTTTTCGAAAGTGTGTGTCATTGGCGTCCATCAAAATGCTGCTTGATGTGGTGTAGCAGATGAGAAAGGAGTGTATCATCAGGAATATATAAGGAACGTAGAAGGAATTAAGTCTGTAGGATGTTGATCTGTTTTTTCATAATGGGTAGTTTAAACAGGTGCAGCATGATGTTGACTGAGGAGCATGAAAAATCACAAAAAATTGTATGTAAACAGTGTTTTTGAGAGTTTTCAAATTGAACCATCTGAGCTGATATTAATGTATGAATGGCCAAAACATATTCGAATTATGAGCGTACTATTTGTGAATAGAAACAAGCGGCAAGAAGACGACTGAAACCTTTGGGATTAACATCAATGGAGGAGAGCTGATTCATTGTTGCCAAGGCTTTGGAAACATAATTGGTAACAAGTTCTTGCGTATGGAGGTAACCTCCTGGTTTAAAAAGAGTGCTTAGGTAGAAGAAAGAAGCTTGAATTTGGATGGTAGTATCATAAAGAGGATATTGTAAAGGCTGAGGACTGTCGTCAAGTATCATGCATTTACTAGAGTTCCAACGAAAACCTAACTCGAGATTGCGTTGTTCGCAAAGTTGTAAGAGCTCTGCCATTTTATACTTGTCAGCAATAAGGACCACATCGTTAGCGTACAGTTCATTAATGAGGCAAGCTGGATAGGGTCAAGACTATCAACAAGAGGGCAAGGACGGAATAATCTGGGCAGATTGTTAATATAAATGGGGCACAGAAATGGTGAGAGGATCGATCCCTGGAGAACACCAGTAGCGGGAGAAAAACGGAAAGATTTGGCATTCTATAGGAGCAGCTCAATTTGAACATCATTGAGTAGGTTTTGTAATAGGATGATTAGAGACACTGAGGATATCGATTGCAAAGAGTTCCAAATTCGTATATGATCTATAGTATCATACGTTGACTTGATATCGAGGAATTCAAGTACCGTGGGTTGATCATAGGTATGAAAATGCTTCCTTGAAACTGGATAACGACTAGAAGAGAGAAGCCACGTTTCAGTGATTAATATTACAGAGAATGATATTATTATCTTTAAGATTGGGTAAAGAGCTTGTTTGGGTAAGCCAGTTGCGTTAAATAAGGAAATGGATACTTGGGACGTTTGAGCCCAGACAAGGGTTCAGGCTTCTCAAAGGTCACTGACGAGAAATTTGCTACATACATCTTTAATTCTGGGAAATCAAACTTTCTTCTTCTGGAAGCTTCACTCCCTTAGGCTTACGTACATTTAGGATTATTCTGTGTGATTAAGCTCAGATGAATAGGCAAGAAGATAGATACGATCATACTCACATTGTTCTTTCGACAGAATGAAAGTGAATTTTCTTCAATCTGATTCTTTATTCTCCCATAAATGATAGTTTTAGAAACCGAATGGTCCACAAACTAGTTTATCAAGTTATCCATCGTTTCATCCAAGATCGAACCAGGTTTATCATTCATGAGCTCTTTTATAAGTCTCCCATGCTCTTTTCTTTGCCCAATTTAGAACCATAGTCTTGATCATTTTCAGTGCTCTTGCTGCTTCAAGCATACATATTTTTTTTATAAGAAGGAAAAGAAGCACTCTTGTTCTACTGCCTTATAGATTTTGTATGACCCAATTTTCTCCAATTGATGTTCTTTCAATTCTAGCTATTAATTAAAGTCTACAACATTTATCAAGGGACAAGCTTCATCATCAATTTCCATTTTTAGAATTGATACTTCATTTTTTTTTATTCATCATTTATGTCTCCTTTTTCACCTTCATGTATAAAAATAAAGAAAGAGAAGACGACCCTGAAAACTGCATTTTTTTTTAATTCAAATGCTCTAAATATAATTTTTATTTTTTTTTTCTCTAAAAGTGCAAGAATATGTTTGTAAAAACAGTGTACAACATACTCAATCAGGAATAAGTTCATTCAAGCTTCTTCATGAATAATGCCCCACGATTTACGCCATTCAAGGTGCATGTAGTTTGTGATTGGTCCTTCTAAGCCAAATGAAATGGGCGCAAAATGAATAAAGGTGATAATGACAGCAGCATAGATGGGAGCAAACACGGCCCACTGTACTCTTTGACTTTTTCGTTGGGTAAAATGATCGATCAAGAAGGGAACCATCAAGATACTAAAGTA
This sequence comes from Rhizopus delemar RA 99-880, assembly GCF_000149305.1. Taxonomy (NCBI): domain Eukaryota; kingdom Fungi; phylum Mucoromycota; class Mucoromycetes; order Mucorales; family Rhizopodaceae; genus Rhizopus; species Rhizopus delemar. The sequence continues at coordinate 2,167,507 of NW_027137827.1, read as the reverse complement.
GAGTGCGGGGAAGTAATGATGCAAATAAGTAACGCGACCCATGATAAAGAAAGGAATGTAATGTAAGAACCATCCAAGAAACAAGGTTCTGCCTACATACAAAAAATGGTTCCACTGGGCTATAAAAGCAATAATAACATGAGTTATTCTTGAAAAAAAAAAGGGGGGGGGGAGAGAATATAAATCGATTTACTTACCCTGCGTCATGTCTATTATGCTTCTTTGCATACGTACCATATAAATCCCGGTAGTTAAACAAAATGTGAAGATGGCACTGATCGATAGCCACCAGACAATAGGGTTTCCTAATAAATAATACTTGACCTCTTTATCCCCCCAGCCACACATACGAAGGCCCACAGTCACCATTGGCCATTCTAAAGGACTGGAAGCCAAAAGATCCACCTTATCCACATCAGGTATCAATGCATTATTTGCTGTCCACATGGCCACGTTCAGATCGATAAAGTTGCGCCAAAAGGGGGCACGGTATGCGTTGGGTGGGGCGGGTGGTAACCGATCGTTCCAGTGCTGCTCCACATTCCACATCGCATAAGAATCACCCGTCTCTCTCGGATCACAAAACACCTCGGCCTGTTTGAATCCCCAGTCCGGCAAGACAGTGTTATCGGCCGTCAAGAGGCATCCGAGCGTTTGATGGCGAAGTCGAAACCGGGTCGTCAAGGAGTGCACACGGTCCTTGTTTTTGTGAACCATGTCATGAACAACCTCTACCTTCCAATTGTCTTGAATGTCACCTATTGTGTCGTTACCATATCCACTCACTTCCCATCCTGGAGAGATGGGTGCATCAATCCTGTGGCTGTGAAGGTTACGGCCGGTAGGGATATGAACCAGACGAACAAGATCCCCATCCTTGAGGAAATGAATGAGGTCTGGGCTATCGAGTGGGTCAAATGTGTCCTGTCGAGGAGGTCGAATGGTCCAGTGATTGTTTTCATCCTTGTGGTGATAACAAGTGATCTGCTGCTGTTCAGACCCCTCAGGGTAAGTATGAACGTGTGAGTGAAGTAAGCCACCACCATAGCCTGCATTTCTGATCGTCACATTTGAGCCATAGGCAACCTCGAGTGGGTTGGAAGTCATTGAGTTGCCCTCCAGATTAGCTTGAAACAAAGAACTCATCTGGCCATCTCCAGGACCACTCTTATAAAGCAATTTAAAGTGCAGCACGAATGAAAAAACATAGATCGAAAATGGGACAAAGATCAGACAGGTCATACGTGCCAACCAGTGGCTCACATACATCTTCTTGGTCATTCGAATATCACCCCACATATCCCACAAATCCTCAATGGTATATATGCCCACGAGTGCAACAGCAAATAAACCTACCCACTTCACACTCAACACACAGCCTAAGGAAACACCTGTCAGTCCAAGCCAAGTCCACCACTGAGAGGAAAATGAACTGAAGGAAGAGATCAGGTCAAGTTGAAAAAATGAATGTGATTGCGCTTACTTTTGACGTTGATTGTGAAATACCGATAAGGTATAGAGTGATGTACAAGTGAAGAACAACAACATGGAATCCAACAAGATGAATCGACTGATTGTAAGAAAGGCATTGTCTACAGAATAATTTGTTAATCAAGCACATAAAGTAAATGAGTGCTTACCTAATAATACCATGGTTGATGTCAATAAGCTGGCTTTCAAAGACAGGTTGAATTGAACAGCAGTTAAATAAGAGATAGGAACCATCATGGCACCAAAAAAGGCATTGAATATCCGCATCACAGTATAGTTGACATGTTCAGGATACACAGCACCAGATTCAAATGAGAATGATCCATCATAACCAGCTAACCAACCTGATAAGCCTACAAGTATTTTACCAAGTGGTGGATGTACATCAAAATAAAAATCGTGCTTTAAATAATGTGAGCCAAACTACATAAAGCAATAAGTATATATATTTTTTTTTCTCTTGGCTCATTTATCATTCGATTACTTGGCCAAAGTGAGCTTCATCCCAAACGACCATATTATTCATTGAAATCTTTCTGAATCGTGTCCACCATGATAACAGTGTTAATAAGGTAGCAATGATGACGTGCTTATTTTCTTGTATAAACACAGCCTTCTGATGGAGGATATAAATTGACTGTTGATAGCAATAAAATTTATGTGTACCTTGTTTGATAGAATTGATGGCTGTTGATCATATTTTAGTTTTTCTTTTTCTATATCGAAAATTGGTTCTTTCTCTATTCCTTGTGAAATATTTCTTCTTTTGATAGTAACCATATGAACACAAAGGAAAAGATAGAGAGGAAGAAAAAGAATAGAAAAACAGAAAAATGTGATTTCTTTCTTTGGCTTAATTGACGCAGCTTAAAAATACGTTGTTTGTATAACCCCTCTTTTTCAAGGGAAAATAACTGTCACTATAAAAAGCAATCCATTACGATCCATTCAGATGTGTGTACTTTACAATAATAAATCAGTCGAGTCATTAGTGAGCATGAGATAACTTTAATTCATTATAGATCAAGAATAGAACTTGTTTTGACAAAAAAAAAAAAAAAAAAAAAAAAGGAGCAAGGGGCACACATCTGATAATGAATTTAATAGCTGTCAGAAATAATATATGTTACACACTACGTGTTCACCTTTCTTTCAAGAATGAAAAATAATGTTGATAATCAATAGAAAGTGATTCGGTAAGTATATCAAGCATAAATAGAATAAAAGATACTGTTATTTGATTCGAATCACAGTATGGCTGTTATTCGCAATTTGTAATTGATTATTATAAGTTTATATGAAATACTTGGCATGGAGGACAGCTGCCCTGCATTTAAAATCCCGGGTAATGCGTATTGGTCCATAATAGTAATCATGCTTGCTATCATTTTTGTATTTATTGTTTAATGCTAGTAGTCTTTCTTGAGATTAGTCGTAAAATATCTTTTATTATATAGACTTCATAAGACATAAAACTTTGTATTCACTATTTAATCAATTACACTATTTTCAGAAAGTAATGTTGTATCTTTACAAATTTTGTAATTCATTCAATATACAAAAGCGACAAATCAGTGCGACATTTATTCCTGAAAATAGTGCACTTGACTTTTTTTTTTGGTAGAATAATTGCACCCTACCCATTACTAAAATTGTTTCCATTTTTGCATTTAAAGTAAACAATCTATTAAATGAATACAAGCTATACACTAATGACAATAATAGCCATTGACAAATTTGAGATACTTGGCGAGTCTTTGCTAATTTATAAGCTGATTCTCAAGCTTATGGACTTTTGTCCTTTATTCATTCAATCAGGAATGGATTGATTGAATTGTAGGACTGGTGTAATGAATATACAGCGTGGTTTAGAAAAATATAGCTTGATGTCGATAGAAATACCAAATCACCAAAAATAAAGGCAAATAGTACGATAGATGGACAATTGAAATAGTGCTCAATTAAAGACTTGATGATGAGAGAGAATGTTAAACCAATATACAACTGACTCATATTCTTTAAGAATATCATGGTTTACATCACTTTTATATTGTTTAGATTGGTCATGATGACTGTGTTCTTATTGTCTGGTTAGATCGAGTAACATGCACTGATATGTCTTTTGGGTGAGGATATCCATCATCCCCAACCCCCAAAAAAACTGTACTCGATAGTGTTAATTAACCTAGTAAGAAAAAAAAAAAAAAAAAAAAAGTCTAGAACTTTCTCTTTCTCCTACTCTTTTGACCATCACTCTCCTATTAAATATTTTATTTGTTTCAGAAAAGAAACATAAACTATTTATACTGTTCTCCCCTCCCTCTTTGCCTGTTTACCCTCTCCTATTTCTATAATTAGACACTGTCACACATTAATTTGATAATGAAGATCTCTCTCTTTACAAAATACTTTATAAACAAGCATGAGTATAGTAAAAAAGAAAATGTTACACCAATTATTCAAGGATATTCTTTTTTTAATTGACCCATGCTTTATGGCACGGGCAAATACATTATTTATAGTTTATTATTTGTATGACCGCGCTTTTTAATTGAATAATAGAGATATATATTTTATGACAATGTTATAAACAGTTACACGAATTAAATAAAGAAAAAAAAAATTACATGCACATTCTATATCAATTCTTTATAGAATTCATAGTAAAAAAAAATTATATAAAAATATATAAAAAAGAATAACAGAAAAACGTGGCTTCACACTTTCCCCTTTTTATTATAAACATTAGAAAAAAAAAATAAAAAGTTTTTTTTTTCTCAAAAAAAAAAAGAATTTCTAACCAGTCTCACAAAAATATAATAACTTTTTTTTTTTTTCTTGTCTTTATTTTTGTTTATTTATTTATTATATTTTTTTTTTTTTTCCTTTTTTTAAGACAAAAAAAATGATTTTTGATCGTTATCGAAATAAGTCAAAAAGAACAGAAGAGAAACCAACGAAAAAGCCAGTGACGAGTAGTAGTTTAGCCAATGCTTTATTAAAAAGATTTCAATTATCAAAAAAGTCTAAGCATTCAGAAGAGAATAAGAATAAAGAAATAAATCATCAACCAAGAGCTTCTGTATCATTACCAAATATAAATACAATCATTAATAATAAAGATGGACCAATTCTATCTAAATCAACCGTCACTTTACCTCGACAAAGAAAGAGATATTCTGCTGACCAACAACCACGTCATAAACAATTTACTTCTTTAAAAGACACCAAAGTTAGACATTCATTCACATTTGGTCATTTATCTAAATTCAACCACTCTGACACACTCACCTTGGCTGATCTCTCTTTGGACCCTAAGCAACGTGCAAAACTAGATAAATTGACGTTATCCATCAACACCAAAGGTGATGATCCTCAAACACTTTTATCCAAAGTGGGTAGTAGTAACCCTCCACTGACACCTCACCGCTCCATTAGTCACCAACACCTTCAGATCCCCACTAGCAATCTCTATACTCCTTCACTCAACCGTACTCACTCAGAGTCCCGAGTAAAGACACAGGGTATCCCTATTCGATCGGACGAACTGGTCAAATTGTTGGAAGAAGCATGCAATGTGACCTTAATTGACGTACGTAGTTTGATGGACTACCAAAAACGGAGAATCCGCGGTTCCTTAAATGTCAACTTGCCATCACTACTCATCAAACGGTATCAACGAGGTACTGTATCGAATTTCAATTTAGAAAATTTTATTACAACATCAGAAGGAAGAGATGAATATCAGCAAAAACAGCAAGAGCAAGTTTCACTAAAAAAGAAGGTTTGGGTTGTTTATGATGAAGATATGTCAGAAGAAGATCAGACTTCACAAGCATGGACGCTACTCAAAGTGCTTGAAAAATTTACAAAAAATGAAGGAAAAGTCTATTATCTTTCTGGTGGATTTCACGCTTTTGAAGACATTGAAGAATGGATTGAATCAAGTGCTGGCACTACTCATCTCATTCCTCAACAACAAGAACAACAGCATCATCATCATCACCATCAACAACAACAACAGCAACAGCAAATTATACTTAATAACAATAATAATACAAAACTTAATTATATACCAAGACGTTCTGTTAGTTATACTATTGGTGACTCCAAAAACCACAGACGTACTAGTCTGTTTAGTCTAGATACCCAAGCTGCACGTGTCAATAATGCAAATGCGTTAGCACGCAGAGCTAAAAGAAGATCCGAATTGCAGCAGCAGGAACAGCAAGCACAACCTGTACAGCCACAGCCCAATCTGAATCGTGTCAATGAAGATGAAGAACTGGGTTTGATGACTGCTTCACCAAGAACAGAGACTGAATTTAGTTTTATTATTTCTGAAATCATTCGAGGTTTCTTATATGTCGGTCCTGAGATCGAAACAAAGGAACAAGCAAACCAATTGGAGGCTCGTAGTATCAAGAGAGTATTAAACATGGCTGAAGAATGTCAAGATGAAGGATTGGGTTCAAATGTAATATATCATAAAGTCGCAGCAAGAGATACAGTGGAAATGAAAAATATTGAACTTGTCATGATGCAGGCTGTTCATTTTATTGGTAAAATAGAGTCATAAGCGATATTGCAAGAGTTAACATTCGTTAATAGAGGAAGCCAAAAGGAATCATGAACCTATTTATGTTCACTGTAAGGCCGGAAAGTCACGTTCGATCACTGCCATTCTGGCTTATCTTGTTACTTCTGAAAAATGGACGTTGAAACAAGCTTATAGGCATGTTATTAAAGCTAGACCCACCATGTCACCCAACATTGGATTCATCACTGAACTGATGAAGATGGAAAACAGAGTGCATGGTAGAGTAAGTAGTTTTCTAGAGACGGATTGGCAATCTAGTACTTCACCCAATCCAGAGTATGCAAAGGAATTATGTCAACTAGAAAAGGCATGGCAGGATAACAATAATTTCCTTATTTCATCTGAATAATAGTAATAAAAGTTGTTGTTTTTTATGCTGTATAATACAGTTGTATAAACTCAAAATTATATACTATTTGGGAGTATCATTCTCCTTTTCTTTCACTAACCCTCCTCCTCTCCTTGTTCTCTTTTTTTTTAATTTCAATAGCATCTATAATCAATCTATTTTCGAATGTCATTGATGCACAGAAAAAGAAGGGAGATGATTTTAGTATTACACTAAAAAAAGAAAATGGAAACCATGATTTATAATTTATTAAACCAATAAAGAATATAAATAGCTTTACAAGCTGATAGCTCATGAATAAGTCTGCTTGAACACAGGATTATTAAACAAAAATATTGAATATCCGTTTTAGCAATAGTGATCTATAAAGCATTTCAGCTTTTTATCCTAGTCACCATAACAATTCATGAAAACTCCTTCAGCTCTTTTGAGACCGTTTTTCAGATAATACAAATGGAGATATGGTATACTAGAGCAGAGCTGTGGTATATAAAGTCATCTTGCTAGAAAGCCTATCAGAGAGGTCATGAAAAATGTCAAGGGATCAAAGACATGTACTATGACATGATTGAGAATACTTTAGAAAAAGGCCTCTCAACCTTAAAGGTTGACATTAATGAAAACATGATTAATGATAGTCCAAAATTATCGCAATAAAGATGCGTATATCTTTATGATCCTTCTAAACTGAAAGAACCCAAATTCTTTACAATGTACTATAGCTTTTTATTGTCATTTGGTCTTGTTTCTTTTATTACAGTTGTAAAGAAAGCTATTTGTAAAAGTCTTTTGCATCAAATCTATACTCCCATCACATAACACTAGTCTAAAATCTTCAGGTCTGGCTGATGATTGAATTATTCGGTAGATAGTTTGAAGATCAAATGTAAAATTGAAACAGCTTAGTTTCATATCTACAGGTTCTTTATCTATGTTATCAATACCACAAAAGTTTTTGTATAATAAAAAATGTATTTCTTATTTATTTTCTTTGTTATGGTCCCAATAAAAAGAAAAAAAGTTTACAAGAAGCAAAAAAATGATGAAAATAGTCGCTTTACACCAAAAGATACAATGTGTCTGATTGAAACCTTTTGATTTGAATAAAGAACTTGTCATTCAGACCACAGCTGGACAGCTGGATGGTTTTGTGATGTTAAAATGAAAAATAGGAGCTGACAAGACCATTTGTGGTTCATGTGATAAGGATTCGATAACTTTTTTATAGAAAATGAAAGAAACCCTCAACTTGGAGCATGCGTTCTTTTTCTAACGATCTTGAAACAAATTTGATGTTTGAAAGGATAGGTTCAGAAGTGCCATATCAGCAGCGTTCTGACACCCAAGCTTTTGTAAGCATCCCTCCTTCTTGACAAGCTAGCATGACACAACACTCAAAGTTTATTATCACCATATGAGGCCATCGGCTCTAGTGTTACCTCGTCCATGAAGAACAAAGGCAATAGCCAGACAGCTAGCTTGATCAGGATGAACATGGCAAGTCCAAGTATAAAGCACAGATCTTTCTGAAAAAGCTTGAGGATTTGGCAACAGATACCAAAGTCCGCGTGTTTTGTTAGGACAAATGTACCATTAGTGCAGCAGATTGAAATGAACCTTTGCGATATATGTAAAATTTATATGGTTTGTTCGATTGAAAATGTAGCAGCTCGGACCAAGAGCATCTTCTTTCAAATAGAGGCATATCAAGAAAATCAATCAGAAAGATTTCACTAATGTATACGCTTTATATTTAGAATACACTTAAAATAAATTTGCTACAAATCATTTGAGACTGAAGGCTACAATCTACTCTTTAAACTATTGAAAACTTACCTGATGTAAAAGATATAAGCCCAAAAAAGAAGTAAAGGATTTTTACAATCAAAAAAAGACATAGTCAAGATAAAGATGACTGTAGTCCTTTCTCTTTTTGACTACTTGGAAAATCTAGAAATATAAACCAAAGCATATCTCTAGTGTTCTCTCCTGCTGAAACCGTCTTTCCGTCATCAAAAATTTTCCTTATTGTAGGAACAAGAACAAAAAAAACGCTGCACTTTTAAATTATAATATTTATGAAGATAACCCCCTCCCGTTTTGAAAGCCTTTGAAAAGCATAAAAGGGCACAAACTAAGTTTTAAATCCAGATTTGGATTGTTAGTAGAATCTCTAGTTACTATGACGTCCAATATAATACCTGATCGGATTGGAAAACTCCTATACCAAACTCTTTAGGTTATCTAAAAGGATAGTATATTCTTTTTTTTTTAAAAAAAAAAGGAAAAGGAGACAGTTTATGTTAAAGGAGTGTTTGTAGCAGCTATAGATACAAAAGAAAACATCAACAATGACTGGGCTATTATAAAAGAGTCGCTGGAGTTTGGTATTAGAAACAAATTATTAAAATTATGTTTTAAGAAAAAAGAATCGTTCATATTCAGTAAAGGCATTTAAAGGCAGGTGCTTTCATTTAAATGATAGAATCATTTGGTGAGACGACAGAGTACAAGGCATCTTTACGTGATGATGTAAAATAAGTTGAGAGGGAAAGAGCAGCCCTGTGTTCATGGAGATTTATTACGTAAAAACTTATGATACTTGTTCTTTTTTTTTTGCCTATGATCTTTTTTCACTTCATGACCGATTCTTTCAATATCGTTTCTAATTGCGAGCAGCATCTTTATGCCGTCTTTAACATCCTCCAAGTCGCCAAAACATGTAGAGAAATAAAGCTTAAATTGAGGAGTAGCGACATACAATTCAACTTTATCAAACAAAATCTAGTAGTAAGGCTAATAATTTTAATAATCCAGGTGTAGATATTGTTGACGCTATCTTTTAAAAAGTAATAAGTTCCTTCAGTATTAATCATCCTCGCTCGGAGCAATTTGCCTTCATCATGTTTTTAGTGGCGTCAATATTTAGTAGAGCAACTTCGGCATTAGCGATATCGAATCCTTGCTCTTTGTGATCATAGATAAAACGAATACCCATCTTATATCCAATTGCGTTAGCGCTATCATTATATTTTTTTAGTCTTTTTATGGCCGACTCATCCAATGCAGATTCACTACCTGATTTCAGTAAGAATAAATTTTACTTCAGCTTAAACTGAAATAAAGACCAGTCTCAAAAAGTATTCAAACTTTTTCTTGATCTTTGTTTCTATCTCTTTCTCAATTATTATTACTTTTATATAACAAGGCCGAAGATTCTTGTGGGCAATATTTCGTAAAATAAAAAAAGACTATAAAATTCAACCAGACTTAAAAAGTTATATTTTTATTTAATACTATTGTATCTAGTATTTATATCTTTTTTATGGAGATTCAATTGAATCCTTTTCAAGATACTTTAATTAATTATAGCTGTAGGTCCAGTATAAGTAAATTTTAGTATGAAGATATGTTCCTGGTTATGCAAATGAACCATTTATAACTATTTCTCAAGTTGATTTATTTTTATGTGGCATTGCAGCAGGAGCTATATTAAAACAATTTGTACTAAATTAAAGGAGTAGAATTGCCTATGACTGAATAATAGAGAAAAGACTGTAATAAATCCTTGTAAAGCATTCACTGCTCTGATTTTTCATAAATTGAATATGAACCATGTTTAAAGTATGTCGAAATACGGCGCTGCTGTCTGATATATTTTACATGTATCTTATTAATACTATTTATATATCGAGTTAAGAATAATGGATACATCAAAAACCATTAGGAGCAAAGAACACTATAAAAGGCGAATATTGCTTTTGGAGTGCGTTATAAGTCATGTGACAGTCCGGTCAAATACAATTCCGGACCGGACAAATCAACTATTATTTTTTCTAAAATTGAAATTTTCTGATAATGTACTAAGGGAGAAGATATACTTTTTTGAAGGACTTGTATAAGACGGTAAAGATATATCCACTGAAGTTGCCTATTTGATTTTCTATTAATTCACTTCAATTCGAACGAGAACCTAGGCCGACTGAAAAAACCTACTTCGAGCAATTGGTACCAGAATAATAAGAGAAATACCAAATAGATAAAGGCAAGTGTACGTATAAGAGCGAGTGAATAAACAAAGATTGAAGGGAACCTTGATTATTCAAAAGAAAGAATAAAAAAATAAAGTAAAAAATAGGTCGATTTTTCGATACTTTATTCAATAACAATTTACAAGACTTTATACACTTTTGCAAATGCATAAAGTATTATCAGAGAATCAGTAGCATTAACAAAAAATAAACAGATCAGGACATGGACGGGGGTAACTGATGATAAGGAAAGAAAATAAAACATCAGACAAAAGAAAACGTCAAACGGAAGAGAGAAAACAAAACATATGATCTGAGCGAATGTCATCGGAAGAAGCACCCAATATATATCGAACCACCCAGCTAAACCTAGAACCTCACCGACAAAAAAAGGAAAGTGCACCCCAACTGTATATGGCCATCAATTCACTTGAGCTCCGCCAGCAAGTTGCAGGTCACCTGATCAACCCAGGGGTCCTCCTTCAGTTGGTGTTGACTATACCCGTTCTCCACTATAGACCATTCAGCCAATCATATTTCCCGTAGCGCTTCGCATAAACATATCTCCGAACCGAGTAGAGTTTATCAACCAGATTTACCAGTCACCTATCATTCGTTGATATATGCTTTTCCCCTGATTATGCTTTACCTTGAATAGCTTGAAATTTAAAACAGTAACCAGGAAAAAGAGAACTAGTATTGACTTTAAAGGCGTAAAGTAAGTGTAAAAAGAAATATAATAAAAAGAAAAGAGAAGACTGTATATCGTTTATTCAATAAAAATCAAACATCCTTTTATACTTTTCATTGGCTGCTAGCCACTCCGTTATACATCTACAATTTAATGGGACCACCATTATTCTTCAAAAAATACATAAGGCCACCATTACCATCTTCATTAGCGACTGATCAAGCATTAGGATAAGGACCCTCTTTAGGACCCTTAACTTCCACCTTCATTTCAGTCTCAGCACGACCACCACTCAGGGTCAAATAACCTTCCGGTCCATACTCTAGTCTATTCCGGTCATCTTCTCCCGGACCCATCGGTGTTTCATTTGGAAAAAAGAGGCGGTCCTAACCAACATAGCACATATCACATCGTAAAATGGTCCTGTGGCGTAGTTGGTCATCGCGTCGCCTTTACACGGCGAAGGTCTTCGGTTCGAACCCGGACGGGATCATTTTTAAACTTTATCCGGATAAACGTTGAACCGGATTTTTGGACGATATTTAATCATTTAACGAAACGAAGAGGAGGGACCTCAGTCCCTGAAGATAAACAAAAAAATAATAATGTGACAATAGAAGTGAATAAAGAGGTCACACGAAGCAAAAGTGAAAGAAGTCAAAATATGAAAAAAGTCGAAAATTGAAAAAAGTTGAAAAATGAAAAAAGTCAAAAAAAAAATAAGAAAAGCTAAAAAGAAAAAAAGAAAATATTCATATATATATATCCCATCTTTTTGTAAAGAAAATGTTAGTCAGTTTAAATAAATCATATATTTCTACTCAATAATTAACAAACTTTAACAAGAAAGTCCCTGTTTACCTAAACTTTTTACTCTACTTTAACTTTTATCAAGAAACATCGTATTGATCTTACGCATAAGATCTGGTGGTCACTACTTATCAAGCATCTGCTTAAATTCCATACAAAACAACAACTTACAAGGCAATCACTACCTTAAATCAAGCTCTACAAGCAAACTTTACCCAATTTAACTCACTTACTACAAGCCAACCTTTAAAATAACAATAATCATATATATCTCCCCTCTTATAACCTCACTTTGAAATATCTTTTATCTAATGTAGCACAAATGATGAAATTTTAGATCAAGAGAACAATGCTGATCACAAGAATAATTTTGATGTCCAGCGACATTGATGTCGTTCGACATAGATGTCAAACAACACAAACAATAAGCCACGCCAATTTTTATATAAATAAGATGAATATTTTTAAACAAAATAACATTATCCAATAAATTCAATAAATCAAATCCTCTTGCGCTTAAAAAGCAATCTTTTCTTATTGGGTCACAATTACCTTTTCTTTTCTTTTTATTTTTACTTATTCTTTCTGATCTGATACCCGAGTTATCACAAATCAAGAAAGTTCCCTTTTATTTTTATCGTTTATCAAACAATCTTATTCTTAACCTTATTGATCTAAAAAGATCTGGTGGTCACTACTCAAAGACAATTTACTCTAAAGAACTGTTAAACGTTCAATCAAGTTACCTAAACTCAAGTCATTCAAGACTTCAAACCTCAATTTAAACAAATCTACATCACTTTAACACAAGCCAAGTCCCAAGTACTAACAAGTTACACTAAATAAATCTCGAGTTCATTTTTATTGTAGGAACAACAAGGTCAAGTCAAGCCACGGTCATGGTTACATGTTGTAACTTAAAGTTCATTTGAACTTTATTTTTCTTTTGAACTTTATTTTTCTTTTGAACTTTATTTTTTATTTCAACTTTATTTTTTATTTCAACTTTATTTCTTCTTTTGGATTTGATTCCTGATCGAGAAATCCTTTCCTAAAATTTTATATCTTTTTTTTGAATATAAAAAGGACAACCTTTTTATGACTTTTATCTGGACTTCTCTTCAATTATATATCTTAAATATATTTTATCAATAAATCAAGTATTTTTATCTGAATCTTTTGGTATAACACTCTTAAAATACACGCAAGACAAGTCCCTTGAAGCCAATTATCTTCATTGTAAACACTTTCAAAACTCTTATCCAATTACTCTATTACAAACAAGACTGATCTACTTAACAAGATCTGGTGGTCACTTACAACAAGCAAATCCAATATCAATACTTAACTCAAGTCTTATTTTTATTCTTTTTCATCTACTTTATTCTATTTTATAAAACGTTAATTCTTACAAGCCATTAAAGGAAGCAAAATTACATTATTAAAACTCTTTGATCTTTACCTTATAACTCAAGCAAGTCAAGCCCTTTGAAGTCGAATTAGCTTCATCGTATCAACTTTATATTCTTTTATCAAGAAAACAGTTTATTACTTTTTATTGTTTTATCTACAGTACAAGACCTGGTGATCAATTACTACGAACAAACTAAATTCACTTCTAAACTCTTAAGGCCATATGACAAAAAGATAAACATTATAAAAAATTACACCATAGTAGCAAGTAAAGGGGTTTCACGAACCGCTTTGAAAAAGTCGTCTACGACGTGAGGTCAACATATGAGAAACATTAACAAAACAAAAAGCAGAAAGAATCACATAAAACCACGTAAAAATTATCACGAAGCATTGATGAGGATTTATAAAAAAGGGAATGGATCAGGATGACCATGTCTCTAATTGCTAGTGTGGATTTATTAAAAGATGCTTTATAAGTTCATCTAAAATGCAGCACTATGTCTAGAAAAGGTAAATGCTTATATTTAATGCTCAGCACATTAAAGGATCAAAGGCATTTTAGATGCAAAAAAAAAAAAAAAAGGGCAGATACGAGAACCTGCGAAGCAATTGATTGAGAGTTTGTAGCGATTGTCGGACATAATAATAGGAATAAAAAGGAATCAGAGTTTACAAAGGAAAAATACACGATATAAAAGTTATGAATAATCAGATACTGTTTATTGAGTAGAATTCAGATGGATATTTATATGGCTTTGAATAGTGATAATACCATGATAATTTGAAGTATTGTGAGTTGATATTGTCAATGAAATATGGGATGCTTCTTTCAGCCTATGTCATTTACCAATAAGGAAATCGGTAAAGCGCGTCACAAAATCCAATGTTTGAGTGTAAATTTCTTGCTTACGAACAAAATAGGAATAGACTCAGAAATAAGAATAGGTTATTATTGGTTAATAATAATTATACGACGGCTAGTTCTCGTAAAAATAGAATGCCCTTTATTGAATAAAATATATGAGAGTATTTATACTAATCAACAATCGACTACAGTAGCTAAGATTAATAATATAGTTTTAAATGACGCAGTACTTAATAATATAGAGAAGACCCTAGAAGGAAGACGCAGCGACACGTGATAAATGGAGAACGGACTTCGATCATTTATTACATTGAGGAGAATCGTATTCGCAAAGCGTCCAAATGGTATACGGGCGATAGGAAATATCAGATATAGTTGAACTGAACGATCGACATAATGAATGAGTTGACAGGCAGTAAAATTTCGATCTTAACTGACGAAGTTGATAAAATATATAACTCTGATCAATACAAGTAGCTGTTTCATCTTCAAGCAGTATTTTTTCCAGTTTTAAGTGATCCGTGTTGAGAAAACTTTGGCATCTGGTAGTGGCACAAAGTTGCTGGTATTCGGTCCCATTTCGATTGTCTTATTTGTTATCGTTTGCTTATCTAAACGCATGCTTGAAGTCACCAGTAAATTACAACTGGTTGCTCCAATTTTTAATTTGGTTGTGTTATCGTCTTGAGTCAGGCAAAATGCTACCTGACCATATTTTGATTTTATTTTTGGGAACGAAGATTGGTGGGCAGCCAAACTTGTTCTACGTTCGTGACGCGAGTCAACCGTCTTCAATCTACCATAAGATTCAACGCATTTTATGAGTAATGCCGTCGATCCACTTAATAGAATACTTCCTGCAAAAATTTGTGATGTTGCAAATCTGAGTTGCGAAAAGAAGGCCCAGTCCTTGTTTATTTCTTGAGTAATTTGTTTGCTAAGTTCGACGTATTGTTGATCAGCTATGTGTCTGTAGATCGGACTTGTGCTAATAATATGTTTAAATAGGTCATCTGCATTTGTTAAAATTGAAGAGTCTTCGGTAACTGTTTTGTTCATTGTTGGGAGACTCCAAGTGCCAATTGGTTCATCAGATAATACATCACTTATATTGTCTGAAGCTGTGAGAAAAGGATAGATTTTACCATTTGAGGATCTCAACAAAATGGGTTTCAATTTTCCAATTTTTGCGGCCAAGACACAGTTGTCTTGAATACGAGGCGAACTCGACAGTGAATTACAGGCTAGTAAAACTGCGGTGTCATCATCAAATTGGGTGCTTGTTAGAAATGTAACTGAGTTGTCAACACTAAAATCAATCTCCCTTTTACTAGGCTTATGGTGCTTTATAAGAACTGAGGACGTGTTTTCGTCATCGTCTGTTTCCAAATCGCGTCCTTTTTCTGCTCTGGATAAGGTTGAACAGGTTCCTTTATGTTTTTTTTGCACATGATTGTTGAATGACCTAAAAGTAGAAAGTTTGCTGCGACAATCAGGGCAATTGAATTTACCATCTATTCTTTCAACTACACTTGTTTCTAAAGAAAAAAAAAAAAGTGAGCACATTATCTTCTTGTTTAAAAATGCCCAGCTCCTACTTTTGTTTATGGTCACTTGTAACATATTCACATGAACATCATAATTATGGTTATACAGTTTTGCTGATGAAGGAAATTCATAACCACAAAATACAGTATCTGCTTCATTTTTTTTTTCTTTTTCTATTTGCTTCAGTTTTACAAATGTGAAAAAGGAATGTCATTATTTTTATTTTCTCTCATCGAGAGAAAAAGTGAGAGAAAAAAAAAGTGAGGGACAAAGGGGCGAATGGGGTTTTTTTGGGGACAATTATTTTTGGCTTAGTGTCATAAATTTTCTTTATAGTCTTTTATTTAAGCTCCAATTGAGCGCAAAAATATTATAATAATCGTCCGTCTGGACCAGATCAATCCTTTAGGATGTTCATGCTTAGAAAAAAAAAACCTCTTTTGGGAGCAAGAGTAAAAATTGTGAAAGGGGAGGAATGAGTGGAGTTATCAAAGAAAAGCTAAAGGAATTGACTTAACCATATAAGAAGCTTTTGACCATAGGGGTATTTGGCAGGGATCAGTTTGTCATGGTGTAGCTGGTCTAACTCATGCAGTATGGAACGTATAATCGGCCATCGCTGATGCCAGGTGAGAGCAGAACTTGGGGGGGGGAAATCGAAGGACGTAGAGGGAGTATGTTCAGAAGAAATGACAGTGGATCCTGGACAGTTTCAGGTATAAACAAGCGTCGGTGCATATCAAGGCAGTTGATAGCATGGTTCTTAGAGAGCTGTTGCATAGGGCGTTTTGGACATGGTCTTGACTTGCCACCAGGGATCCAGCCTAGTCTCCAGCATATACTGCAGCTACGCTCTGACTTGGATATGGGTAACCAGAGTATAGGATCTATAGAGATCGATCGACGGCAGTGAGAAAGCTGATTGGAGGTTCGGAAATGTTGACGGATCTCTAGGTTCTGTTGCAGAAATCGACGCTTAGCAGCCTTGAATGAGCGGGTATCAGGTTCGTCAGTAGTAGATAGCGCCATTTTCAAAAGGGAAGTCCGAGAGAGAAGGTACCATTGATGTCCTTTGGTACACTGGATGTAAGACAGTAGGTGGCGAAGCAGTATATCTTCAAGTAAATGTAGAGAACGAAAGAGGAACTATGCTTGTAATATACTGACTCGACATGTGGAGCATAACCTTAGTGGACGCTTTACCTCGAGTACCGTTGATTTTCCTGATGCAACTATTCTGGGCTTCCTCCAGAGCGTGAAGTTGATGGACCGTGAAACGATTGATAGCTAAGCTGTACTCGAGCTGAGGCCGAACGATGTGAGGGTAGAATCTAGTGCAGAGAAGCTTGGAAAAACCAGAAGGAATCACACCAATGGATGACAGCATGTTCATCTTTGCAAGAGCCTTGTGGGTATTACGTTGAATTAGTTCCTCTGAATCAAGATAGCCACCCGGTTTGAATGGAACGCCAAGGTATGCAAATGTGGTGTCATAAATTTTTGGAAGTGACATTTATTTTTTGGTTACGGACATTTCAGTTTCCCAAAGTGACAAAGTTTACCGTTCTCACTGTAATCATGGGATGGAAGACTTTTTTCCGCTTTCCAATACTTTCTATAAACTTTTTCCTTTTTTGGCAAGCGACGCAAAGGCACTTTCATACATTATTCAAAACCACATTCCTACATCACAACCACCGACAATAGTAAATGCCACCCACGAGAGGCCCTTACAACAAGGCTCAACTACCTACTCTCACAGAAGAGCAGCTGGTTGAACTTGACACACTTTTCAAAACCTACCGTAAACGAATCACATGTCCTGCGTGCAAGGCGACCACTACTTTTCACCGCCATGGCTCATCTTCACGCGATCCAACTCAACCACAGTTTATGTGCACTTCTTGCCATAAATATATTAAGGCACACCCTATGTACCAACTTTTACAGTGTACAGCTACTTTTGACGAACAATCGTCTCAATCACCTCACAATGTGGAACTTTCGAACACTCTCGAAGATTCTAACACAGCTAACTCAGTACCCACCCAACTATCAACTGTGACTGAAGATTCGCAACCATTGATTATACAATTACAAAAAACAGCTGAATATTTGACCGCCGAACTTTCTAAGGCCCATGAAGCTATTCAGAAGCTGCAGAACCAAATAACCACTATGTACACGCAATCACCCCAAGCTCACCAACAGGCCTCGTCGGATGAGTTTCCAACTATTCCGGAATCTTCACAACGTATCGGCTTCCCGGACGCACCTTGGCACAATAAAGCCAAGTTAGATTCCCTCAAACAGTCGATGCTCCGCCAAAGAGAACTACGCCGTGTTCAACGTGAAGCTGCTGCCGCACGTGTCTTCCAACCACCATCTCCAAACCAAGGCTTCAAATACCTCTACATCCCTACGAAGGCTCGTATCCCTATTGGAACCCTCCGTACAACTTTCCGCCGTCTTGGTGTCAACAATGCGCGTCTTCTAGACATTCACTACCCTGCACGCCACACAGCCGCTATCCTCATCCACAACGACTATGAAAACGAATTTATTGAACTCTTAACAAAACACCGAATTACACCTAAAGAGAACTTTAATCCCAATAGTGGATCCATCCTTGAAGACCCAAACCTCGCCTCTCTCCACTACAGAACGTGACAAAATCGCTAAAGAACACCAAATTACGCGCCTTGAACGTGCCATACAACACATCCGTGCTCCAGTCAAGTATGCTGTGGCCCGCTTCTTCTACGACAAACAATGGATTTCCAAGAAATTCTATGACACACTTGCCTCGGCTTGTAACCCTCACTTATCAAACATTTTTGATCAATCACCTGCCTCAGACGAAGATACCTCCAACGCGCATGACTCAGACGACATCAATATGATCACCGATGAAGAACCTGTTCAGCCTGATGATCGAGCTTCTCTTTCCTTGCGTAATTAATATAATGAGTCCTCTCAGAATCTCATTATTCAATGCAACCGGAATGCCAAAGCAATCTATCTATCCAATCCTGCAACTCTCACATAATTCAGACTTACTCTTTCTCACTGAGACTTGGTTACTATCACCCACAAGATACAAGACTACCTGGGCCGAATATTACACCTATGGTATACCACGGAACTCTATCACGGGTATTGGACAGCTTGATCTGGCTCTTCTGGTGAATC
Organism: Rhizopus delemar RA 99-880; assembly: GCF_000149305.1. Lineage (NCBI taxonomy): Eukaryota > Fungi > Mucoromycota > Mucoromycetes > Mucorales > Rhizopodaceae > Rhizopus > Rhizopus delemar. The sequence continues at coordinate 2,148,514 of NW_027137827.1, read as the reverse complement.
CGCGATGCAAACTACCAGTCTACCAAATTACTCATACTCACTCCCTATTAGCTAAGTATTCTCTATCTATTGTCTTGGCCTCTAAAATATTGATCCACTGCCTATATTTATCACCCTCTTTAGATGAGGAAGAAGTAACAACGATACTAGATACACTACCTTTGCAATACACTAATACGACCAATACTATATTATGCGGTGATTTTAATGCTCGCCTGGGATCTTACACAGGCGACACTCGAATAGACCCACGAGGGCGAATTTTCTACAACTGGATGTGCTCCCATAATCTTATACTCTGGAATCAACGTCTTACACATGGACAACCTACCTCGTATACATTTCAGGGTACAAGCATCATTGACTTTTTTCTCAGCAACAACGAATTGATCTCGCCATCTATACACATAAGGCATGATCTTTCTCTCAGTTCAAACCACAAGTTCATGTCAATGTCATTTGACTTGCCCTCTAACCTCCAAGCCCATTTGCCTCCACAACGCGTTACCTGGAATATTGGAAAACTCAAACATCCACGTTTCAGAAACTCTTACAAAGAAGTATTCACTGAAAATCTACAGATAATACTACCCCACCAGTCATCACTTTCTTTCCCTAATAGAACTGAGGCTTGTCAATACATTGATTCAATACACCAACAACTATGTGACACTATTTACGACAGCCTGGATAAGATTTGTGGTAGACGCTCACCACCAACGGATGAATGGCTTAAGGATTTTTGGACAACTGAAATGACACCCGCTTTTAACCGTAAAGAATATTATTACAAACAACTCATTCTAAAAAGACGTCGCGAAACTTGGCGCTGTTTCTGTGACCAAATGTCCCAGGGAAACTACTCCAAGGCAATCGCTAAATTCAGCCGTATCAGAAAAAACAGAACTATCAAGCCCACCTTTTCTCATATAGAGGGACCACAGCGTGCTGCTGATGTAATGGCGCAACACCTTCAACGCACTTTTGCTGGTGATTTACGATCTCACTTTACTGAATCGACGCCATCCATCAGTCATAATGAGCCATTTGATACAGACACATGTCCTTTTACTATCGAAACAGTTAATGATGCAATTGCATATCTACCCCGACGGAAAGCACCCGGTGTAGACTATCTTACTATAGAAACAATCCTACCTATCACTGATCGTTTAACACCAATTCTGGTGTACCTGTTTCAATTTTGCTGGCGATGGAGCTACACCCCTCTGTCATGGAGAGTCGCTCAGGTCCTTCCCATATATAAAAAAGGCCCTGTAACTGATCCAGGAAACTTCCGTCCGATTAGCTTAACCTCTATTTTCAGAAAAATCGTAGAAAAATGTCTATATCCTGAACTAGTCGATCAAAGCCCTACACTTGATATTGCACAGGGCGGTTTCCGTGTAGCCCGCAGTACACTTGATCAAGCACTGTCCCTCGTTGAAATATGTTCTATTCTACGCAAGCACCATAGGGTCACTCCAACTCTAGCGTTCTTAGACATTAAATCGGCCTATGATACTGTTGACCGTCGTCATGTTTGGCAAGCTTTAGAACAAAGTCTTGAACCGGCACTACTCAACTTGCTTAAAAACCTTTTTAATGATATCCAGATTGAAGTCCTCCTGGGGAATGCTAAATCTTCCCGATTCTCACCTGCTACTGGTGTGTTGCAGGGTTCGATTCTGTCTCCTTTCCTATACTCAATCTACATTAACCAATTGCCAAATCTTCTACGAGAGCACTCCCTTGCTGATGGTTCTCAGACTAATCCTATTGAATTTGCTTTATCAATCAACTGTCTCCTGTACGCTGATGATGTGGTACTAATAGCGTCACCTCAGCATCTAACGACGCTCCTACAAAAATGTGAAGACCATAGCTATCAATTAGGTTTTCGTTGGAACCCCCTCAAATGCGCAATACTGTCCCCCTCCTCTGACGCTCAAGACTATGCTATCTATGGGATTACACTTCCACGTCAAGATTCATTCAGCTATCTAGGCATTCCGATCAGTCCTGGGGGATACCTTAACACAAAGGAACTTATCCAAAATAATATCAATAAAGCACTGAAGACCATGAACCAAATGACAGCCATTGGTGTGAACCCTACTGGGTTTGATAAACTCACCTCCACGCGGTTTTATTCCCAAATTGTTCGTCCACAACTTGAATACGGTCTTGCCATCAGTGCGGTGAAATCCAGGGAACTTCAGAAGATAGAATCTTGCCAAAACCAATGTCTACGTCGAATATTTGGGGGCACTTCACGCTCGTCCATCAAGGTCATGCTACACCTAGTAAATCAACCAACAATGAAAGAGCGTATCCACATCTTACAAGCCAAATTCTTGCTTCGAACTATTGATACACCTGATGATACTCTTATGTTTAGACTGCTTCCTTACATTCGAACGTCAACAAGCCACTCACAATGGTACAAGCTCACTATTTCCCCGCTATGGAGGCTCTGCGCTGAAACCGATCCTGATCAACTTGATCGACGCAAGTTCAAAGCAATCCGTAAAGATTACCTACAAGAATCTTTTGAAAACCGCTGTGCAGATACTAACTCTATCCTTCTCTCCGCTTGCCGCCCTCAATTAGTCGTGGATCCCATCCTCTGGCTACCGATGTCATACATTGAACGTAGCCGATTGATTCGTTGGCGTATGGGCTAGTTGCCTGGTGACCGTCCCAAACCATGTATCTACCATCCTCATGACCTGCTCACTCGATCGCATGCTATTGCCTGTCTAAATATGCATCATCGGCTTCTTATGCCAAGCACTGTCGCTGACCCTTTATCTTATCTCCTCAATCTCCTGCCTACTTCAAGGAAGAAACCTACTATACAACGTCGATCAAAATATTCAGCATGGTTTATTCGATGGCCGATCATTTGCCAAATCCTACATGAACTTGACTACCTCCACCATGACAAAACCGCTCCTGAAACTCCACCTCTGGGTACTAAACTATTGCATTGGCTCAGCTCTACTTAATTTCGTATCGTTTGTTACCGTATCTTCTTCATCTTCCCATCTTTATCCTTTTTCCCTTTTTGACTATCAAAAAGGTTTTTTAGCTCTTTAACCATCTCTTGATCTGACCCGGGCAATACAATAATTTCCATTATTATGTGCTCAATTGGGTTATTTTAATTCTCAGATAAATAAAATATTCTTTAATCGTAATCATGGGATGCATGAATAAATTCTGTAGGATTACCAAAAAGGGCTTGTGACAGAAAATAGAATTTCCTGAAAGTATGCGGAGTAGAAAAGAAACCTTTTTTTGGTAATCCGAAAAAAGGACAATGAAGAAGTGTGAATGATGATTTCCATTTGAAGTTATGTATGTGTTTATTTATAGTCAAATGATATGTATATATATGCATGGGGTATAAGAAAAGAAAAATGTATACAAAATAAAGAATTAAGAAACCAATACACAAAGAATTTAAATGATTTGTAACTTTTCATGAGTTGCTACTGTCGTCTGTGGATTTGCCCAACCAAAGGATCTTTTCACTGCTTGTTCCCAACCTTGACACATCTTTTGACGTTTCTCTTTAGTGATTTTTGATTCAAATAGAGTTCTTTCATCCTTGTTAATGTTTGATAATTCATCAAATGATTTCCACACGCCTGTAGCAAACCCAGCCGCAATAGCTGCACCAAGAGCAGTTGTTTCTCTCATTTGAGGTCGATCGACTTCAATACCCAAAATGTCTGCTTGAATTTGCATACAAAGATCTGAATTTGACATGCCACCGTCTACCTTCAAGGTACGCAAGGGGGTTTTTGAATCATTGTTCATGGCTTCTAAAATAGCACGAGATTGATAACAGACAGCTTCCAACGTAGCACGACAGATATGTTCTAATTTGGTAAAGTGAGTAATACCACAGATCGTGCCTCGAGCATCCGATCGCCAGTAGGGAGCAAAGAGACCAGAAAAGGCAGTGACAAAGTAAACTCCAGATGTATCTTTTACTTTAGAGGCCAACTCGTTTAGATGTCTTGTGTCAGAGATCAAGCCAAGGTTATTACGAAGCCAGTTGATGGAGGAACCAGCGACGGCGACAGAACCCTCGAGTACATAGCAAGCAGGTAAATTTTCTCCTAATTTATAGGCAACTGTTGTCAAGAGACCATTTTTGGATTCCACAGGCTTTTCACCCGTATTAAATAACATGAAGCAACCAGTGCCATAAGTGTTTTTGGCATCGCCTACGTTAAAACACTGCTGACCTACAAGAGCAGATTGTTGATCACCCAAGCAACCAGCGATGGGTACACCTTTAAGAGACCCATCAAAGAGTAAACCATAGATTTCTGAGCAAGAGACGATTTGTGGTAAATTGAGTTGTTCGAATCCAAAGAAGCTAAAAGAGAATAAATGATTAGAAAAATAAAGAATCAAGTGCCAGTGACTTACTCTAATGCTTCCTGACTCCAGTTCAAGTTGTGAATATTCATCAGCATGGTTCTACTGGCATTTGTGACGTCAGTTACAAAAGCACCATTATTTTCTAAACCACCCGTGAGATTCTATAGAAAAGGATGAGTGTATGGGAAAATAGATTTAAAAATAAAATTTACATAAATTAACCAAGCATCTACAGTACCAACACTAAGGCGATTTTGTTTTTGAGCTTGTTGTACGATAGGGACATTATCCAGAAGCCAACGTAATTTGACTGCTGAAAAATAAGTAGTGATAGGTAAACCACAGATATCCTTCAAGGCATTCACACCTTTGGCTGATTTTTTAGAGAGTTGTTCCACAGTTTCTATTGTACGAGCGTCACTCCAAACAATGGCGGGATAAAGAGGTTCACCGGTTAATCTATCCCAGGTGATGAGGGTCTCTCTTTGGTTTGTTAAACCAACGGATTGAATGTCTTTGGCTGAATATCCCATCAATCCTAATTTACGAACAGCGTGTTCAATACAGATGTTTACAGAATCTAATAATTCAAATGGGTCATGTTCGATCCATCTAAGAGTATGTCAGTTTTGGTCAATATGATTTCTAAATGACATACCCAGGTTGAGGATAATGTTGTTCTAATTCTATTTGATGAAAAGTGATAAGAGAGCCTTGTTCATCAAATATAACAAATCTTGTAGACGTAGTTCCTTGGTCAATTGATCCAATAAATTTAGGCATTTTTATAAATAAAAAAAAAAAGGTAGAATTTAAAAGAAAATAAAATGAAATTAAAAAAAAACCTTGCCCTTTTTATGTACATTTCCCTCAGCATATCTGTTTATTTCATTGGTTCACAAGATAAACTTTAGTATTTTACCTTTTTTAAAATTTAAACACAGATCGACGTTACATGCAATCATTTTGATACACTAAATCGAAATCGATCCTAGTGCACAAGAAGGATCTTATTGCCCTATAAAGTACCTGGGCTGTTCAATGGATGTGGGGAACCAGTTAACCCAAAAAAAAAGTGGAGTGATTTCTCCCTTTTTTTTTTCTCTTTCTTTCTTTCTTTCTTTGACTTTACATCCACACATTGACATGATACACAATTGCAAGCATTGATTCCCTTTTTTTTTTTTTGAATTGTCCAGATTTACTGTTTCAAATAGAGGAAAAAATAAAAAAAAAGTGAAAACTTCTTTTATGTAAAATCTCCTTTTGGTTCATTTCATTACTGTTTGATCCTTTTTATTATTATTATTTCAAGCATATTAAATCATGACCTCTTTTCTCCCCCCCCCTTTCTTTTTTTATATAAAAATGAATGTAGACATCAGAAATGCATAAACATAAAATGATTGTGATATTATTTTTGATCGCTTAAAAGTCACACAATAATCTGTGTTACGTTTTACATTTGTCAATGCGAAAAAAAAAAAAAAATCTTGTTTAGCTTCATTTTTTTATGATATAACTTCTATTTCATTTTCATAATTCTTATGGTTGCTGCTGCATTAAAAAATTTTTTTTTTCTCTCTCATTTTTTATTTTATTTCTGCTGCTTAAAAATATCATCAAATGAAAAGAGATGAATTTATTTTTATTCGGAAAATTCTTAAAAAAAGAAAAAAAAATATTATTTGTTCCAGAATATTTTGAAATGTGGGGGGAGTGATGACATAAGGTATTTCCTAAAATACATATAAAAATAAATGTCGTTTTCTCAAAATATCTGTTATAATTATTGTAGTATGTTTAGAGAATGAATATTGCATTAATAGTTTCCTATTGTATTGTTGGAAATATGTCATGTGCTGAGAAATCAAATCCTAAGAAAAGCTTGACACTGTCAGCATATGACACATACCTTCATATTCCTACAAAAAATTACTTAAAAAGAGTGTATAACCTTTGTACAATAACGGATAAGGAACATGTAGACCTGAATTTATGGATGACGTTGTTGACCAGGAACAATATATTCTTGAAATCATTAGTTCTTGTATTTAAAAAATTGTCTACACAGGAAGCTCCTTAAACTAGTGTGATCGAAATAAAAAGATTCTCATTTGAGGTGATATAACAGAGAAAACGTGCTTACACTCACTACATTCTTCAAATTGAAGAGTGTAAAGTGTCTATTGCAACAAGACAGTTAGGTATTCACATTCACAGACATGAGATAAACAGTATGAGAAGAGTCCAAACAGTATCTTTGAAAGTGGTAAAAAGAGAGATTGTGAATAGATCCTGTCTGAGAAACATAGGAAGGTCATTATCAATAAAAATGATAATGATCCTCTACTGCTGTTGTTAAAGTGACTGAACATTTAATACACCAAGTTGATGGTCTTGAAGTTTCATATAGAATTGCTTACTTTATGAATCTACCACTCTTTAAAGCAGACATGGTTTTAATCTATGAATAGAAACAAGTAGGAAAAGATGGAAGAGTTACATGATTAAGTCTGAAAGCAGGCAAGAATAGATACAAACTCTTTGAAAAATTGCGTGTTTCTTGATGAGTCTATAGCTCATTTAAATATGAAACGTACAGAGACTTGGTCTAAGAAAGGTACACCTGCTGCTGTCGCCGTTTCAGTCACAAAAGCAAAATTGAATACCATAGATTTATAGTTGTATAAACAAAGAATGATTAGAAAAGATAATGTATTGTTGGGTTCAAATATCCAATTCTATAACGGATATTTAATACATCGAGATTATTATTACATGATTGTCTAAGATGACTAGTCAAATGTAAATTGGTTCGGAACAGAATTAATAGAAATTCATTGAGCCTAATTTAAGATTGTGTCTTGTAATTATATCTCAGAATTTAATTAATACTGTCTATGATCCATTTACTGTCCTTGTGATTACTTTCAATCTCAACATGCCATACGCGCCGAAAAGTTTAAATACACCCAGTTTTTCAGTAGCCACAAATGTGCGTGTATGCTTTTTATTATTACTATTATTTTCATCTTTTGTTCTTCTTGAAGAAAATTTGTATTTTTCTCTCTTTCTTTGATAACAAGTCTAGCAGTAAAATGAAAAATGTAACATTAACGATATTAGTTACACTCATCGTGAATAAGTTTTCTATTGCGAAAAGATAGTTCATCTTCGATTTGACTGTGGAGCTTCATTTCTGTTTTAATCATAAAGTACAGTTGATAAACGCGCTAATGGATGACTTTATGAAATTTACAATGGGTTAAAAATACGATATTACTCGTGGTAACCTTTCATTTAAAAAGATGGTTATTCGTTGTAGCCAGACTAAAATACATGCTACTCACAAAGTATTTAGTGCATTAGTTAATCTATTATTCTTTCAATAATATATAAAGGCAGCATGAGAAAAAGAACAAAAGATCAGACATTAAATCTGTTAAGTCTGCAATGGAGAATATACAAGTACGGGTTATAGCCAAGTCTGCTTTAATTGCTATGATTATGTTGATAGTCTTCATTCCTTTATGTGAAAAAAAGCCCCAGTATTTTTCAGTTATTGTTGCGAGCAAAAGGGTATGATGTGTTTATTCTTAATAAAAAATGCGCCTTTGTTACAAATGGCTATATTGAATTATTTCATAATCAGTTAAACTAACACTACTTTGGTCGCAGCAGGGAATACTAGTATGAATAAAATGATCTATATTCTTTTACAAGTTGTATTATTAACTATAGACAAGATGTTGTGCACGTATAATTTCATGTAAAAAAAGAATGTTTATATCAAATAATAGAAAGAGAAGATAGTACTGATGCTGATAAATTTATATGATCATCAAAAGCACAAATAGTATAAATTGTTTGATTTTGGTATTCGTTTGAAACAGTCGTTTGGATATGAATCATTTTCTGAACCCATTCATAACTATAGTTACTTGTCAGTATAATTATCTTTCCGGTTATTCATGCCCTGATCAAGTTGAGTTATACAAACATTTCTTTCTTGTTTCAAATGTAAATGGATCCCTTACAGTATTAGAAAATTGAGTTTAACAGCCTCAATGAAGAAGAAACAATAGTTAATTTAGCTGATAACAACAGTCTGAAATCAGAAGAAGCCTATACAAATATTGTCTGTAGGTCATCAACGCATTTTCTTTCTTTTAAAGAGTACAAGAACAATTATGAAATGTTGAATAACAGAAAACTTTATTAAAATACGCATATTATAATGCCACAACACCTAACTAGGCCATTAATACACAAAATTAAATCTCTTCAAAATCTCTATGCTTTAGTTTGCGATTGCTCAAAAGTCGTGTATTTGAAGCCATTTTGATGGTGTACATAAAAACCATGATCCAACTATTTACTTTTGTACTAAATCTTCAAAGAAAAATTTCAAAATGGACGCCAAGTTGAAGAGCAGAAACTGAAAGTGATTAAAAAATGCTTTAAAACCAGAAGACAATTTCAAAAACTTTTAGATTTCATAAAAAAAGGGTAAATAGTAGGAAAAATAGAAAAGCATGCCAAAGATGGTGAGGTCTCTTTTTTACAAGACATGATTCTTTCTGATAAACTATCTATTCAGTCGGTTAATGCAGTCTCGCAGAGACCACAAGCACCAGAACCTCCTACTAAACAAGGTAATACGTCCTGTTCCCAAATAATGGCTAGGAAGTGAACATCACTTATACATGCAGCGTCCAAAAATAATATGCACAAAAGTAACGCAAGCAAATTTATTCGTTCCAAATCATGAGAGGCTAGATGTTCTCTAGGCAGCATCCTTTTGGAAATCCCCCCACATTTCAAAATATTCTGGAACAAATAATATTTTTTTTTCTTTTTTTAAGAATTTTCCGAATAAAAATAAATTCATCTCTTTTCATTTGATGATATTTTTAAGCAGCAGAAATAAAATAAAAAATGAGAGAGAAAAAAAAAATTTTTTAATGCAGCAGCAACCATAAGAATTATGAAAATGAAATAGAAGTTATATCATAAAAAAATGAAGCTAAACAAGATTTTTTTTTTTTTTTCGCATTGACAAATGTAAAACGTAACACAGATTATTGTGTGACTTTTAAGCGATCAAAAATAATATCACAATCATTTTATGTTTATGCATTTCTGATGTCTACATTCATTTTTATATAAAAAAAGAAAGGGGGGGGGAGAAAAGAGGTCATGATTTAATATGCTTGAAATAATAATAATAAAAAGGATCAAACAGTAATGAAATGAACCAAAAGGAGATTTTACATAAAAGAAGTTTTCACTTTTTTTTTATTTTTTCCTCTATTTGAAACAGTAAATCTGGACAATTCAAAAAAAAAAAAAGGGAATCAATGCTTGCAATTGTGTATCATGTCAATGTGTGGATGTAAAGTCAAAGAAAGAAAGAAAGAAAGAGAAAAAAAAAAGGGAGAAATCACTCCACTTTTTTTTTGGGTTAACTGGTTCCCCACATCCATTGAACAGCCCAGGTACTTTATAGGGCAATAAGATCCTTCTTGTGCACTAGGATCGATTTCAACTATTTTATATATTTTAAAAAGATATCTTGGCATGAAATAAGAAAAGATCTAGAACTGTTGAATTGTAAAACTAGTTAACACAATCTTACGTCATTTAACAAAAAGTTACTGTATTTGTCGCCAAAAGATAAATGCACCAGCAATTGGAAATAATTCTGAGCAACATTTTGATTTGATGGATTATATTTTTCAGCCAAGCAGAATAAGCATTATAAATATTCTTTAAACTTTTTGGCTAAATTATTATCATGTTATATTCTTGTATTTTTATAATAAAAAAACATTTTATCTTCTCCAAACAACAACATGGTTCTTTTTCTTTTATTGAACAAAAAGACTTTTTTAATGGATTCATCTTCGTATGACCAAAGCTTTCCTTTTGCCCATTAAAAAAATAGACGCTAGATTTTGCAGGAACTTTTGATGAATTATTTGATTGGCTTATATGATTTCATATCTTGTCACTGCTCTATAAAGTAGTTTCTTTACTTTAAATCATAATTCACTTTTAAACCAAAAAATATAAAGTACAAAAAGGTCTAATATATGAAAAAAGATTAAAAAGGGACATACTCCAATTTACAACATCCTTTTTTGGTAGTTGTCAATTATCTATATTTGACTCGCCTCATGATTAACTTGTAAAAAGTTCTTGTTGCTTAGTAACCCATTCATATCATGTATAATTAAATGCCCGACCAAATCAAGTATGCATGAGTTGCCACAGTAACGGCTGGCAATTAAACAAAAAAGAGGATACAATGTTTTATTCAGAAATAGCCTAGTGAATCAGCAGGGGAAATTCACCAGGATTTTATTTTGGAAAAAAAAATTTACCCCTCAAGTTTTATTTATTTAATTCCGAGATAGAGTAAAGGGGCAGGAGAAGGTCTTTATTGATCTGTCGTTAGAGAAGGTGACTAGAATCATTTTTGCTGACTGCAGGCAGGGTATCTCCTTTTATGTGTTATTGTTTATTTCTCATCTGTCTTTTTTGGACTTTGATAGGGCTTAAATACGACAGGTGATTTATTTATAATGAACGGGTTGGTTTACTACTGTGTGGGTACAGTCATGTTTTTTTTTTCCATTGTAAACAGCTTGATGCTTTGTCAACTATTGTTTACATTATAGAATAGATGGTTGCAAATAAAAGTAAGCTGGATATTCTTTTCCAAATGGGGGGTTTTGAAAGAAATAAAATAATATAATAGTAAAGGCTATTTGCAATATACAAAAGAGAATAAAGGAGGTAGTATACCAAAGGTATGCTTATGTGTACTTTATTTTTCAAATAGTTTAGCCTTCAAGCTACTTTGTATAGCCAAAAGATATCAAGTCTATATGAGTAAATATGTCTTTTAGATATAGCAGCATTCTATAAAAAGTGTACACAAGGATTTTACGAGAATTATTCATAATAAGGATGATTTTTATTATAAACAGAAAGCATATATTTACAGCATAAACACAACATAAAATAATAACAACAACTCAAGATTGTAACAAGTCCTTGATAGAAGGCAATCGACAAGGTTTATCCCACATGATAGACTCTGTTAATTTCGAATCCAGAGGCGGTAAATAAACATGCATTTCTAAGGATGGCCATGTATGTTGCTTTTCAACATGACGGCTTAATTGTCCCTTTCTCCAAAATGATTTCTGACAGTGAGGACAGTGATGAAGGATAGCATTGACTGATTGTCGATAGGGACTTGATCGATTTCGACTTGTGCATTGCTCGGTTGGTAAGAGGCGAAGAATAGAGCAATGCTGCTGCTGCTTCAAATAGGCCTCTTCTTCATCCACTGTTCGATTTGAACTCAACCGACGTATCTTTCGAGTTCGTCTTTGAAGTAGAATGGTAGGTGGTGCTGCGTGGACGCGGTAATGTCGACTTAATTCATCGGAACGAGAAAATCGTTTATCGCACTGAGCACACTGATGTGGTTTTTCTCCTGTGTGTGTCCGGACATGACGTACTTTATGTTCTAGGCGATAGAACGATTTAGGGCAATATTCACACTGATGTTGTCTTTCATACAAGTCAAATTCCATTTTTATACTTGAAAAATACAGAAAAGAAAAATAAAGTATTGGTAAAGAGAGGGTAATTTATATTTTACACTGAAAATTCGGATATAGACATTTTTGCGTGGTTCGTCAGTTGCACACACAGTCTGTTTTTTTTTTTTGCTATTATAAATTATTTATATGACAGTCTTCTTTTACTACCATTTAAATTTATATATAAAAAAAAAAAGTGTGGGGAAATAAAAAGATCAAGATGCATACTTATACTAATAGAACAGCTGATGTCTATATAAATATCTATTGTATCTTTAAAATCATCACAGTCTGTACGGTCATCTCCGGTTCCGTAGGCATCGTTGCAGATCTGAATTTTGCCCCGCTTTCTTATATCCTTTTTGGTATTTAACGTATACACATAAAAAAAAACTGATTGTTTATTGTAAATTCTTTCTCTTGTTTTCATTTATAGTCATGGGCTACAGCTGAGTAAAACCCGGTAAATTGGATTCTTTACAAGTTTTAAAAGTTTCTTTTTTTGTTATTTCTTTATTTTTAGTTTTCCCATATTTTTCTTTTTTTTATATATTTTTATTTAAACATATTGAGAGATCCAGCGGAAACCTTCGCCATAACCTTGTCTCATGACAACAGAGCACATGAATACTTCAATAGGACGAATGTCCGTCAAAGGAACCTTGCCCTGTATTATATAAGTACTCTGTCTTTTATTTATTTTCTTAACTCACCTTGCCAGTTGTCTGGAATAAGCCTAATTCATGTCGAAGTGCTTCTTCACTAATAGCTCCAGGAGCATCAATCTTGTTACCAAGGATTAAGAATGGGACTTTTGAAAGTTGTTCGATAGCCAATAATGCCTATAGAAAGATAAATAAACCCCCCTCTTGTTTTTACTTGTAATACTTACATCCAATTCTGCCTTGGCTTCAGATAAACGTCCATGGTCAGCACAGTCAACCAAAAAGACAATACCTCCAACTTCAGGAAAATAATCTCTCCATAATCTACGTGCTTGCAAGTGACCTCCCAAGTCATATGTTGTAAATTTGACGTTACCAATAGAAAGTTCCTCAGAAGCTATTTCATATGTTAAAGGGGGTGTGTTTTTTTTTTTCTTCACGTAAAACTTACTGGGATGAAGAGTAGGTTGTAAAGTGGCCAATCGGTCATTCTTTAACATGTGTAATAAAGTAGTCTTGCCTGCATTATCAAGACCTAAGAAAAGAATCTTTGCATTTTTATTTAAAAGACCTAATTACAAAAAAGAAGACGCGATGAATAAAGGAATTGATGTTTGATGATGCTTCATCTTTATTTCATATAAATACCTAAAGAGGCTAAAACATCATAGAACCAGTTAATGATGAACATGATTGAGTGTAGAAGAAAGAAAGAAAGAAATATGTAATGATAGGGCTTTCTTTCAACTTCCATACTGTTATAGTTTAATCTCAGAGTGTGATGAACATGTGACGTGGACTCATCAAAAAAGGAGAATGATGCCACTTTCTTTTTTTTTTTTTAACTCAAAGTCTTGTCTGCCATCAAGTATGTGCTAGATGTTCCTAGTTGACATGATGCGCAAGATGTACTTTACCGCAACATATCGATCGATTCATTCAATTCCCTCATTTAGTCTTATGAATTAGATGCTGCAGATGCCAGCTATACTTCTTTTAGCATAAGAAAGACAACGTTTTGAACATTGTTCATATAATAAACACAACTGATATATTCATTTATAGATAGGCTAAAGCCTTTGCAATCAAATCAAAATGAAAATATTTCTGTATACATTTAGCGAGATAAAGCAAAAGATATACAGGTACAATGGCTCTGTTTACAAATTGACAATAAAAATACTTTAACTACAGCAATGCATTGGTCCCTTCTTTTACTTGTGCTACTACCATACAACGCATCTTCGCGTTCTTTTGTTCTCTCATTTTACTCTTCTCCAAAAAAAATTTAAAACTCATCTATCAGTTTCCTCTTTTTTTTTTTTCTTTTACAAACAACCATGTATACAGGTGTCCTGACACCTTTAATAAGGTCAACAATACCTAAAAGGATATCTAGCTTATTAAGACAGCAAAAAACCATTGTTCATTTTAAAACGTTTGCCACAGGTTAGGCCAAAAAGAAACATGTCAAAAAAAAAAACTCAATGTACCCTGTCTCTATAGATGCCAAAGATTTTACTATACCAAAAACTCGCAACATTGGGATCATTGCTCACATTGATGCAGGTTGAATCTATTCTTTTTTTAAGAAAAAAAAAAAACTCTTTGATTAACATGTATCACCCAGGCAAAACAACCACGACAGAAAGAATGCTTTATTATGCAGGTGTCACCAAACGCATAGGAGGTAAGGAAGGAAACGAAAAGGAAGCAAGACTGAGCAAAGGATGTTAGACATCGATGACGGAGACACAGTGATGGACTACCTCGCAGCAGAACGAGAAAGGGGCATTACGATCAACAGTGCCGCCATCACGTTTGGCTGGGAGGGTCACCGAATCAACCTGATCGATACCCCAGGCCACGTTGATTTCACCATGGAGGTCGAGCGTTCGGTGCGTGTGCTGGACGGCGCGGTCACTATCCTGGATGGAGTCGCGGGTGTGGAGGCACAGACAGAGACGGTCTGGAAACAAGCGGATCGTTACAAGATTCCACGTATCGCCTTTGTCAACAAATTGGATCGTACGGGCGCAGCCTTTGGGAGGACGGTACGGGAGATTTGGAAAAAGTTGAGAACCCGTCCGTTGGTATTGCAGTTGCCTGTGATGGAAGATGAAAAAGGATTAAGGGCCGTGGTGGATGTGGTGACGATGGAGATCATTGATTGGGATCCTCAGCATTCGGATGGCTCTGTGCTTCATCGCAGACCGGTCCAGGGTGCGTTGTTGGACGAGGCCACCAAGGCAAGAACGGCCCTCGTGGAGGCTTTGGCCGAGATGGACGAAGGGATCATTGATGCCTTCTTTGATGAGGCTAACGGGGATCATTTGGCTGTCAAGCCCGAGGTGATCAAGGCCGCTCTCCGAAGAGTGACGATTGAAAATAAGGCTGTGCCTGTCTTGTGTGGTGCCGCTTTTAAAAATTTAGGGGTTCAGCCCTTGCTCAGTGCCGTCCTTGACTATCTTCCAAGTCCTCTTGACAGACCACCGGCTTTAGTCACTGACCATCACGGGAAAACATCAAAACTTGCGTTGTCTGAAAACGGAAAGCTTTGTGCATTGGCCTTCAAGGTAGTCCATGACTCTAAACGAGGTCCTATGGTTTATGTAAAAGTGTATTCAGGTAAAAACAAAAAAAAAGAAATGAGAAATAAATAATAAAAAAACATACAAATACACTAGGTAAATTGAATACACGCATGACACTTTTCAATACAACCACACGTTCAAAGGAAAGAGTCAACAAATTATTACAAATGTACGCCAAAGATGTAGAAGAGATCCCCAGCATTGGCTGTGGTCATATCGGTGTGATTGTCGGATTAAAAGACACGCGTACAGGAGATACACTGGTTCAATCCAATGACACTGCAGCCGTCAAGGCCGGTCTTCAACTGGGCAATATCGAAATTCCAAATGCAGCATTCTTTGCTGCGATCGAGCCTGCTTCGGTCTCTGAAGAACAAGCGGTAGAGGATGCCTTGAAGAATTTGGTGCGTGAGGACCCTTCACTTCATGTCTGGACAGATGAAGAGAGCGGACAACGTCTTGTCAGTGGCATGGGCGAACTTCACCTGGATATCGTCAAGGATAGGCTACTGAATGACTTCAAAGTCAAAGCAGAGATGGGCAAGATGAGAATCAGTTACCGTGAGACCTGTCAGGACAAGGCCAGCGTGTTCTCTGAGTATGACAAGGAAGTGATGGGCAAGCGGGCAAGAGCTGCCTGTCGAATCGAATTAGCACACATGGAAGAAGAAGAAGTGGAAGGCTGGGTGGCTAATTCGGGCAACCTACTTGCGGCTGATGTGAACACGCCTTCAGAGCAGGAGGCTCCCCAGCCCTCATCGCTTGATCAGGAGGAGCTCAAGCAAGCTGCTCACCGTGGTCTTTTGGCTGGTATGGCACGAGGTGCTCTACTAGGCTTCCCACTCACCAAGCTCAAAGTGAAAGCGTACGATCTCAAAACGTTTGGTCAAGAGACAACGCCCGGTGCAATCTCTGCCTGTGTTTCTAATGGGGTCTATGAGGCTGTCAAGAAGGCAAGTCCCTGTTTACTTGAGCCTATGATGGAGGTCTATACCGAGGTCAGTGAGAATCACATTGGTAATATCGTGAGTGATTTGAGTGGAACTCGCAGAGGTCATGTCATTGGTCTAGAATCTTCAGACCACTCTGAGGAGAATGATGGAAATATGGATAGCGTTCAGGTCTATGCTCCTGATGATTCTCTCTTGGTCAATAAGCAAGTGGATGAGTATAAACCAAAACAAGTAATCAAGGCTCATGTTCCTTTAAGTTCCATGCTTGGGTATTCCAGTGCACTTCGTAGTCTGACAGGTGGTAGTGGTTCATTCTCGATGCGTGTGATTGGTTATGGAGAGATGAGTAAAGATAGAGAGAGAGCGGTGATCAATGAAATGAAGGGATGGTAGGAGAAAAAAAAAAAAAAAGTTTTGTATAGTCATTCATCACTATCATCCCAATGTATATCATCCTATTTTTGTTATTAAAATGTTACCTTTTTACAATTTTTTTAATTTCTGCAACTGGTTCCTCCCTTTTGTCCATCGAAATACCTAAAGACACAGAGCTAAATGAACGATAGCAACACACTACAACCCAATCCACAGAAAACAAAATCAAATATATATTTTTTTTCAACCAAAAACAGTACGCAAAAAGCGTAACAATTAAATCACATTTATTTTCATCTTTGCGTAAAGTTTAGAACTCCAGTTGGTCAAAAAAAAAAAAATCAAGGGTCAAGAGCACCTCTTTAAGCAACCATAGCAGAAGCAGTGGCAGATTCATACTTCCAGGTAGGAGGAAGTTGACCAGAGGTCTTGTAGTAACGAGCAAGACGGTGAATACGAGATTCGATAAGAATCAAACGGTACTTGGAGTCCTTGTCCTTTCTGTTACGTTCCAAGTGCTTACGGATGGAGACAGCCTTCTTGATGAGATGGTACAAGTCTTCGGGAACTTCAGGAGCGAGACCGCTGGACTTCAAGATACGGAGGACCTTGTTACCAGTGATGGATCTGACTTGAGGAATACCATAAGAGTCACGAAGGATGACACCGATTTGAGAGGGAGTAAGACCCTTCTTGGCATTCTTGCAGATCATGTCAACAACTTCTTCAGAAGTGGTCTTGACCCAAGAAGGAGGAGTGCGGCGATAAGGGAGGGCACTGCTAGAGATACCCTTACCAGGAGTGTGCATACGACCCATATTGACTAGATATTTAAAAGTTGAGGAAGAAAGGAAAAAAAAACAGTGGACGTCCTTAAGAAAATTTTTATGGCTTGCGGTGAGCGAGACACTAAGCCACTTACCCTGATCGGAGTTGTGAATGGTCTTGCTTCCACTGCTGCTTCTCTGACAATGAAAGGTTTCTTTTTAAAAAAAAAGATCAATGGTAGTTATTGTGAATGATTTGAATTCAATGATATGTCCAATTATTGTTTATGAGATTAATAATAATAATAAAAGAATCAAAGAGGAAAAAAAAAAAAATGGGTTATACAACGGATAGTTTATTTAATCTTCACCATCCTCTTCTTTTTTACTCGGTCCTCCAGTCATGTTTTCGACTGTTGAATCAGCAGTATTTAAGCCACCGCTAACTATTTTCCCAAGATTACTGATGCCTCCTCTTTTAGTCAGATTGTTGGAACGACGGTAAATAGCACTGGCTTCTCGTTTGACCAAGATGGCGTTCGTAGTGATAAGAGAGGAAGAGGCAAGATGACAAGTAGCCAATAAACCAAGAAGGATGAAGACTGAGCGCATAGTGTGTGAAAGAAGAAAGAAATAAAGGGGAATGGTATTTGTACATTTTATCTTCCCCTGTCCTAGACATCTCTCCCTTTTTCTTGATCATCGAAAGGAAAGATTAAGATCGACTTTGGACTGCAGGAAGATAAAGAAAACATCTTTTATATTATGCATACCCCTGAACTCTGATGGTCACACCTACAGATTTGACAAGGCCACTCTTTCTGCATTTTCTAATCTAAACCAATTGGACCAATCTATTTTATAATATGCAAAATGGACTCTATCCATAAACCTCAAACTCGTTCACACTGTCTATACAAATAGAAAGAGATCTTGACGAATCAATCGAGTGCTTTGTTAACCCGTCACAAAAAATGCGTAGGAAAAATTAAAAAAAAAAAATAATAGGCAACACTTTAAAGCGGATTATTATTATTTTTATTTTTATTTTTTTTTGTACATAAAATGGGAAAGTCCAATCGGTCCATCAATCCAGCAGATGCTTTACGTAAAGTGTTTATTTTGTAGGGAAAACGAATGAAACTGATGAAAATAAACTCTTTTTATTTTGTAGGTAAAAAGCAGCGTAAACGTGAACTTAAAAAGGTAAGAGGGAAAAAGATGGAAATAGAATTCTGTTGAATGAATACAAATTTCATTTTAGAATAAAGAAGAGCGTAAACGTGCTCGTGAAACTGTGTTGGCCAAAAAAGATGTGGGTAGAGTGAAGAGTGAGATTGCTAGGTTAGAACATTTAGGTAAGATAGAGGCAGATAACTTTTCATTTACACAAACCATTGTCAATAGCAAGTTCAGGTCAGTTGAGTAAACCAGATCAAGCACGTTTGGATAGTTTAAAAATGGAAGCAGCTAAAATTGAAAAAGCAAAAAAGGCAAGTTGTTATAATCGAATCCAATTCTTTTAACTTATTCAATAATAGAATACTGCAAGTCAACTTACTGGGTACAAAAAGAAAAAAAAAAGTTGTAAAGTTCTTATTGACAGTTCCATGTTAGAGCTCAAGCAGCTTATGCAGTACGTATGCAAGAACATGAAAAGAAGCACGAAGGAGAAGCTAGAACATTAGTGTATGATCCAAAAAGTGGGAAATTTGTACCAGCGAAAAGAAAAGGTAAATGAATGAAGAAGGAGGGATGAAGACTGAAAGAAAAGAAGTAGATGTTAAGTCATCTAAAAAGACAATGACAAGTCAAGATGAAGAAGATAAAAGTTCAGGACCAGATAGTGATTCAGATTCTAGTGTGACGAGTGATAGTAGTGATGTTAGTAGTGAAGGAAGCATAGAAGGTATTGAAACAGAAGAAGAGGAAGAGGTGCCAATGCCAGAAAGTGAAAAAGTAGAAGAGAGCAGAAAGGAAATTACAGAATCAGATGATGAATATGAAATCCCACTACCACCCGGTCCACCACCACCAAAACCATTTGCTTCCCAAGTACCAAATCAAGGAAGGATGTTACAACCACCACCACCACCACCATTAGTACATCAAAACATGCCTTATTATTACCCTCCCCAACCTTATTATTCTCACTATCAACAAGCACAGCCCCCAACTACCTATTCATCCTTACCTGTACATTATGAGGCAACAATAAAAGAACCCAAGAAACCAGTAGTGACAACCATTTCAGCTGAACCTCAGTTGAGAGATCTTCAAAAGGAATTGTTAGGATTCGTGCCAGCCGCTGTACGTCGTAAGCAGGCCAAAAAAAACAATTAAAAAATAATTGCATAATTTGTGCAACAGTCAAAAATAAAATAGACAAGCCCGCTTCTCTTTCCTTTTTTTTTGTTGTTGTTGCTATCATTAGGATCATCCTTTTAAATAGAAATAATGAACTTTTTTTTTATTTTAAAAAGAATAGAAAAAAAAAAAAAAAAAAAAAAAAAAACTTGACATTGGCTGTTATTTTTTTTTTTCCAATTTTTTGGAATAAATATATTTACATACAAGATAGAAAGAAGGTTAAGCTTTTGAACCATAATTTAGAATTTTTTTTTTACAACAAAATAATTTGTTGTTGTTGTTGTTGTATTAACTCACTGGATGACGTTTTTCTTTGATCAAAGCAAACAGGTGTATGTGTTGGCCAGAGGATATCAGCAGGTTCATCTTCTGAAGAACTACTGCTGCTTTCATCATCCTCTTCATTCATGATTTGAGCATTGGTTGTGATATCCAGTTGATAATTCTGCTGCTTGTTGTTATCCCAAAATTCTCGGCCACTGACCAAGTATTGAACGGCAAAATCCAAATGACGTACGAAAGGATGACATTTGATTTTAAAAGAGAAACGATCCCAAGTGTCAATGATGGATTCCCTGTAATCGGCTTGAACTTGATGACAGGTTGACCAGTCATCAAAACTGTAACGAATGTTCACTTTCTTTTCATAAGCTAAATTAGCCACTTGACAGGTGCCAATCAAATGAGACGCATCAAATTGAATATTTTCCACGCGAACCGCAAGTCCTCCTTCATGATGCCTCACTGAAGGCCAATTGAGATGTCGAAGGTGGTAGACGTATTTAATTGAACACGTTGGATCCGATTGACAGGCGATAGGCATTTCTGATTTTAAAAACAGACGAACATCTTCCAGTGAACCGCTATCTCGAAACCGAACCGATTTTTTAGGTTTATTACCAGATTGAAGGGTGGATAAAGAAGGTGAGCGAACAAGTGGTGGACGTCTCTTGTGTGTCAATTTGACTTTACGGTTCATAATTTAAATAAAATGAAAAAGAATAAAAAAAAAAAAGAGAGAGAGAAGGGAAAGAAGAAGAAGAAGAAGAAAAAAAAAAAAAACAAAACTTAAAAAAATGGTGCAACTGTTTGTTTAATTTAAAATTTCTTTTTTGTCTTGTATTTTTGGATGATTAAAATAAAGGGATCAACCCTTTCTATTCGTCTCTGCCTTTTACTCGTTGAATCATTCCTCTTTTTTTTTTTTTTTTTTTTTTTTTTATTACTTTTGTTTTCATGCAATCCCATTCATCCCTTCTTTAATCACCAGATTTTTTCATTATGTCTTCTTTCAACTTATAAGGGAATTATGTACTCTAACTGCTTATACACGTGGCTTAAAGATAAGAAAAACAATGGCTTGCACTTTTTTTTTCTCATGAAAACTGTTTGTTTGCCTTTTTTCCCATCGCCATTCGGTTCAACCTGTTCCGGGATGAGATGCAATTGAAAAAGAATGAATTATTCATACAATCATCATTCTATTTGACAAATAAACACAAGGCTAAAGTAAAAAAAAAAAATAAAAAATAAAAAAAATGGCATGTTTCTTTTTCTAATTGTTTCAAAAGAAAAAAAAGGGCAAATTAAAGTTGAGGTACAAAAGAAACCATAAATCAATCACGCCTTTTTCTTCTTTCTCTCTCTCTCTTTTATTCTTTTTTACACAAAAATCATTGACGATCTTTACACAAAAGCCGGGAGAATCTTTTGTGGTTGATGAAAGGGAATGTCTATTTGTAGAAAGTGTTGCAGTGAAAAGCATCCGTTTCAGTTTCACTCATCAAGACATTTTAGTCAAATGAGGTAATAGACAAAAGACCCTTAGGACACTTGGGTCTCTATTTATTAAAGAAGGAAGCTAGAACAAATAGAAGGAATTCAAAAAAAAAAGCATTCCTGTTCAAAGGGCTTTCCTGAAACCTTTTGACACTAAAACAAAAAAGCAAAGATAAATCATGACTCACATTATGAATTCATACTTTAATAAAAACATCAAATCTAAACAAAGCCTACTCTCAGCTTATTCTCCCACCTCTTCATGCATTGATAAAGAGGTGAAGGTGAGAAAAAAAAAAAAAATTCAAGTTCAGATAAGTATGGAATGGAGGGATCAAGTAACAAATGGGGGTGTACAGGACCCCGTACATGCAGTACACGTATAGCATTTATACATTGAATCATCAGTGAGCAGATACATTGGCATTCAATAGATTCATCGTCTAAACGTATTGTAGGTTTACATGTCCATACTTTGGTTTGTGTGTACAGGACGAATGTGTATTAAATTGTAAAAGACATTCATATGCTTTCTTTTTTTTTTTTTTTTTTTTTTTTGGATCACAATTGTATTACTTTATTCTCTTATAATAAAAAGGTAACATTACTCTGCTTTGTGGGCAGCAAAAAAAGTACAATTGTGTACAAGAGTATGCAATATTCCATATTAATCTATCCTTTTAGGCTTTGATATTCAATTAAAGATAAATACTTGCCAATAGAAGAAGAAAAAAAAAAATACAGAGTACTTTTTATTTGCATATCTAAGCAGATTGCAGGATATAAAAATACCAGCTATTTTTCTTGGCCAGCAAAAAAAAATAGAGTTATAAATTAGTGTTAGTGTAGCCAAGTGAATACACAGTATCTAAAGAGCTGATAAGGAAAGAAAGAAAGAAAGAGAGAGAGAAAGAGAGAGAGAGAGAAAATAGAAAAAGATCAATAGCGTCACACACATGCAAGAGAACTGATTTGTTTTACTCTTCATTTTTTATTTTTATTTTTCCTTCTTTTCTTTTTTTGTTTTCAATGAAAAGGCTTGTTGTCCTCAGTGGCTCCTCTCATCCTCAACTCACTCAAAATATTTGCGATCGCTTAGGCATAGAACCTGCCAAGTCTCGTTTATCCAAGTTTAGCAACAACGAAACAAGTGTTGAACTTCGTGACAGTGTACGTGAACAAGACGTCTATATTGTTCAATCAGGCTGTGGTCATGTGAATGATAACTTGATTGAATTGCTCATCATGATTCAAGCTTGCAAAACAGCTTCTGCAAGTAAAGTCACCGCAGTGATTCCTTTTTTCCCTTATTCAAGACAACCTGACGCACCTTATAAACGGTCTGGTGCACCCTTCATACGTGCACCACCTATGACCGTACCTTCGACACCAACCGATACACCTTCAAGCCCTGTTATCTCTAATGATACTAATAATAACCCATTCTTTCGTACAGTAGAACAACAAATCGTATTAAACGGACGCCAACAACAACCACAGCCAAAGAACAAAATACAGCCTTTTTTAAATGCCAATAATGATGGATATAAACAATGGTTAGTGAGATCGGGTACACTAATAGCTGATCTATTAACCTGCGCAGGTAAACAAGTGCTTTTTCTTACTGGATGTATTTATCGTAATCCTATTAGGTGCCGATCATATTATTACAATGGATTTACATGATCCTCAAGTAAAAAGACAAACATAGGTGTGTCTGATGGGATACTCATCTCTTTGTTAGTTTCAAGGTTTCTTTGATTGCCCTGTAGACAATCTATCCTCATTACCTTCAATGGCAAAATATATTCACTTCAACATTCCAGATTATAAAGAGGCTGTTATCGTCTCTCCAGATGCAGGAGGTGCAAAAAGGTAAAGAAAAGAAATGAAGGAGTGAAAAGAATCTCATGTGGCAGTAGAGCTACTTCAATTGCAGATAAATTACACATGGACTTTGCCCTGATCCATAAAGAACGTCGTCGTCCAGATAAACCTCAAAAACACGACTTGATGTTAGTAGGTGATGTACGTGACAAGGTCTGTATCTTGATTGACGATATCGCAGACACATCCTTCACAATCACCAAGGCTGCCAAATTACTACATGAGAACGGTGCAGTCAAGATTTATGCCCTCATCACACACGCTATCCTATCGGGTGACGCGATCGATCGTATTCAGCAGAGTTATTTAGATCATGTTATCGTGACAGACAGTGTGCCTCAAGATGAACACGTCAAGAGATGTAGCAAGATTAAAATCTCACCTGTGGCTTCTTTATTTGCAGAAGCGATCCGAAGAATTCATTTTGGTGAAAGCGTCAGTGTTTTATTTGATCCTTCTTATGAGATTTCTTAATAAAGACCATGTTTTGCAATGATTTCGTCCATCCAAGTCTTTAATACAGGCATGTCATTTATCATTTGCATGATTTCACTTTCTTGTATATTCAATTGTATCTTTCGTGTCCTTTCTTCTTTACTTTTACCCAATGTAATCAAACTGGTTGTTTCTAACATGGATAGTAAATCATTTAATTCTGTTCTAGATACAGCAGAGACAGTGGTCGTTGTATCTGAGCAAAGTGTACTGTATTGCTCACGAAACTAATTGGCATCGGTTGGTGTGCTTGTATGATACTTATTGCATAGGCTTACCTTGCCAAGCGTGATTTGTTTGCTTGATTTCATCATGATAGCAAAGACACCCAACACAATCTTTTGCTGCAAGTTTAATTGCTTTAGTTTTTGCACTGTAGGGCTTCCAAAGACCACATTGAGAACCTTCATGACATGTCCAATTGTCACTTTTGGTTCAATCAATGTTTGATTCTTATCCGCCAATACTTTTTTTTGTTCCATCTCGGCTAATTCAATTGCCTGTCGACAGACATCCAAAGCGGTTCTCAAATCACCCATGGAAGCAGCCACCTTACGTGAACAGAGTTCGATCGCAGCAGGTTGGAATAAAGGAGGGGGTACGTCCTTTTGGTTATCGACAAGCGAATAAAGCCTATCTTTGATGATGGTTGATATTTCAGGTACACTGTATGGATTAAAATTAAGTAATTGTGGTTCACCTAAAGATAAAAATCAGTATGTTTCTCATCCTTAGTTTGCACTTACAATTCTTTGCTCTAAGTCGGGGTAAAATACGATCTGTTAGATCAAGCGCGTTCGCAATGCCAATCAATACCAGACGCGACTTGGGTAAAGAGGCCCATTCGAATATTTTATATAGTACATCTTGATCTCTGGTTATAAGTGAATCAATCTCATCCAATACAACCACACTACATTCCAATGTTATTCATCTACATCTTTTAAACACGTTCCTTACTTTAGGACATTCTTTTTTGAATTCATTAAATCGTGTGCTTGTTGAATCACATCTCCTTGTACAGTCACATGCCATGCTTCTACCAATCGAACATAAATCTGCTTGGGTTCTTTTATACTCATACAATTAACCGTGTTTATATTCACTTTGTATTTCAAGTTGTCCACTTCATCTTGCATTGTTCGCATCACTTCAGTCAACATCGCTGTCTTGCCTGTCCCTGGCATACCCGAGATATAAAGACATCCAGGTCGATTGGATAGCACATGGTCTCTATAGAATTGACTCATCTTTTCCCTTTCCTGTCCTCGGCCTACTAATCGTGAAGGAACCGCCGTGCGACGAAACATGGCTTTGGCGTTTTGGTATAAGTTGTTGCTGGTGTTATTCTTTTTTGATTGAGTATAAGTTGTATTTTTATCTTGGTTTGTTTCTATTGCTTTTTAATGGATATAACGTGAGCTCACAAGTGTATGAACATGGTTTATTTTACATTGCTCTCGTGTTGTCGTTCTTGTGGTTGTAGTAGATTGGCTGCTTTTTTTATTTGAATGAACATTTTCGTCACTTGATTGTCTTCTTTTTCTACCTAATATCATGATTCAGCTACAAAAGAACGCAATGTACATAACTGATCTTTACTAATGGGCATATGTGCAGGTGGTTGTGTCTATATACAATGTGTATGAAAGTGATTGAAAAATTTTTTGTGTTCCTGCAAAGAAGGATTGTTTTTCGCGTTAGGGTGATTTTAAAGGGTGTGCATAGGCGGCCAAATGTTTTCTGAACACGTATTTTCTGGTAACCCCAACCCTTTTTTTTTTACACTAAACTTCCTTTAGCAAAAGAAGAAGAAAAACTAGCCTTTTAAAACAAGAAGATGATTCTTTTCAAATGAACAAAAAAGTTCGTCATCTGTCGCTGTCTTATGATTTTACTAAAAAGAGAGATAAAATAGTCATCGTTTTATCAAGTTTGCTCTATCCTCTTCACGTGTCATTAGAATAAAGTTTTTTTTTTTTTTGTGTTGTACCTGAAATGAGCATAAATATTCCGCACTAAACCCTATTTTTCTTCTTTTCTTCTCTACTAAATAAACTATAAAAGATATGACTGAAAGAAAGCCTGTGAGGTAAAAGTTATGTAAAACTTCATGTTTCTCATGTGCTAAAAAAAACAATAAAGAGTTTGGGTTGATGGTTGCTTTGACATGATGCATTATGGTCATGCTAATGCTTTAAGACAAGCTAAAGAAATGGGTGACATTTTGGTTGTTGGTGTTCACTCTGATGTTGAAATTGAAAAAAATAAGGGACCCACAGTGATGAAAGAAGAGGAACGGTAGGGTGATGGATACAACTCATGTGCTGAAAACTAATTTTTTGATATAGTTATGCCGCTGTGGCAGCTTGCAAGTGGGTGGATGAAGTGGTTCCTAACGCACCTTATAATACAACTGTTGAAATCCTTCAAGAATACAATATTGATTTTTGTGTTCACGGTGATGATATTACTACCATGGCAGATGGCACAGACTGTTATCAAGCTGTCAAGGACGCTGGTCTCTACAAGGAATGTAAACGTACACAAGGTGTCTCTACCACTGAACTTGTAGGCCGTATGCTCTTGATGACTCGCAATCATCATCGTGATGTCAAACCCGAAGAGGTTGAACCGTTCAGTGCACCCAAGAGTAAAGTATCTCACTTCTTGCCTACCTCCAAACGCATCGTTCAATTCTCAAATAAGGGTGCGGAACCTAAGCCAAATGATCGTGTGGTCTACGTGGATGGTACATTTGACTTGTTTCATATTGGGCATATTGAATTTTTGAAACGCGCAAAAGAACAAGGTGATTTCCTTGTGGTTGGTGTCCATGATGATCAAACGGTCAATGCGATCAAAGGGATCAATTATCCTTTGATGAATTTACATGAGCGTGCTTTAAGTGTACTTGCTTGCCGTGTAAGAATCAGAATGATATAAATGATATGCATATATTAATAATCGTATAGTATGTAGACGAAGTCATTATCGGGGCACCCTATAGTGTAACTGAAGATATCTTGGATAAAGAATATTATGTATCAGTTGTCATTCATGGTACTACGTCTTCTGAATTAGACATTGACGGAGCTGATCCTTATGAAGTAAGACCCCTCATATAACCGTAAAGTATTCATATTCAGATCATTATCATAGTTGCCCAAGAGTCGCGGTATTTATAAAGAAATTTCGAGTCCTAATAGCACATTGACAACTCAAGGCATTATTGATCGTATTATTGAAAACAGATTCATGTAAGTAACGTGTCTGTTTGCTGTTGCCTTATTGATGTCTTTGTAGGTTTGAAGAAAGACAAAAGAGAAAGAACGCAAAGGCTATTTTAGAAGCTCAAAAGGAAGAAGAAGAGAAAAAGCAGCAAAATATTAAAAAACAAAGCTTGATCACTGCATAGAGAGAGAGAGTGATAGTAATTTTATGTATCATATGAACCACTGTTAAATATTGTATGTTTTAATAATAATAAAAAGACTTGAAATGTACCTAAGATGACTCTACAAATCGATCTTTAACACATTTATACGTTTTAAAAAAACAAGAAAAAAAAAGTCCTTTGCAATTCTAATAAATTTTCTCCTTCCTCACCTACCAGTATAACTTCATGGGTACTCTCAAGCACTCTTTTTTTAAATCATATATTGTGTTCATTTCAGGTTATTTGTAGAAAACATACATATTTTAACGTATATTTTTACTCTCAGCAGTATTGGTGGCTTGGAAGACTTTCCTTATGTAATGAGGTGCTATACCAAAAAACAAGATGAAGTAGGCATTGTTTGCCGTGTTCATAAATTAGATAAAGGTTATATTCAACAATAGAAATTAAAATTGATGGTGTCAGTAATACTTTTATTTAACCAAATTGAATGCTTCTTTTTTTTTGTGACAAAAATGGCACTTTGTGCATTAATAAAAACCACAAAATAAAAAGTTCAGGTATTCCGTTAACAATAGTCTGTTATATAAAGTCTAGATCAGTTTCATAGTCGGCTTTTTTAGCAAACAATATATGCTGTTGAAAGATTGACTATTCAATGAAATCAAAAAACAGGGTTGAGCTCGTCTTCCATAAGCTCAAACCAGCAAGAAAATTGAATGTTTTAAAACAACAGTGGACGACAAAAAAAAAAAAAAAAAAAAAAAAAAAAAAAAAAATTTTTAAAAAAGATGTGAAGACAATTAAGTGGTATAGTAATAAGCATGATCTGAAAAGGTAAATAATATATGTTTGTAGTCCTGTAATTGGTTGGCACATTTAACCAAGTCCGAACAGAAGGCATACAAGGAAAGTTGCCCAGCTTAAAAAAAGTGGCGGTGTATGTATTGATCCAGTAAACAGAAGGCTAATGCTACCAGGTTATACTAAACTGCTTGGTGAAGGTTTAATGAGCACAATAACTGTAACATACAGTCAAAAGGTATGTATAGCGATAAGCTCGTATAGTACTTTTAATTTAATGTTACGTTGAACAACTTTATAAAGTATCCATCAGAATTGAATGAGAAAGCGACTATTTCTGACGATGAGAGAAGGAAATAAATTTATGTTGTGTCTCACACCAAAGTAAAGATAAAATACAAAAGTATAAAAGAGAAGACAGCACATTTATCCTTAATTTTGTTAATAAATGAGCTCAAGAGTAGTGCATTATTTAAACTACTTGAAAAATGGTATACACTCAATAAAAAAAAAGATGAATGGAAGTACTATGTTGTGATGAACAATGATCTGATTCATAAAGCAAAAGTAAAACCATTATAATGAGACGAAGGACTATAAAAATATTTCTTTCATAGTATTCTCTATCCTTTAAACCCCCAAGAGGATTCTGCTCCAAATTCATTTTGAAGAGGTGTTGAGTTTAGGTTTGCCATTATTTTGTCTTTTTATACAAAGCACACATTCTTTGTTTTTGCAAGTTTTGTATTTATCTAAATACTTTCTTACGCCATAGAAAGAGTCCTGATATATCAAGATTTCTTTGTAAATCATATTGCTGAAGTCATGCCTAATATAATATCCGTTTATTTTGATGAGTTTTTTAAAGCAAAAAAGAAAGAAAGATTGGAACTGTTTTTGAGTTTATTGTGATCTATACATAAATTTATAACGAAACCTTTCAAACAATTATGATTTAACTGTTCATATGTTGTGTCTCAACTGAAGTTTTGGTACTTTGCGCTAACCTTAAAATAGGTTCTACGTTTTTATATCAATACTAACTTCCATGCCTTTTCTTGAATAGGCTGGCTATAATTATCTAGCTCATTTATTCGCCTTTAAGTAAATCCGAAATATATGCAAAAAAAAGTATATTTTTCAAGGAGATAAAGTCATAATTGAACCAATCGTTCTATACAAGTCATCAGTGTTTGATACTTGCACTGTAAACAATATATGTAGACTCTATAATGAAACTTAAAGTATGTTCAATTTTTCTATCATAGTTACTAACTCGTTTAAATAACCTTTTCTAAACTACCATGTCAAAGCCTGAGATTCAAAAACATAAAAACAAGAAAAGGGGTCTGGAAGTACAAAATGGACAATCCAAAAAACATCAGTGTCCGAATTCTAATTCCGGTAAATATTTTCGCTTTTATAGATAAATATGAAGTTCAACAATAAGCTTTTTAACTAACAAACTAATAAAGAGAATCTTGATTAAGCCAATGATCTCAGTTAATTCATGTGTCTTTGTATCAGAAAAAGTTTTATAAAAAGAAGAATGAAGGCAGTAGAAATTAATATACGCGAAAAAAGCTTATGTGAATGACTGTGCGCAATAATAGATCACAGGTGATGTAATGTATGACAGAGAAATAAGACCCAGGAACAGAGAGAGATAAAAAAACGGAGGAAATTAATGTAACAATAAAAAATATTGGGGGTTGAGTGTTATCAGAGGAGAAGCTTCAAGCATAGTAATCGTATTGCATACAATCCTTGGGCGATCAATGTAAAATTTACATTTATTTTTCAAAAACGTTCAATTGCTATTAATTTAAGAAGTGATCCCTGTAATTAAAGCCTATTTCAGAGAGGGAGGAAGGGAGGAGAAAAGCTTTATCACAAAACTTATCATTAAAAAAAAAAAACTAAGCTGTCCTTTTTATTTAAAATGGATTCTTTGATCAGATCATAAAAAGTTAGCAAGCCACAAAGAGTCTATAAAAGGCTACTAAAATGGGAAAGAAACCTCTTCTTTGTGTGGCATTCAGCAAGAATGATTAGATTAATACTACGCTGGCCTTTTAGTATTCCGGTAGATGGGATTTCCATTCGTTATTTTTTTTATGTCAATCTCCACGTGAATAGGTATATTAAAGAAGGCAAGGAAAGATGTAGATTATTAGTTATGGTCGCATAATACTTTATTTATTCACAGCACTGCATAGAATCTCAGATTTACAAACAATAAAATTTGGTATATGATGTTGATGTAATACATATGAGCTATAATTTACTAAACAGAATGAACAGCGATTAAATTTGTTCAATATGGCTCTAAAGGAATCTAATCTATTTAATGTTCATTATTAAGGAAAATATAACACATGTTTACTCTGGGTAACAATAAAGAAATACAATGATGGAGTGCGCACAAAAATACATAGAGAGAGAGGGGGGGATGAGGATAGAGCAAGGTACCAGAAAAAAAGGTTTTCTTTCGAGACTATACCTAATTTAAATTTTAATTGAGTTTTTAATTAATCTTGTTCACCTAACAAGTTCCCTTTTCATTCAATTGCTTTTTATTTTGTATCTAAAGTTGATTTGCATAATTTAAAACTGAAGAATTAAAACAAAATCTGTTTCTTGTTTGAATCGATGAGGGATTTACTATTTAAGCTATTGAATAGGAAAATCATGTACCATGTTCTAAGGTGTCACTAAATTTATTATCAATTTTGAGCTTGTACTACAATTACAACTCTATTGTATAACTAGAGTAAAAGAAATAAAGCTTTCTCTCTCTCCTTCTCTCTTTCTTTCAAAACAATCTCTCTTTCCACTCCTTTATTCAATGTTTGCCAAACCTTCCCTCATTTTCTTATCACTCACCACTGCCCTAGAATTAGTATTGGGTAGTTCTGTAAAGCTCACTTATCCCAAATCAAATGCTGTATTGCAAGCAGGGTCTACTGTAAACATCAAGTGGTAAAGCAACACATATCTTTCAGTAACGAAAATAATAATGGAATTGTTTAGGCACGTTAATAATGAGAACACAGGTCTTATTCGCCTTCAATATGCTTCAGGAAAAGCATCTTCTTTGACTATTGATGGCATCATTGCAGACAATGTAAACGCCTCTCTTGGAACATACGCTTGGAAGATTCCCAAGGATATCAAGGCTAAAAGATAGTAAAGAAAAACATCTAAATATATTCGTTGGGTTTTAATCGGTTGTTTAGTGTTATTGAGGCTGGACCTAGCGCAAAGGATCTTTCTTTTGCTGGTAAAGAAAAAAAAAAAAATAGCTTATTATGAAAGATAGCTAAATTTGAAAATAGGCTATGTCACAATTAAAAACAAATCAAAAAAGACAACTACCACCAAGAAGGTTACTAGCACAAAGAAAAAGACAACCAAGAAGACTAGCGTTAAAAAGACCAGCACCAAGAAGACCAGCACCAAGAAGACTACCACCAAAAAGTCTCATGCTTCTGCTGTTTGTGTTGGTTACCCTAGCAAAAAGGATACTAAAGAATACGTTCGTTGTCACTCAGTTCCTGAAGCTGCTTCTGTCCACAAAAAGAAGAAGTCTACCACTAAAAAGCCCAAGAAGGCCAAGAAGACTACCAAAAAATCTCACAAAAAGACGACCACAACCAAGCACAAATAAATTAAAAGCTTTTTTTTAAGAATAAAGCTTACAATGGTTTCACAGATTAATACAACCCACGTAAAAGGAAAAATTCCAATGCCAAATTTTAATTCTTTTTTTTTATAATGAGGGGGATATGTGAGAAAATTTACAATTCATCGTGAACATTATCAGCAGCTTCTTCTTTCTTTTCTTCTTCCTTCTTTTCTTCAGGAACAGTGAACTCAAGGCCCTTGCTGTTGTGTTTGTTCAAGAAGGAAACAAGGTCACCAAGAGAACGATCACCATCGTAGTCGATCATTTCATTAGTCTCAGCCTTAAAGAACTTGAGTGTAGGGAATCCACCAATATCAAATCCGGCTTCTTCAGGGATATCATTTTCAGTGCCGTCCATCTTTGCCACAACGACAGAGTCAGTGGTCTTGGCAACATGTTCACCCAGTTGAGTCCAGAAAGGTTCCAAACGCTTACAGTAACCACACCAGGGAGCATAAACTTCAAGGAAGACATCCTTGGACTTGTCAAGGACAATATCCTTGAATTGAGTAGTCACCACAACCTTGACAGGGCCATTGTTTTCAGTGGGGATCTCGGCAGACTTGACAAATGGCTTAATCTTACCAGCAACGTAATCATCAACAAAGGTTTCCAAATGGGCAGCATCCACGGGCAAAGATTGATCAAGAGGGAATTTGGCACCGGTATCCAAATGTTGGATGGAGAAGGCAGGGAATTTTTCCTTCAAACCGACATTGTCGGCATGACCACCGTATTTGGTAGCATCAATGTGTACAAAGTTCACCTTACCCTTGTATTTCTCGGCCAAGGGCTTGGCGGCCTTGATGAGAGCATCTCGGGATTCAGCGTTGTCATGGAAGAGGTAGGCAAGGGGTAAGCCAGACTCAGAATAAGATTGGAAGTTGGAGGCATCAATTTCGTCCAAGAGTGGAAGAGAGTTGACCTTGATGAAATCCAAAAGGGATTCAGATTCAAATGCACCAGACTTGGTGAAACTTTGTGTATCGTCATCAAATTGGGTATAGACAACTACAGCAGGGAGCTCGGTCACCTTGTGTTCTTTGGCAAGTTCAGCATCGGTCACAAGACCAAAGTTGATTTCGTCACGCTTCTTGTCGGCCAATTCGGCAAAGGTCTTTTTAGAGGCTTCATCAGAGGCATAGGCAACAACAACGACACGATCGGACTTCTTGAATTCTTCAAAGTTGCTTGAAGTCAATTCAGAGACAGCAGGCAAGGTTTGTCTGTGTTGTATGTTAGAAAAAGGGTACTTTTTTGTGGCACTCACTACTTACTTTTGCATATAACTGACAATACCATCTGCTTTACGAGGACCTTTATAATCTGTAGACTCGCCCTTTCTAAAGACCTTTAATGTAGGGTAACCACGAACTTCGTGCTTTTGACAGAGGCTTTCATTTTCGGTACAGTCAACCTTGGCGAGAGGAACATTCTTCTCCTTCAATTGTGTGGCGGCAATTTCATATTCAGGAGCTAAAAAGAAAATAATGAGTTTTTTTTTTATATGATAAAGAGACTATCGATAATTTACCTAAAGCTTTGCAGTGACCACACCAGGGAGCAAAAAACTCAACCAACATAAGGTCTTGATTCAAAACATTTTCATCAAATGTTTTATCAGTCAAAGAAAGTACATCACTGTCAGCTAATACAGTTTGAGTAAGAGCGCTAAAAGTGGTGGCAATAGCAGCGAGCAAGAAGGACTTTTTGACCATTATGTATATATGCGTAAAAATAAAAATAAAAAAAAAGGGAAAAAAAAGAGAGGGACTTTGCTGTGTTGCTTTTTGTTTTATAAAGTCAAATTTATAGCAAGTGAAACTATTTGTGTGTTGGGCCATGATTGGATATTTAAAAAAACTACCGCTAAATTGCTACGGGCGGAGGTTGGTATCATGGTTTGTATTGCGGGGATTATAAATCAAGAATAGTTTATGCTAAAATGAGGAGGGAGGAAAAAAAAAAAGAGAGAGAGATGTTTCTCCTTGTTGGAGAGGATATAATGAATGCCATTTTTGTTTCTACAATGTTCTCCTTTTTTTATATATGTTAATATATGATCGTAAGTTAATAAAGGGCTCTCCATTCTTTTTATTTTTTTTTATTTTTTATTTTTTCTTAATAAAACCCATGGATCCAAACTATCCTTATTATCCATCACATACAGATCATGAAAGGACAGTATCAGAAAATAAAAGAAGTACTTTATTGTTAGCAACGGAACCCAAAGACTTGGATAAATTATTTGACCGATCGATTGAAGTAGAACAAGATATCTGCTTTCCTACAAAAAGACCAGCCAGTCGATCAGTTTCTTCAGATTCGACTACAGCAGCCATCACACCACCAGCTCAAAGAAAGCAATCCAATAATAGTATTAATGTGAACGCATTGTCTTCTTGGTTCTCTGATATTGACATGTATACTACTACTACACAGAATTATCGGCATCCAACAAAAACAAAACAAGTTAAAAAATTAAGTTTATATGGCGATAATCATCATCATAGCATGTCAGAAAATGGTAAAGAAGATCGCTACATGTACTATCATCCAGACACAGGCGTCATTCGAGGCCGATCACTCATGGAGTTAAGATTACCATCTCATATGACTGTTGATGAATTGTTGGTGAAGGAGAATTACTGGATAGACTTTACTTCACCTTCATTAGCTGAAATGAAAGCGATCAGCAAAGTATGTAATTCCAATATAAATCTGTTTCCCTCCTTATTTATTATACAAGCTCTAGATTTTTCATATCCACCCATTGACTACGGAGGATATCATGGCCCACGAAATACGTGAAAAATGTGATGTCTTTAGGCATTACATGTTTGTTTGTTATCGTGCGTTCTTGTATGACCATCAACAACTTCAACCAATGACGTTTTACAACATCATCTCAAGGCGATGCATGTTAACAGTAAGAGTAGACATGAAACGAGAAAAACAAGGTGTGATATTTATTTGCTTATGCTAGTTTCATTTTGGACAAGTGCCTCATGTAGAACATGTTATACAAAGAGTACTTCAGCTACAAGACTACATTGAAGTCGTACCGGATTGGATCAACTATGCGATCATTGACGAAATCACAGATAGTTTTGCACCAATGATTCAACAAATAGAGTCTGAGGTGGACACGATTGATGATCTGGTTCTGCTGTACAAGACAGATCAATCCGATATGGTCTTGAGGATAGGTACCTGTAGAAAACGAGTGATTCAGATGGTTCGACTGCTGGGAACAAAGGCAGAGGTTGTCAAGGCGCTCATGAAACGTATGGAGGAACGTACGGTGAGAGGTGACAGTGTCGAGGAAGAAGTCAATGAGACAGAGGTAGGCCGCATCTATCCCGATGTGGGTCTTTATTTGGGGGATGTTCAGGATCATATCTTGACCATGTTACAAAACTTGAATCATTATGAGACCGTATTAGCAAGGTCAGAATCAAATTATTTGGCTCGCATGTCGATCGAGTTGACTCAGACGTCGAATTCTACAAATCATGTCATGGGACGTTTAACTATTTTTGCTACTGTTTTGTTGCCAATGAATTTAATCACTGGTTTATGGGGTAAGCTTATCCTTGTATTGTTATATGTTCAATTAAAAAAAGTTTCTTTTTGTCTTTAGGTATGAATGTCAAGGTGCCCGGTAAGGATTATGATAACTTGCTTTACTTTTTTTGGATTGTCTTTAGTCTTGTTGTCTTTGCCATTCTTTCACTTACATTTGCTCGAAAGCTAAGATTGATTTAAATGAAATAAAATTGTACTTAGAATTAAAAAAAAAAGATGGCTTTTGTACATAAACAAGTTACAGTCTTGCTCAAATGAGTATCTTGCTTACCCTCATAAAAAGAATAAATGATCCCATTGAGAAGCAAGCAATGATTTGTATCGAAAAGGAAAAGTATAATTCTGATTTTTTGTACAATTACTAAATTAATTAGTGTGAGAGAAAGGTGCCATGAAAAAAATAGTAGGTTACTTGTTAATGTTGTTCAATAAATTATAAACTGAAGGGACATGTTGATTTAGTAGCAAAAATCAATGTAATACAAATAGACAAACATGTGTTGTATCAAAAACAAATTTAATATGAAGGTATTACAAATGAATGAATAGATACACAAGT
The DNA here is from genome assembly GCF_000149305.1 of Rhizopus delemar RA 99-880. Classification (NCBI taxonomy): domain Eukaryota; kingdom Fungi; phylum Mucoromycota; class Mucoromycetes; order Mucorales; family Rhizopodaceae; genus Rhizopus; species Rhizopus delemar. The sequence goes on along the minus strand of NW_027137827.1, from coordinate 2,112,567 downwards.
TAAATGGATGGTATGTGCACTTGTTTGTGTAGCATACGAAAAATACAAGACTTTTATTTTTTTTTTTTCAAATTAAACTGTAAGTAATTTTTGAACGGCAACATTGACATCCCAATCCGAGCTTTCGAGAAGTTTGAATGCATCGGTCAACGAGCACCGCTCATAATCCGCAACATATCTTGCCTTCTTATCTCGCACAAACCGAGTTCTATGTTCGATCCATTCTTTATCTACCTTTGAAGACAGCATGTCCCGTTTCTTTGGATCCGCCACTTTTGTTCGAATGCTAAAACCGGCAGCAATCGGTCGGTGGTCAGAGGCCTTGGCTTCGTATCTTCGATAATACAGATTCTGTATATTTTTCCCTTTGTAGAGCACACGATCACACCAAGCAGGCACACGCTTCTTTTCTGATCGGTCATAAAAGTCTGTACCAGGATCATACTTGTAGGTCGGGTCAAACTGAATGGGCGCTTCCTCAAATTGTAGCAGTTTGAAAAGAGGATTATTTGTTCTTTGCTTCAGCAACTGATCTTCCAACTGGAGCTTGGACCAAGCCTCTTCCTTGTTTGTATCTGCCAGTAATCTCAAGACATCGTTTCTATTCATCTTTATACGATAGTTCAAATCGCCACTCAAAAAGCAAAATTCATGATCCAACACAAGGCTGCCATCGCCTCCGTGACTAAATACATTGGCATATTCTTTTGGTTGAAAGGTAGCAGTCTGCAGGATGCCTTCTGCATCCGCATTACGCTGCTGAATGTGCGATTGACCAGCGGCCAGATGGCAGTTGACAAAACAGAGCGAAGAGTGGTCATAGACAAATCGTATGGCGATACCTCCTTTATTACCATGAATACTCTTGTTCATCACCTTGAGGCCTGTCTTTACACAGGTAGACTCAACGCTGATTGCTCGGTTCATGTCTGTGGATCTCACAAAGATACAACTAAATAGTCCAACCATTTGATCGGTCTTGATCACAGTATACGCATGAGTCTCATAATTCTCGCCAATGATCCGAACCAGATAATCATGCCATAATTTATATCGGTGAGTCAAGACTTCCTCTGTCTCTTCCACTTTTCTTTTTGAAAAACAAAAGAGCCCTATGCTGGGGATGTGAATACAGGAAGCCTTATTTGATCGATAAGACTTACGTGCAGTTTGCTTTTTTTGATTCCCAGGTCAACAATTT